>NC_050597.1:4185000-4510000 GCF_013368585.1 Megalops cyprinoides | reverse complement strand
CAAACAAGTCCTTTTGAAATGCTCCTGACACATCTTTCTGCAGAACGCCATCTTGTACCATGGTTAACAATCTATACAGTCAATGCTGTCAACAGTTTGTTTTGTAACTGGTTCTCCACTTTAATAGTGGGTCTGAGTGGGACATCCATGTTCTTCTCTTTGTCCAACAACATTTTGCATTTTTGCTGTTATTAAGAAAGGCAATAGAAACATTTACAACATGCATACATGTATGTTCCAATCCACCAGCTCATTATACATTATATGATTTAGATAAGATAAAAACTCACTCAGTCTATTTAATATTTTACATGTTGATTATGTTCTTTCTGCTGTTGGTCAGTTGCCTTTTTGTTAATGGTCAGTGAAAGTTTTTTGATTTATATCACAGCCTTTCTGTTTATTAATTTTTCCACACTCTTTAAAAGCTGATGGTAATGGAATGTTTTGTAATTAAAATGTCGCATCCAATTTTTGTTGTGCCAGTCTTTGAATAGCTTCCAGGAAAGACTTGGGAATACAACCTAGCAGTAAAAAGGGAGATGTTTCCAGCTTTCACGGACACTGCCAGGCCACATTGTGCATATATCCCTTCCTACATTGCCAAACACAATAAACCACTCCCTTTTAAAGAGAATTACTCCTCTGTGATGTTTACCTGATGCATTATGATCATTAGTGTTCTTTTTGTATTTATTCATAACCAGGGCTAATGGTTCTGTATTTGCATATAGCAATAAACTGAGAGGTCACAATCAAAGTTGGGGCATACACCATCCACCATACACCATACACTTCCCCTCAGGTAGTTACAGGATTCACCAATCGTGATCCACTCTCATGGTGATCATCAGATTATTAGCCAATCAGTGCTTGTAATAAACAGTCATCAGCAGTCAGAGAAGGTAGAGGAAACACTACCACAGTGAACCAAGTGTTCTCACTTAGGGCCACCTTTCAGATAAAATAATCATACATTTTTTTTTTTATTTATTCACTTGAAAACAGAATTTCCAGATTTTCTAATGGATATAATTATGGCTTTGATATCTCTTCCCCGAGGTAATATTGGTATGTTGTACAAGACGTTTTAAGATGGTTACGCACACAAAGAGCGCATGTTTGCCAGTGGTGAGCACCATACAGTTGGATTCCATATAGTGCTTGTTCAACCTGATTCTTTTTACCTGCTTTAACGCTCTAAAAACATGGTTTCCTCAATTACAACTGGTTATAGTATTATCAATAAGCATTCACATGGTTATGGTTAATATAATTACCAAATTCATATTATGAAATAAACTATCACTTGTTAAAGATATGTTGATATGTTGTAACATGCCAAATAAAAATATGATATGTTAAAACATTGCTGTTGCTGAACTTTTTAAATATACAGTGTATTGGTAAATTCTCATGGAATGTCTCTCCATGGGCTGAAATGGGCATTCCTCGACTGAAATGGAATTCTAATCTAGTTGCAAAATCATACCGTTCATCCGCTAATGCTACCGCTGTAGTTTATGTTTAATTCATTTTTCATAATGTGCCCATTTCTTTTGTCAAACTTTTTAGAGTATTGCAATTCATGGCAGGGTGTTCTTAGTAATGGAAATTATTACATAACTCAACAGTGCAATGCAACAGTAACTTTTCCCATTTGGAGGCATTCTGTGTGACTGGCAGTGTGTGTAAGTCTCTCAGTGTGTAATCAATACTGCTGTATGTGGCTGTGTGTGAATGCATCGCGTGTATTCTCAGTCTGTGTGGAAATTGGAAGACATAACATTAATAGGAGGAAGCCATGGGAAACGCCAGCATGCATTAATGTGAACCTATTTGGATTCATAAAATGATTGATGACATGCATTAGATAGGCAAAGCAGGCCAAATAAAAGCATTTCTGCACACCCTTGAGGAAAACTGTTACAGTGAAAAAACCACACACAAAAGGCATAAATAAGGAAGTCAGAGTTTTCCACATTTATATGGTCTATGTTATTCCTCATTTAAAACATAATGATTGATTTGCTCAAAAAGGGCATATACATAGACAATATAATTCATTCATTCTTTATAATAATGTATATTTTTTTTTCCCTCTGGTGTCCTCACGTGATAGGAATAATATTTCCTTAATTTAAAATTCCGCAATCTATTTTAAGTGAATACACTGAATCTAATTTAATCTAGAATTCAGCATATAAAATGTTGAATAGCAGCAACTAGATGCCGTCACATATAATTGCTGGTGGCAAAAAGTAGTGAGAGAAAAGAGCAATCTCACAAGCCGTTATCAATCAATGTCATACAAACCTCATTAAAAACGCCTGACATTAATGGATATGTAACATTCATGTTCATGTTGGTAATGGCAATAATTAATAGTAATTAATGGGTTGAGATGGCTTTTTTTTTAGAACCCTAAAAAGCAATCAACATAAAGAGTACAATATCTCAACTTCCAGCCAACCTCTAAGCACTTGCACTTCAGAATAACCTTTTTATAGAATGTTTCGTACATATATAAACCAGTTTGGCCTTGTATGTATTAACCCTTCCCAATAAAAATGTCTTCAGGCATGTATTCACATTTCACTTGTTGCTGCTGCTGTTAAAATCTGGAATTGCCGCTACTATGGGACAAACACTGTATATTCTCTTTGCTTACTACTCTGCTGAAGGGAGTGCTTCAGAGATTTTACAGAAATTAAGATTAGCTGAAGCAAGCTTTCATTTTTTGTGACTCATTTCTGAGTTAACTTTAAAGATTCTATTCTTCACCATTAGCCAGCAAGCACGTTTCTCAGTGTTCCATAGAGAATATACATTGTACTCACCATGCTCGAAGGACTGTTGTATATTTACAATAACATACACTGTATCTAAAAGACAGGTAAGTGTATATAGCCTGTCTTTTGTGTGCTGACCTTCACAAGGGATTTATTTTGGTGCTGTTGTGTTGTTTGATTGTTGTCGCAACGAGTCAAAGGTGGCACTGTGATTTTTACAATTAACTGGGGGCTTCTGGTTCCAGTGTGAGGTGGGACGCTGCTGTCATAACATGCAATGTGCTCTGATGCTTCTGACATGTTTGCTAACATCAGATAATGGAACCGACCCTTGCTATCCATTTCTAACAGACCTGACAGTGACCTTCAAGACTGAGCGCATTACATTGTTTGCCTACTTTCATTAATGGTGCAAGGTGCCGTACAGACTTATCACGGCGCTCCAAAATGACTTGCTTTTTAATGAGCTTTTTAAAATGTCAGTTTTTCTCTATATCGTGCTGTGAAGCTAAAAATAGACCTGCAGGAGTAATAATGTTTGTGTAGCATATAGATCACGCTGATGTTCCAGCCACTTGACTTGTGTTTTCTAATGCGTTCTAATGTGTTCTAATCATACCACTGGTCACATTTCCAAGAACCCCTCATTTACTGGTACGGGGTGAGTTAATTTTACCATGTGAAGATGGATTTGCTCACGTATGTGTGCCGCCATGAGAAATGTCCTCTTCCAAGGGGCTGCCGGTGATTTATTAACAACTTCGTCTGCATCTGTTCGGAGAGCGTTCTGCACGGCTCTGTGGAAGATATCTCACGTTGTAATTCGTAAAAGGGCGGGGTGATATTAAGAATGCCTTTTCAGCATTTCAGGACCCCTGTTTGGGCTATCGTTAAGCAAATAACTCTGACAAGAGAGGGGAATCTTATAATCTATAATAATCAATATCACTGATGTTTCATAAAGAAAAGAAGGAAAACGAAGGACATTCCCTGTTTACTACCTTGTTTTATCCAATTAATATTGTATATTTTATGAACATCTAGGTTGACCCTCAGCATCAAGTACACATATGAATATTTAATATTCAGTATTAGTGTTTTTCTGATGGCACATTTTCTTTGTGTGAGGTATGTAGCCTTGGTTGTACTCCCATAAGCAGACTGTGTGGAGCATTGTATGCCACAAACAATAACACATGTTGTGCATGCACATTCCATTAAACCAACAGTATAAAAAATAAATGGAGACCCAGATATCAAAAATTTTTACTACTCATCTGTGATATCACAGTTCATTTAAAATTGTATTTGCCAGAGCTGCCATTGTAGAAAAGTAACAATTACTCAGACTTTGCTAATAATTGTTGTTTTGCTCAACTATTAAAGAAAGCCACAACAGAACTTTGTTAAATTCAAGCAAGAAGTGTTCTGATTATGTAACATTTGTCCTCATTCAGGCTGCTATCATTGCTAAGATGTACTGTTAGTGTCTTTATTTTTTGCAATTACTTAAATATTGAAGACTATGTCCAGATGTTGTTCTCACGAAAGAGCACCAATGGGATGTAAAGGAAGAGGCCGGAACATTATTGTTCCCATAAATATCCAAGCACAAAACTGCCGCAATCTTTTTCTGCGTTCCTCTTTTCTCCCCGCTCAAAGCATGCAGAGCTAATTAGATAGTGGCACATGACTGTATCCAATAGGTAAAATTGCTTCCCACCTGTTTCTAGTAAAATACCCGTTTTTCAACCATGAGGGAAGACCTGGGATAATACTGAATTCAGTGACACCAGTCATCTTTGCATGTTTTTTTTTTCTTGCCATTTCCTGCCCCTATATCCTTGCGCAAGGTTCTTAACCTGAAATTCATCAGCAAATATCCAGTTTTGAAAATGAGTGACATGTAAAAACTGTAAGCTGTGTATGTTGCAAACAATAAAAGCATCTGCTTAGCAAATGTGATGTAATACATTATTAAGATTACCACTGCAGTGGCCAGTGAGCTACAGATACTGGAGCAACAGAATTTACCTTCAAACTGATAATCATCCAGAAAACTGTGGATTTACTACATTAGTAAACTGATATAGTTTGTAGGTGGCAATTACTTCAAAATGGAGGGTTACTTGAGAAATATGTATCTACAGGGTTCATGCGAGCTTTTGATGGTTCATGCTGTGTCTTTTTAATTCTGCTCACCCCTAAATTACAGAGAGGGGACATTAGCATGTTTGCTTGCACGGTCCCCATTCATTCTACAGGGGCTTTGTTACATCTAAGATTTTTCTGCTAAATCTCGGGATTTGATGTCTGCAGTCTCGTAACCCAGAACATGGCTTTTGGAACAACACAGGAGTTTTTTTTTTTTTTCCACATATATTGCTTCCTTGAGAAGCACTCATTTTTCAGAGAAACATGCAGCTTTGAGAGTTGGCTTTTTTTTTCAGAATACATGGTACTACTCTGCCTGAACCTGATTTTTATGATTGACAGGCTTGCTAATTTTAGAATCACCCATCAAAAGGTGTATTCAATGAGGTGATTTTACCTTTTTTGCACACTAGCAACATCAACAAAGAGGACAGGTTCTTAGTTTAAAATGGTTTCATGAGGTGTGCATGAAGACATAGCTGTCAAATGAAGTCAAGTATGAATCGTTGAGCTGCTAACGGGTGATTCATGCTTGTTAAGTACACCAAACAGTCAAAAACAGACTCAGAATAATTGTCAAGAAACATTCTCTGTCTCTGCTATATGTGCATCTTACCAGCTGCCACTAAGCTATAGTGTCCTACAAATGACATCAGAATGACATCTGTTTTCCTAGGAGTTCAGAATATGTGTGTCATGAGATTGTCAGGCAAAATGGTGTACCATCCTAGAAGATGCCTGTGAATGTGAGTTGATGTGTAGATGTCTCATCTATATACTTACACGCGAGGTTTTCAGATTTGATTTTGACACACACATAATAATAATAATAATAATAATAATAATAATAATCGTATTATTGTTTACTAATAATAAAAAAACATATCATATGCATCTCACATGGTTGCATGAAAGAATGAGAGCTTTCTCCTCTTCGATGGAGACTTTGCTGGCAACTGGTCCATGAGAGAGAGTCATTCCTCACCGTGCCCTATAAACCTCCTTTTGGGTCCTGTCTCCCTGGCTCCATAATCGCCTGGAGGATGTATGAATTCGTTCACAACAACTGCCCTCCCCAGCTCTACATGCTCAGAGATTCTCAAAATGTCATTCCGTGTCATCTGTGCCAGCCTATTAGAATATCCGATCCCCAGTGTCTCGTATTACCCAGCAGCCCAGTCACTGTCTCCACCGCCCTGTCACTGCCAGCCTCTCTGTCGTCTGTTCGTCTGCAGAACACCACCTATCAGATCCATCTCCTCCTTCACTCACATTGTGCATCTCTCACGTTGTACACACACCTATGCTGCCTGACCAGAAATAGATGCTCCTCAGGTCCATCTCGGTGGCTGATGAAATCGTGTTATGCTGTCTCACTTTGTGTTTAAGCTTTTATTCAAAGAGGTGATCTGGTCTGATGGGTAGTGTACCGATTATTATTATTATTATTATTGTCCACGCATTAGTGATAGAAGTTTTGTGGAAGGCATGATACCTTTCTCATAGGACAAAGATAGTGTCGTTGGAAAAAGTAATAAGCCTAGTCAAATAAGATCTTTAATTCAGTTCTCATATCTTGCGTCTTTAGCAAGGGCACTTTCCAAAATGCTTTACATATTGATGTCATTTATGGGACGTGTACTGTTGGTCATCGACTCCAGTTCAAAGCAGCAGGCAGAAAGCAGGCCGAGGCACATTTCATAATATGCATATATATTGTACTGCAGAAAATCTCCCAGATGTATACATCTGTCACCCTCCTTAAACAGATGCAATACACTGTCACCATAGAGGTTTTTTTTTTTTTTTTTTTTTGTTACATGGCACTTGAATGCCGAGTAAAACCACAGGGCAAGATGATAGTTGGAGCTACTGTAAGGTACCCAATGTGGACTGGGTTTTGTCTGTAATATCTTAAATTCAGGGATTCTGTGGTCATTCCTACCCCAGGGTATGTCAAAGGGTACATCCGAATGCACTGTCAGTGGGGGAGCGGATACCAACTGAAAATGAAGCTTCTTTATCAATTTACTTTTTAGCAAGAAGCTGAAAGGATTATGTCAAGTCGATACGGATTCCCCTTTCTCAGTTTTTTTTCTAAGCCTTGGATCAGTATTGCATTCAATGTTGTGGATTTAATCCTGAGTATGTAGTATGGCCTGAAGGTTGTATAATGCTCTGAAACGTTACATACATGTATGGAGTCTTTATGTTATTGTGTTGGACATTATATTTTAATCCATTGTTTTTATCACCATTAAACAAACATATTAGTTGGTGGATATAAACTATGTCCCTCTAATTGTTTAATGATAAATATGAACAGAATTCATGTGAGAATGTCACACCCCCTGGGTCCTGCTTTATATTTTTGAGAAGGTCATAAAATGTAAAGTGTTAACACTCAGAGTCTCTTGAGTTTAAAATGATCAAACAACACCGCATGCTTTGTTGCACTCGAATTTTTGGTTACATTTGCTTTGATTTTTTTGCTAAATGAAAGATGCATACAGATTATTTAATAAATTAAAATGAAATGTTTTTTTTTCTGTGACCCCTAAAAATCCCTGTGTAAATGTATTTTAACACATTTAGTATTAGTGGAGTGGCAGTTTGCATTGGGCAGCCCCTCCTGTATCAGGACACACTGCACAATATTCTAGAGTGAATAATGGGACTGTGCTTGCGCGATCCCTCCATTAAATTTTAGCTTTATGGAAAAGTGCAAGCCCAGGTCTGCTTACAGTTCCACATTAGATAGCGTTAACACTGCCGCACTTCACTTGCATCTGGGAATTTAAGGCAGTCAGTCATAATTTAACAACTTTGGTTCCATGATCAAGCAATAGCATAATATATAGAATATAGAATGAGGCTATACATGTAGAATGTATGGTAATTTTGTGGCTAATATTTGGGGAATTTATGATACTTGGAATCCATGTCAGTCTAGGCAGCTCCTCTGTGAACTATTCAGAGGACATGCAGTCAAACCATTGTTCTACGTTGTCTTTATCTTGAGTAATGTTTTTTTTTTTTTTTTCATACTCACTGTGCAACTCATCATTAGTCCAAGGAACTGAAACGGGTGCAATCTATTGAGTAAAAATAGAAAGAAATTCACAATTGCTTTAAATTTCTTGCTCAAAGTTAAGAACAAAATACTGGAGCAGTCAAATTGAATGCTGCTCTCTGTCCCAACAAAGGATAGAGCCTGTGTTCTGGATTTTAACAAACCTCTAATGTGTACCATTAAGCTCCCAAGGTGAGGGGAAAAGACAGGACCAAAGATTAATCTGACTTCCCGTATAATGAGCCTGTTTCTAGGATTCCCTCAGTGAATAAAGAAAAATGGCCTTGCTTTAATTCCAGTCACCATCCAGGAGATCCATTTCATGACCGCGTCCCAACTGCCAAAGCCACACTCTGCAAAAATGAAATAAACCGTGGTCGAAGGAAGCCTATTTAGTGATGGAGTACCTTCAAAAGCCAACGGAAGCAATCCCACAGGCCAAATTCTGAAATGACAAAGCTGCCATCTTTGATGACAGAAGTCTTTTATCAAGTTGCAGTGAAATTGATGCTTCCAAACACTTCCGCTTGAACCACAGGAAAGAAGAAAAAAATAGCAGCAGTTGGCTTTAATAGCTCTAATTTCAGAAATGCACTGGGATGTTTACGGTTGATGTTGCTGTTGTTCAGAATTCAGAAAACCCATTAAATGAGGTACATTTTTTCCTGTCAGTGTGTAACAAGAGAAAGGCAGGAATGGAGATGATGCAAGGCAGCTTTGGAAAAATGCAATTAAGTAATTATTTTCCATTAGTCAAAATCAGCCTAGCGCTCTTGCACTGTTTGGTATCATACCATCCAAACGCTCCCCTTAACCAACAAATACATATACTAAAACTAGAACTGACAATTTACTGAAATCAAGGAACTTCCTGCCAAGCCTTGTATACCGTTTCATGAATTGGGTTCATACATACACAGTATGATTGAGAGGTGTTTATTATGGTCTGTGAAGAATATCATGAAAAATTTCCCATCAATGGTGTCATTTGATGGACTGGTGCGTTGTAATCCATACTTACAGGATAGGAAAATTATGTTGACTTTGGGTTAGCCATACTTCTCTTCTCCTCAAATATCTACGATTAGTTACAAACACAAAATGGGTACCCTCCTGATATAATTCACCTGAGGTGCTATTGAACTTCCTCAGGCTGCCGTTATCAGATAGCAGTGTAAACTGGAAGACATCCAGGGTAAGCTGGATGAATTTCTGGGGGTTACTCTGCTTATCAGAAAAATGGATGTAGGAATTACATCATTTTAGAATCAGAATGCAATCACAGCAATATCTTCCATCAGCATAAAGGTGTCCCATCAGTGCACTTTACACATAAACTAAATCTTTCTCACAGTCCATAACAGTTTGGTACGGCAGTTCAGACAGTCACACACACACAAAAAAACTGCAGCGCATAGTCAATAAATCATCCAAGATCATTGGCACCCCCCTCCCATCACTATATCACAAATGCACAATCAAAAGAGTAAAAAAAAAAAAAAAATCTCTGACCCCTCTCATCCTGCTCACCACCTCTTCCAGCGGATGCCCTCTAGGAGGCACTATAGGTCCCTGCCTGCCAAAACACCCCGTTTTAAAAACAGTTTTTTCCCCACTGCAATAAGGACTCTGAACACTTCTGTCTAACCCTGAAAGAGGTACCTGCACTTAAAGCTCCTGTGCCAATCTTGTAAATATTGTCTGTGAATCCTGTCTTGTGGCATTTGTGAATTCTCCTATGTCAATCTTTTAAATAGTGTTTGTGAATATTGTCTGTGAATTTTGTCTTGTAGCATCTGTGAACATTGTCTGCCGTCCTAGTCAATGTCTCTAATGTCTAATGTGATGTTGAATGTCTAATGTGATGTTGATAATGTGATGTTTGATGTTACTGACACTGTTGAATTGAGCTTACCCACCATGCTGTACCGAAAGCGAATTCCACCCACCTCGGTCGTGTGGCCGTTAAAGATGATTCTGATTCTGATTCAGTACTGGATTTTATCCCCCAGCCTTCAGTCCATGGTAAAGTAAATGACAAGAATTGGAAGGTTGTGCCTCCAGACCATACGACATTGTTAGATATGTGGGGGTGTACACAGTCCCACTGGAATTTGGTGATTTTTTGCAATGTAATGCTAATTTTGTAAATACTGATTTTGAAGAAGCATTTGTGAAATTTGAGAAATTCTGTGCATAGTTTTTAAAATAAGATTTGCTATCTGTCATTTTATCAAAAGCAACATTTATGTTACCATTGCAATCACAATAATGAATGGCTAGTCAGCTACCAAGCAACAGTTAGCTCTGCTAATGTCATTGACATTTGGTAAGATGGCTAGGTTGGACATAAACGGATACAACTAACAGAAACAACACCATCAATATGTTGTTTGTGTATTGTTTAGCATCTTACCTTGACTGCTTGCTCTCGTTACGGTTTTTGCACCCTCTAAACAAATGTCAGTCCACAGTATTTGGCACTAATGTTTGAGGACAAGTGAGCCATGGTCATCAAAAATGACAGATGAGAATGCCAGCCAATTACCCAACAGGAGAGAAGTGGATACTGGGAAATATTTCTTCTTGGCAGGGCAGCAATAAAATGTTGCAGAAAATGACTGTCAACCAGTCAGTGTTTTCCTATTTCAGCACCACAGCAAAATTTTATCTGATTGCCACTTCCTGCAGGATTTTTGCAGTGATCGTGGGATTATGCAGTCATCGCCATATATAGTACACCTTCCCTGATTTTTCTGCTATTGCTGAATCGTGGAATCCTGGATGGACTGGTTGTACCCTTGTGTAAATCACCTGCTAGAGGAGCACTTCCACAACACTCTTGTCCATAGCGACTTATAAATGTAAATTATAATTAAGCCACATAAACAACAGTATGCACAGACAGTAGTCTGTCAATCACTCATGACATCTTAGCCAAGGCTGTCATAATTGTTTTCATCATTGCAGAACTGCATTCTAGAATTAAATACATTTTTTTTTGGTTTGGGAAGCTGATTGTTTTGCACTGTATTACAGAATGTTGTGGAAGTGCTCCTCTAGCAGGTGATTTACACAAGGGTACAACTCCATCCCAGCCAACAGACCCATTTTACCACCCAAAAAAAACCCCCAGTTCCTCTTTATCTAATACACAGGTTTTGAGTTCCCCCTCATCTTTACTACAGCAAAGATCTACATCAAAGAACTCTTTATCTTCTTTATTTTGCAATGAAAGGGGCTCTTCTGAAGTGTTTGTGGTGCCATAACTCATCTCGAGGCAACCAAAGACTCACCCAAACTCTAGGATGCATCTTTCATTAGTGGAGTGTGTATGTGTTAGTGGAGCTTGCATCACAAAGGAGATCATTAATGTTACCGGTTGTTGCTCATGAGAGACTGGGATGTGATTGTTACTTGATATCAAACAGTAAAAAAAAAGACAAGTTGCTTTCTTTGTGCCAGCAGAAAAACTCTGATTTGGAAAGAATTAGTGGTAATAATTTCAAGAGCACTGCACACTTTTCATGACTCTGGGATATGCACATGTCTGCCTGAAACCAAGTGGAGATGGTGAGATTAGCCAGGCAATCATAGGCAGAACAGGACACAGTAACTGTGGCATAAAGTCAAGAGCTCTGTCCTTTTGTATTTTCCTTGTTATTTTTGAAAAAATAAAAACTGCAATGCCAATAAACATCTCCATGGGGAAATCATCAAGCATACTGTGTGACAACAGGATTAAAAACATATTGGTCAATGGTCATTGGTATATAATTCATGTTACATAATACAGTTAGAATTAGAACTTCATTTTGAAAACATACTTGTACAACAAATATAATCATACTTGTACGGATAATTCGAATCAAATATATGTTGAACTTTGTGTCTTGTTGGGGTGATCTGTGGAGATTTTTTTACAAGTGGCACTACATCAAAATTTTATTGAGGCATTAACTGTATTATGAATGTCTCAAACATTATACACGAATAAACTAGACAACACACAGCAGAGAGCATGTAGAAAAATACATTTATTTGAAACAGTTTCAAAATGAGTTTCTTTACAGTAGAAATATTGAAATAAACATGGAACCCAAGAACAATTATGATGAAGCATGCATCTAGATTTTTAAATGATTTGAAAATTTTGTGCAGGAACAGTATTACAATTGTTCGCCATTGCTGTAGAAATATAGTGTTAAAATGTATTCTGAGCTAGTAATATTTAAGGTTAGTAATATTTTGGGCCATTTTTAAGTTTGAATTGTATTTATTAATGTGAAATATTGCAAAGGTAATGTCCAGAGTACAAATGTATGAGTCAACTAAAAAAAAAAGTATAGAAAATGATAATTTCCTTGTATAAATAATGTTTCCAGCAGATAGGTACAATAAAAAACAGGGGTCGAACAACCAAAACAACATCATATGTTTAACAGTTTAATATTGATCTGCCAACTCAAAAGAGCCGATATACAATTCAAATAATGTTGAATTTATGAGCAAATACAAAATGACTATATACAGAATTTGCTTATCTACAATGTATCCTCAATAGCACAGATTCAGCCCCCCAATGAAAAACAGTTATGGTTTGAAAGGACATGTTCTTTTTAACAAATATTTACGTCTTAAGAAATATGATCAACTCTACTCCCTCATACTTACACAAATGTCAAAAGTTAAGAGAATGCTTATTTACAGAGCAATAAAGTTATCCAGTAATGACAATCATTATCCCTTCGTAGACCAAAGATCTGATTTTATATAGTCTGGTAGTAATAATAACATATGACACCTTGCAAATAGATTACTGTAAGATCATAGAAATTGTTTAAGAAAATAGATTTGGCAGTGTGGTATAAAGTTCACTTCCACGGACTGAAAATGCTCCACATCATTTAGTGGGCTTGTTGCGTTTAAGCTTTATAAACTCATGATTCCAGCTTGTATTGCAAAATAAATATTTTTGATTATTACAGTAGAAATGCAACGAACAAAACACAAACCTGTGAGTAAACTGCCTGTCTTGCCAAATTTTAATCTAATAAAATAACACCAAAAATATCCTTGATGATTATCTAATAACCAGGCCTGTGTGTTATATATGTACTGTATATTTCAAAATCTTAATGTTTGTCACTGTAATTATCACTTTATATGCAGACATAAAATGCAGTCTGATTTTCTTCTTTTCTTCTTGAAAAAGTACCACATTGGACCAGAAAGGCTTTTAATGGGAAGCTACTTCAGATTTGACTGTCTTGGTGGAGAGTCTCACCATTGGCTGGAAGAAATACCGTCTGTACATACATAGAAAGGCATGACTGTATGCTTGGAATGATCACTCAGAAAAGCAAAGCACTTCCAGCGAAGCACATCAGGTCATAGACATATGGCTAAAAGCTTCTCAAGAAGACGGAACAAGTCCTCTGCAAAGTTACCATGGAGCTATCCTTTGGTATCCATCTCTAAAAACATTATTTTTAAAATGATTCATGTAAAACCTGGGAAAAAAACAGTCACAATCCACGTTTGGCCATGTATGCTTTCTCAAGCCTTTCTAATGACGATTTATTTATATTAAAAAAAACACCCTAGTTAAGTAGTATTAGACAGAACCCCATAAATCTTGTAAAAGACACTCATGCGATCTGTATAAATGAGGTCCATTAAAAAAAAAAAGAAAAAAGAAAAAAGTGGACTTTTAATTTTGTACAAAGGAAAATAAAAGACCCCTCAGAGGTGCAACACGTTGCTGTGTGTTTTGTTTGATTGGTTTTACACACTCGTGCAGTTTGGAATTGGCCTTGTGCTCTCCACTCCACGAACTTTCCCAAAACCTCCTGCTGAAATGAAATGCACAAAAACAGAATTACAGGGGATTGCTTCAGTCTCTGAGCACCTTTATGCGAGAGTCAATTTCTTGAATATCGTTTTGCCAGTGGGCAACAAACTGTGCCAATTCCCCACCCTCCATCCCCCAAATGCATCAAGGAGCAGGCCAAACAACTTGTTATAACAAGTTTATCCTTGTTTGCAAGAACAATTTTCCCTTTTTTCTCTTCTCCTTTGTACTACTGCTGACTAATACCATGATGGGAAAATACCGTCCAGCGTACTATGAGACAGCTGTTATACAGGGTATGTCTGGCAATGAATGAACAATTGGACAGGTGGTGCTACCTGCCTCCCATATGCCCTCAGTGTAAATATCTGTATTGAACAATACATTATCATGTTATCAATAAATATTTATAACCATGTGCTCAGTACAGTGCATTTAAACTTACCTTTAATCCTTGCCTCCAACTCCTTTTCCATTGCTTCCTTGGGAGCTGAGAACTCACCAAGCGGCATTTTAGGAATGCTCTCATTTTTGCTGACAGAGCCAATCATTTCTTGCTCTTTTTCATGGTTAACCTCTGCATAAAAGTTGATCCATGGGATTTTTCTAAAAATAAAGAGACATTTGGTACATAGCTTCAACATTGTGTCACGCCAATGGTGTATTATCTTACTGTATAAGTAATACATACTAATATAACTAACTTATAAGTCACTCTTGTCTGCTAAACAGCTAAAATGTTAACATACCTTTTGAACTTGTAAATTAAGAAAACTGCTAAACCCAGAACCACGACAGAGAGAAGCATCAGCATGGCGGAGCTGCTGTGTCTTGTGCTGGAGTCAACAAGGGGAGCTGTGGAGGAAGGGAGAGGTGTTTCAACACTAAATCCCCACAGAGAGGAGTTAAATACGGCACTACACAATGCAAACAGAAGTAATAAATCGTTAGACATGCTAACTGTTCATTTTAGGTCCAGCAATTCACAGCACTAGAGGATTCTCTTTTATTGATTAATTACTGATAAGCTCAGTTTTATACTTAATTAATCAAGACTCATTAATCAAGTCCCATAACCATGGTTTATTAGTGTGACCAAAATGATGACCTTTGACCCCCACTTGTGTCCACCCCTCAGACCTTACCAAACAAAGCCTAACTTTTGGCAGTATTGAATGTTGTTATTGGGGGCTTGATTAATTATAAACTACAGGGAAAGCTGAGACAGATACAACTAAAACAATACCAGTTCTTGTACCCATTTCTTCCCCTATCCATAAATTGTTATATTATATGGTGCTATAACTTGGATGACTGCAATGCTTGAAGGCTGGGCCTTATGCCTTGGGGTCTACAGGACCAAAGGCCATCAGTGGGCAGAGCTGTGCTGTCAAAAAAAACAGGATGCATGGACACTGGTCTGTACTCTAAGGCTCCTGATAATCTACTGCTGCTGACCTGGGTCAGAAGGATATTTCACATAAAGGGACAGGGATAGCTGTAACAAGGTGAAACTGAGGCATATGGAGTTAGTTATCTCACAGCTGCTGGACCTCAGTCCCACTATGAAATTGACTGAGGAGGGACACCTACAACATGGTTTCTAAATCCATAAATTGGAGAATTTTTTTGTGGCCAAGCTCAGAAGAATAGTGACATATTGCTACTGGACAATTCCCCTCCATGCCCTCACTGTTATGGTGAATCATGGATGCCCATCACACAACTAATTATTCTGAGTGCTGTTTTTATTGCTGTCCGCAGTTTGTAGTTTATTATTTGAAAGGAAATTATCTGATTGATTTTGCATCGATTATCACATACTGTCAAAAAATACCAAAAGGCTTAAGATGTATTGAGTCATATGTAATAAAAAGACAGTTCTTTTTTTTTCCTTGGTATTGCAGAGCAATTCACATACGCAAAATTGTCAGAAATTGACCTAAGTCATTTTTTTCCTCTAATTTATGAAAAATAGCATTTGATCAAGAGTTCCGCTACTTTCTGTTTAAGGGTTTTCTGTGTTTGCTCAGTTTCATCTTACAATATCAAACTTCCGTCCACTGGAGTTCTGTGTATGGTAAAGCTAATGCTCTCTGTGCTCATTTCCCAGTTACTAGAGATGTCCCTTTCTCTGGCCTCATGTACTCCATTCCGCTCATACCTTCAAGCGGTGGTTTCAGTAAGAGCTCATGAAGTGTTGTCTGTCAAAATGATTACGAACGCTTATCAACATGGAGGACATACAAGGACTGTCAAACTGTCTGAGATCACGAGAAGGTGGCTTCAGCAAAGGTGAACTGACAGGAGACATTTCCTCAAACTCTGCAAGGGCGGGTGAAATGGGGCCAACAGAGGTTTAAGGTATTGCCTGTTTTTTTTTTTTTTTTTTTTTTTTTTGGAACTGTGATTTCATTTCTGTTATATGCTAATCACTTTTCTTTTAGGGAGACGAAGTTGCTATTTTTCAGACCTACAAAACTCAGCTAGAAGAGCAAGGAATCTGAGGGGGCTGAGGTATGATGAAAACAATTGTCATTTCTTGTCTAAACCCAGAGTTCACTTTCTGCAAACTGAAAAGAATACATGGGCTGCTTTTGTGCGGTAGATTAATAATATTCATTGTTGTAATAAGTAAAATGAGCGTTTTCACATTCAAGAATGTTTTATTCATCTGTTGCTTCGTCCTTCTTAAGCTCATGTTTTGCTTTTTGACTCTATGTATACAACACTTCTCCTGTTGTCTTTGTTTCCTTTTTAGGCAGAATAAAAAGGTTTTTCAAAGTCAGGCTCCAGGTTCTCGCCAGAACAAACAGAGCATAGTGAATCTGTTCCACTGAATTGTTTGCGATAACCCCAAGTGTAAAGAGTGTGACTCCACATTTGATTTGGCTGCAAAGTGAAGCCTTTTCTTTAAATGACCAGATAACCATCTGTGCTCATATTATGGGTGTGTAAATGGAACCCTCAGTGCATTTCTTCAGATCTTAATTTGCATACAGCACACACACATGCACTAACAGATGGTGATGCTGACTGCCCTGCACACCTTTTCAACTGAATTGATTGGTTATTTCTCAGTCTTATTGTTGTCTCAGGGACAACATGTCATAATCTTAAAGAAACTGTCTACAGTACTCAAGTCAACCTTTCCTGCATTTGCCATGGGACTGCAGTCACTCCTGCCGACCCTTGCTCTTTGCACTTTGGAGTTGTTTTGGAACACTGGAAAATACAAATCTTATGTATCAAACCCCAGCTGTGACATTCCTCTTCCACCCTCTATTGTATCATTGAAAAAGAAAAAAGCAAAAAGTAAGCACTAGAAAATACATGAAATACTCCATTTTCTGTTGAATATGTGCTAAAATTATGACTTTATTAAAATACCAAATGAGACAATACAAACATTTTCACATTTCAGTACCTAATTTACACATTATAGTTGTTAAGATCGGCTCTTTCCAGATGGGATATGCACATATGTCTCCCTGCTGGAAGCGTTGTGTACACATCAATTTATGAAAGTGCCTTTTCCCTCATGCCAAATATTATTCTTCTTGAATGTTAAAAATGGAGTCAGACATGGAAGTAGCCCAATTACTCTGGAACACTTACAGTCTGAAAGCTTAAATAAAATGCCAATCTTTCTCTTGTGATTTACATCTTTATGAAATTTTTACTCACTCATGTTAAAGAAATGTCACAAGAGTGGCAAATCCCATGGGCTTATATGCTCCCTGGCATCATGGTGTCTTGCTAATTCAGATCTGAGAATGATATAACCAAGAATGATATAAATAAAATAAAAGAAACAGGCCTGCATTTAAACTGTGTGGCTTTCTGTATTTCTCGGGGATGGTGTTTGATTAAAAAAAAAAAACAGATCAAACACAACAAATGAAACAGCCAGGTAAACGGTCACGTGAGCAGTTTACTTAGGGTTCAATTCAGACTTAGCATTACTGAGTGTTTTTATGGACACCTCTCTTACATGTTTGTCAGTTTTGACTTAACTTGTAATAAAAATTTGCTTGTGAAAAAATGTAAATTACCACATATCCCTGTCTGGAGCCTTGGAGCAGTATGTGTTTTTCACAGAGTTATTGGTCCTCATTTAAAGATGCAGCCACCAGACACTATTTCACAGTGCTATTTCACTGTGAAAACTGTGCAGATACTTCTGACACAATAAAGCACTTCTGGAACCGAGATGAGCACTTCCAATACTTTTGTATAAAATGGTGCAAGTTGAAAAACATCAGTATCAAATATTGTTATTTGAAGGAAAAACACCACAGTGTACTGAGTTTTTCCTCACATTATTTAAAGTTAAACTCTCATTTCAAATGAAAGCATTAAAGCACATCGTGTTGCAATAAAATAATTTCCCTTTGTATTTACTAGCTAGGTTGTTTATTGTTTTCAGAGGAACGCTGAGATCTTACCATTGATTCATTTCAGGGATATAAGAGCACCTAGTATGGGACACTTGAGATTTGTTATTACAGAGAATCATATGACAGGGGACATTATTTGCAGGTACATGTGCTCAAGTATGTATGAGTAATGACCATGTTAGCAGTAGGGATTTTATCACACAAGTTGAGTTCATTATCAAATATTAGAGTGTATCTCTCTCTATGATGTATTTCCTCTGCCTTCTGTGCCTCCACGATTCAGACCTAAGAGAGAATATTATGAATGTAAGAGGTATACACCTCTTGTAAAATGAGAATATACATTATAGAAGAAAGCAAACATTTGCAGTTTTGCTGACAGTTCTATCATTTGTGAAACAGAATCTCTTGTTTTCTATGTTTCTTTTCACTCATCTAGTTACCAACAGTGCTGTTACACATGATCACCACTGTGGCGCACAACTTATCTGACCTTTCTCATAAGAACTGCAGAGAGAAAACAGACCATCACACCCACACATTGGGTAAGGGTCCATGGACTACAAGACTGAGTAAAAATACTAACGGCACATGTTGTAGAGGGCAAAGTAATGTGCATTCATAGCAAGTACCAGTCCACAGTGACATAGCCAGAAAAAGGCAAAGGACTATCATGCTGACATTTATTATAGTGATGCCAGCCAAATACACATTAATCTCTTTATTTTATGTGAGGCTAAGAGGATGTCGAGGAAAATATATTAGTGAAATAATGCCTTAACAAAATTATTTCGTGTCTGAATGCCAGAATAAGAGATTATCTTGACATTGAATTAGGCAATTCAATTAATATCAGAAACATAATGTTACAGCGAGCATATGGTGAAGGTTCAGAAATTGTACCCAACGTATTCAAGACACGAGGACAGATTCAGTATACCACAATACACTTTGTCTTGTATTGTGAGTGCCTAGTTTTCACAAGCGCTACACAATTCCAACATTTTGTTTGTGGTTGTCAATGACCACCTTGTTCATCATGGTGTGTGATTCCAAAAAAATGCATCAATAACATTTTTCGTTACATGTATAACTTATAGTAACACACATTGTGGTCAGAGTAGCTCTCAACCACCATTTTACACCTTATCCCAAAGCTCAAGAATAGAGTCAAATGTTGCCTCAAACCAAAAAAAGGGGGATTATTAAGGTTATAGCCAAAACATGGACATTGATCATTTCATGTTCATATAGTTGTACTGCATCAAAACATGGTGAACAATTGCAATACTAAATATATTATCTACAATGTTATTATTTGATTCAAGTCTGATTCCAGTCTCCCTGAATCAGTCAGTTTTTTAAATTCAGAACTCACTGATTCAGAATCAATTGTTTGAATGAACACCCAAAGCACTCCTTATGAAGCTCATTGCATTTGGTTACAAACTAGTAACACCATGTTCATGTGTTAATAAGACCTTCATGAAGGTCTTATTGTCACATTTTAAATCTTAATAAGTGTTTTGTGAATACAATCACACATTGTTCTCAATCTGATTTTGTTTCAGAGCGCATCACCAGTGTCCCTTGAACTCAGAGTGAAATAAACCACTACTTAAAAGCCCAATGATTTCATAGTGGTTATGACTTACCATACCAGTGCATTTGTGCCCTATTACCTATTTAATCTATCCTCATTTCAGGCACAGTTATTGCAGATAACCCTCATCATGTTTTAGAACCCTACAGATGAAAGGGTTCAGTTAAGGACATTTGGGATTTAATTACGCTCTTTAAAGATACAGAATATTCATAACAGCAAGCACGGTAGCTATTCAAATATATCTGCCTTACCCAAGGTTAACTGTGTGATGTAAACAATCACTCGAGCCCCAGGTTTCAGCTCAAACTCTACCAGGTTCTGACTCAGCGCGTTGACCAGTATCTCTGAGATCTGTTAGACAAAGGAGCTTTAGTGTGTGACAACATAAGTCATAGAAATTCCCTATCAAAACTAGTCTTGAGCCAGAAGTTTCTATAATGGTGCATTAAAACACAAGTAGCAGATTTACCTAAATTTAAATTATATACTTTTTCACATTAAGCATTCACACGTGTGAAAATCTAATATAAAGTCAATAAGAACTGTGATTTCAGAATGAATCTGATGTTGGAGTTAGTGCTATATGACAATTTAACACAAAGTGCTGCACTCACAAGTTTCATAAAAAAAATTCTGAACTTTTAACTACTCATTTATTAGAATATATAGCATGCATTTTGTAACATACTGTAACCTTCAGCTTCATTTATGAATTCTAAAGGTCAGTTGTAATGCAACAAGACTTGATGATAAGTCAAACGGTAGCTACCCCCACATCCCACTGACCCACCCAAAAGCATTTCACTCACGTGATGAACACATAACTCAACTGCTAATAGATCTATCGGTTGTCAAATTCTACCTCACTGATTTGAATATTTCTGTTAAAAATACAAAAGTTAAGAACTTGCTGCTTACGTGCAGCAGATCCTCCTCCCCTTTTTTCCTGTCTTCTGATTGGTTCTTCTGTGGGAGCAGGAAGAGCTCCGCAGCTGTTGGTATCCCAGGAAACACTGCCACCAGAAGCTGCTCCTCGGGAACTTCACACACCTGTAAAGAAACATTTCTGAGTTTATGATTTATGTATAAATATGTAAATATATTTGATGTTGACTAATATTTCCTGTCTGTATTAATGTGTGTGTACGGGGCCAGGGCCCTGCTCAATATTGTCAAAAACTACTACAGAAGGCATTTTATTGGAATATTGTCAAGTAGACCTGCATACCGTAGTTTAGTCGAAGCTTTACCTGTAATTAAATCAAGTTTACAAAATGAAATTCATATTAAAGGAAAGCTTACATTATCAGCTTTCCTACAATATGAAGAGAGCTTTCCACTTTCTCTCTGCTGTTATTTCCTGTGTGTTAAATTTTACTAATCCTGTATGCAGATGTTGTGTGGAAGGGCAGTGCTGAGGATTGCACAGCTGAAAATCATTAGCTACATTGTGTTGATAGTGTATCTTCAATTAGCAGAGGAGATCACATTATTTTGTTGCATTGAGTTCATTAGAGCCGAATTAATCTTGCTGCCTGACTTGATATTTAAAAGGCACCATTTAATTTAAATGAATGATGCATTTCAGTTTGCAGTTGCAAGCGTAAGTCACTGTACCATAGCAGGGGATAACACTGTTAAACAAACAAAATACACAGTAATACAAACGTAATGGCAGACAATTAATTTAAGGATCATTTGAAGTCAAGGAATCATGTTGTTCAGTAAAGGGAATGCGGGAGGCAAGGGGAATCAAAGCGTTTCCACTAATACTGGGCAGAAGGATAAAAAAATAATAAAGATAAAAATACCATGAAAGTGAAGGTTACAAAGATGTTCATGCATATGTTCTCATAACATGACCTCCCAAGGCAGCTTTTATAGGCAACTGTTTTGCAGAAAACCCACAGGACAGAAAATTACAGAAATTTTCTAGAAGTCACAGCATGATTCAAAGGGCAAGGCTACAGTGGGTCCTGTGGTTCCACAAGTAATGAGTTATTCCCCACATCATCTCACACAGCCTTCAGCTCCCAACATTATGGACTGAAAACTGAATTTATCAAGGGGCCTGGTCATGGTTATGATGTTTGTATTATTACTGCGTGAACCCAAATGGTTAGACCTTGATTTGGGTTAGGAGGGAATGGCCTACTGTGTCATATACACACACCCACACACACACATGAAAATGTAAGACAAAGGTTGTCTCCTCCTTTGGTGAGAGCACTTTAGAAAATAATATCCTTTATTTATCTTACAAACAGGGGCTTGAAACTAGACTCTTCTGTATAGCTTGCCAAGAGTGGCTGTCAATTACTATGGTGACATACAGTAGCTATGATTAGGGTTGCATTTCTATTTTCTGTAAATTTGCTCTGGATTACAGCATTGGCTAAATCACCAAAATGTAAGGATATCAAGACATTTTAAATGTCAACCATGCTGATTTTTATTTCATTTGCCATCTACAGTGACTTGCTGTGACCATGCTGGGATGACAAAAAGCAAGGCATGGCCTGAATTTGAGTTTCAATGTTGAATGTGCTGGTAATTTCCAGTCACTGTGATGCCGGTCTATGACGTCTGTAACAACCATGTGGGTACAGTAAGGATGCACAGCCAAAAAAGGATCTGCTGTATCAGAAAACTGGCATATAACAGCCATCATACAGAGCTGAAGGTTTTCTCTTATAAACATAGTGCCATGGAAAGGTATGTTAATAGAATTGTGTGTCACCTTGTTGCATAATGTTTCTATATCTGCATAGTCTGACCTGAGGTTTTGAAAATTAAAACAATGCTACTGTGAAAGCCAATACCTGACATCCTGTAGTTGCAACCAAAAGAGTACACAGACTTCGATGTTGGGGGGGAAAAACATTTCTTTCCATAATATGTGAAGTAATTTTATTATCTGATCATAAAGACCACCTGCATTTTCTGAAAACATTTGGAGACAGGATACTGAACACTACATTTAGAATATATGAGCCATTCTCCTAAAGCTAATTATTAACACCATTAAAATGTAGTTATGCATTCAAATATCAGCCACAAATCTGTTTCACCCCAGGAGGGGCTATTATATACTGTATATACAATTACTGAACTTAGAAATCTTGCCCTTCACTGCAAAAATTCATCAACTTTTACTCTCTAATTAAAAGTCTCTGTTTGTCAGATATTATATTATATCTGCAATGCCTGATGGGAGACAGTGCTACAAGCTCAAGTTCAAAAAATACTTGCAAGGTTATTGAACATTAGATTAAAAAAATGATATCCCTCTAATGAATGAAGGCAGTTCCTAAAACAGCATGCTTGTTAGAACAGATGAAATAAACCGCACAACAAGAAAAAATCACATATTTAATCAAGCATTCCTGAATTGCTCTTTATGAATAATCAAGCTGTTTTATTTATGAGAGATGCACACTCTCGAATCTTTATTTGCCTGGCAGATGCCTTCATCCAAGGTAACACACACAGTTCATATTTTACATATTAGCCATTTTGTACAGCAGGATATTTTATTAAAGCAATTCAGGTAGGTACATTGACAGGTGTCAACCTGGGAATTGAGCCTGATTGCCTGGATACATGCCCAGTTCCTTGAGACACCAGGCCACACAGACACCATGTTTTAATACTCCCAGAAAATAATAATTAAAACTCAAAATTAGAATAAAGCCTGGGTCTCCATGAATTTCCAGAGGATTCCACGCTTGCTTGTAATAGGGCAGCTATTGCTTGTAAACAGAGCTACACCTACTGGTAGAAGGGTTGCACTTGCTTGTAACAGAACATCTGTCACTGGTAGCAGGGCTGCACTTGCTTGCAAACAGAGCCATGCTAGCTTGGATCAGGGCTCCACTTGCTTGTAGCAGAAGTACACTTACTTGCAGCAGAGCCTTCTTGATCACATCTGCAACATCCTGTCTCCATTCAGGGATGTCGGGGTTGTTGTCATCCAAATTCGGAGAAAAGGATAATAGCAGCGATTTGAAGAATTCTGTGAACAGATGGGCAAGGGTAGTCTATTAATTCAACCTCACAATCATTTTCAAGAGCCGCTTCAAGTGCTGTAGACTCCAGTCTTTTACTTTACTGCAGTAATTTAGCGTGAATTACCTACATGCATCTTTGTCATTTGATTGGAAAAACTGGGGTCAGAAATATTTCCTATTTTGTAATCTGGCCTCTGAAACTACTTGGAACTATATGTTCGAACTAAACATATTTGACAGAAGCAAATTGACATATGTCCAGACATGCACATGTGCACAGCTGTGTGCACACACACACACACACACACACACACACACACACACACACACACACACACACACACACACACACACACATATACACACACATATACACACACACACACACACACACACACATATATACACACACACACACACACACACACACACACACACACACACACACAAACCAAACACAATATAAGCATGGCCCAGTTGTCAAGACAGCACAAAGTCAGGCCATTTTCTATAACATCAACAATAACTTGGGGGGAAAACATAACTAAAATTACTATTATAAAATGGTATTTATGATTACTATTCACCTTGGATGGCTATCTTCTTTGTATCTTGTAGTATGCCATTCCCAGAAGACACCTGAACGGTAACAACGTTCATTCCCTCTTTAAGGAAAGTGTACGGAATGCTTCCCTCCAAGGTTATTATGGGCTGGTTTTAGAAAAAAAGAAAATAAGAACCCTGCTGAAAACAGTTGGGCCAAAATGCATCCACATGAAAATTTAAAACGAGGTATAAAAAAACCGTCAAATACCTAAGAGTGCATTAATGTAATATCCTACAGGACACGAGAGACTGGTGTGACATTGAGGGGGGAAATTACCTCGGTGCTGTTCCCAAACCACCAGAAAAAGGCCGCTGTTCTGGAGTGGCTGGGCCAGACGACAGCGGTGAGGTTCACCTCCTTGTTTTTTATGGCAACAAACGGAGCTGAAAGATGGACACGCTCCACAGGACCTGAACCACAAAACATTCATTCAGACACGAGGCAACAAAGCATGCAGAATGCCACATTGCTGATAATCCTTTTTCAAATGCCATTAGCGTAGTTTTACAGCTTGCTCTGTGTATCATATGAATGTCATTAGCATCTGATTTTCTGCTTTGTTTCAGATATTCAGATGTAATGCTCAAAATGTTAATCGAGTATAGCACCTATTCTGGAAGGGGTCTTTTTCATTGACTTTGGTGATCGTTGAACTAGAAGGGCTGTGTTTGTGGAGGAAAAAAAAAATAACCCTTACAGTTAAGTGGAAGTAAAATTCAAGGACAGCTATAGACTGAGTCCAGGCTTACTTTCCGATATACTGACAAACAAAAAAACCTGAGCTGAGTCTGAAGATGGACAAGGACGGCTGATGATGTCCTGAAACGGACACCATGCTCCTGATGCATTGTCATAAATCAGAGCCACTTTTTGGTTTTATATGAAAGCATAGTTGCTCAATAATGTTCCTCAGTGGTTCTAGTGACATTAATTTGCCCCTGAGCTCTTGGTTTGTGTGTTTGTGTAGCTGGGAGGCATTTTGTTTTATTGCCTGCCCCTGCGGTAGATACTGTACAGGAATTCATCCTGCAAAGCCCCCTAAAAGCTTATATGTGTAGCTTTGCATCATGCATACCAAATCCATAGGCTGTTTTAGTCCACATCTCCATAGCAACGACTTGCAAGACCATGAAAATGTTGCCAAATATAGGCTACAACTTGAGGAATTTAAGGGGTGTTATTTATGTGTGCTTTAATTACCATCACAGGACAAAACATTTTGCCTAGCTAAATCAGTGCACAACTGTTTAGCTGAAAGGATTTAATATTCATTTAATATATGTCAAACTATAATAGATAAATAACATTTTGTTCAACTTGACATATTCCATTAACTGTCTGGCAGTACACACTTAACTTTTTCATAATATTTCATATTACTTGCAACAGTCCTCCCATTTAAAACACACATGTGTCTCAGCTTGTTACTTTCCTATGCATATTCAGGGTCAAACAGGTGATTCCCATTATTTAAACTAACATATGTTCTCATGATCATTGCAAATATCCATTACTGCTACAATGTTTCAGCTTTCTGGATATATTTAAATATTGAGTTTACGTACATGTAATGTGTAAGTACAAGGTAGCAGTGTCAAAGCCCAGGCTGTTCACAGCATGCGCGGTCACTCGGAATATCCCAGCAGATTTGTAAACATGGGTGATTCCATCAACTGCCCAGCTCAGGTTGGAGTATGAAACAGCAGTGCCGTCCCCAAAATCCAGCTGGATATTGGTTCTCATCGAGTCACCCTGCAAACAGTGAGAGAAGCCATGCGGTTCATAATCGACAAATTTCTGATAATGTTCTTTGAAAGATTCTGGAATTGACACATGACATTACAGGAAGATGGTGAAGGCTCTCTGCCAGTTTTCACATTTGCAACCACCAGATGGGTGGATCATTCACAATGTTACTGAACCCAGAGTTCTGTGCAGACAAAACCAGAACTGGCTCTGGCTCATGCCATACATTGGGGATAGATTAAAATATGTTTTCCATATATTTTACACCCACTGAAATGTGGAATTTTGGCATGAGTCCACATCACCTTGATTTCTGCTGATGTCAATCATTCCAGCATAGGTACATCAGGTATGCCAGAATCTTTCCTGTACATTCTCTAAATGGAAATATTCCAGCTTGTTTATTGGCTAATTCATACCTAACCACCAGCACTGAGCCCCAAGCTGTGCATGGAGTGTATATTTCCGAGATGTCTAATGTCCGCTATCTCTTAAACAAAGAAGATTTGAGTGATGAGTCTGAGATGGTGTTTTGGAGGAGTTTTATAATGTCTTATGACACAGTACACCTATGTGAAAATACACAGACCCATGATATACTGCACACCCCATATCAGTCTACCTCAGTCTAAGTTTATTTTTCTGTATTTCCTGAATTCAGTAATATATGATGGTTTATGCACTGTTTATAACAATGTTATACACTTATGTGGGCTCCTTCACAGAAAGTACCACCGATGCTTTCATCATTAAGAACAGGGTGACAGAGCATAGCATAGCACTTAGTGTTCTTGCATTGAGAACTTGCAGAGCAAGTTTATACACTGGCATAATACTTAAGATGCACCACAGTACTAACTACAGCTGTATTGAGATTGATGTGACATAAGGAATGTGGGAAAAGAAAGATATTAAGTCCATACAGATGGATGAGAGTGGTGTGGATGGTGTTGAAGTTGATGGAGGACTGATGAAAATGTACTGCCATACAAGGGCAAAAGGGAGTGACTGGACTTTTTGTGAAAACTGACTTATCACTTGAAATGGCCTCTGTGGTATCTGATCTATGTTGTATATGACTTTCCTGACCCAAATTCACCCCCTTATCAAAAAAAGAGTCGCTTTAGCAGTATGTACAAAAACACAACTGAGAACCAAGGCAAATAAACTTTGGAGTCATTTTTTCGTGCTTTTGTTGTTGTGGTTATTGCCCTTTGCCTTTGCAGCGCTGCGCAGTCATTGCCGGTTAAGCACTCTTCACTCTAAGAGAGCGCCCGATAATGAATGCATGCATGCAGGAGATTGGGTGGCCTCTCTGGGGCAGAGCCTGGCACTTGGAAGGCTTAAAACTCGCAGAGATGCTGGTGGCTATGGCGGCCCATGCTTCAAAACCCCTGCTAATCTGAACCAGGCTCGCAAATCCCCCCCCCCCCTCCCCCAATTCTCGCTCCAGCATGCTGAACCGCAGCTCAGTGGGGATGTTCATTTGTGTCACGGCTTTGACCAAGCAGGAACCGGGAGGCTTCAAAGCAAACCCAAGAATTCCCTCCCAGCCCGGCGTTTCCTGTCGAGTGCTGTGGAGAACATGTGTAATTGCCACGGGTGGCTTTGAGACGTGTCATGTTATTCCACCCTTGGAATTAAAACGCGAAACCAAAAAAAAAAAGTGCCAAAGGCAACTCTCTTTCTTTTTGCGCGGGAATGCCAAAGGAATGACTACTGATTCAAAATGTAAAGCTTTTAAGCTTTACCACAGATGTGATTCAGCTCTCATTTCGGGGTCTTCCTTTGCTTTTGTCAGACTTCAAGGAATACTTGATTTACATATTATACGAGATGCCTCTTGCTTACCGCAACTATGCTTGCAGTATCATCTTCTATGTGCATGTCTCTGTGTGCATCTCAGGTTTTCAAAATAAAATGAAATCCACTTTAATTAAATTTTTTTATATATACATGTTTCACTGTTCAGCGTACCCCAAAACAGAGGGACAAAACAGAGGGAGATAATAACAGAGATAATAACAATTTAAAAAAATTTTCATGGTTAGGTTGAGGCTACAAAATTAACAGATTAACAAAAGAAGAGAGAGGATGATTCACTTCAATCAGCTGCTGCAGAATTAAACAAAATAAAAAAATCTAAGTCAAATGAACCACGGAAATTAGTCAGTTCAAATAAATGGGGCATGTTTGGGCATTGTGTGTTTCCTGAGCATAAAAGGCTTCCAAGTTATTGACTTTGTGAGTGACTTTGGGCCACCCTGTCTATTGCCACCCTGTCTATTGGGCCGCCTTGTAGATTCAGGATTTTTTCAAAGGATAAATGAATTAGAAATTGGTGTGTATGTATGTGTGTATATATAATATATATATATATATATATATATATATATATATATAATATAATATAATATTTTATTGGAATACCACAAAAACTTGTAATTTTTTTCCTCCAGAGTTACAGGTGACACCTAATTCCACTAGATTGGTATAATTGCATTGATTCCCTGTCCCATTGTAAATCAATCTTTAAACACTGCAAAACCTTTAGAATGTTTCTATAGCCTCTGTTCACACAAAAGCTGATGTAAAAGCGTTAAACACTTTTCAAGGGTAAACCCCTCATTGGGCCAAGGAAACTCTGTGTGACAGTAGAGAGAAAGCATCCAGTTACTAAACCAAAATCACTAAAAGTCATTAATATTTTGTGAATACAATATATATAAACTAAATAATACATGTCACATGCAATTGTCTGCCCTAGGCTTCTTTTTGACATCACTTCCTTTGTAAAATGTACAAATAAGGAAAAGAACCGCCTGGAAAGACTTCCCTCTCCTAAACCACCGGGAGGAGGGTGGGTCAGATTTCATGAATATAAATGAACGCTCAATGCCTCTGGAAGGCTTCCAAACGCAGAGCGCTGTTGTTACCGTGGGGGAATCTTCATCCCCTTCCTTTTGCCATCTCTTTCATGTGGGAGAATCCTCCTCTTAATGAAAGAAATGGGCCTCCTTTCTCCGAGTCATCAGGCAGTAATGTAACGGCCGCGCCACAGAGAGGGCTCGGGAGGAGAGCGTTTACTCCTCTCCGCGTTCAAAGACCGGCCTTCTGGGTGTCATATTAATATCAGTGGAACGGGTTCCTCTGTCTTTAACGAGACTAGCACAAAGGCGTCTGGGGGCAGCCCGCCCCCACCTCTGCATCAGCCCATTTCAAACGACAGGTTAGAAAGCGCTGAGCGGCTAACAGATCTGACAGATGTCATACACATACATAACACTCACCACAAGGTGTCAAGGTGTCATGGGGTATTACATTACAGTTCAATCCAGTATCTTGGCACAAATGTAGCTGTGATACAAGTAAGCTCCAAAAAAGTTGCTGCCTCAGAGTGACTGGTGTTATTAAAAACAACAATCGGAGCAATGCTGATAATTTCAAAACCTTACCGTGGCAAGCCTGAATGGTATTGTCATAGTTATTGCAGCTTGATAAACAGCTAGCTATCTCGCTTTTTTAAAAGGAGACACCGAGACAGTGGACAACAAAAATCAGTCACAGCATGGCAGAGGGTCATTAATAAAATGCTGACAGCAGAACTTATGTATTACAGTTTTGATGAGGTTATTGTTATGTTTAAGGTCACACAAGGTTTCTCTGGAAAAAAAGGATGGGGTATCTCAGAAAGCATATCGCATACCTCAGAGAAGTGTGCATTTGAATGTAAACTATCATAAGCCAACTTTGTAAGGACCATTTTGTCAATTATATCCAAGGACCATTTTGTCAATTATGTCCAAACGCTTTCCAAGGATTCAATTTGGGAACACATATTGACATTTTAAAAAAAAGAACTTTGCACTTAACTACAAATGTATTCCAAACTGCAAATGGACTGAATCTCCGGCCATTCACATCAAATTAATACTAGCTGGCCTTGAGGAAGCAGAGATCCTTCCCAAATTGCAAGGGTCCCCAAGAACCCTTGCAATTTGAGGGCCACAGACTTTCCTTTTAAATCATCAATACCACTTGTCAATAAGTGCCACTCCAGAAGATACTTTCACTAAAACGTTTTCTTTTGACTGACTCATACCTTCAGCACAGCCAAAATGGTGACGATCTGACCAATCATTTTACAGATGTTACCCATTCATATTCATGGATGCTCAATTATGCATGCATGTCATACACTACTGCCCCAACTACACATATTCTATTAAACTGTTTCAAACTGTTTGTTGTCTGACAGTGGTATCAGCTCAACAGCTGTGCTGCTGATGATAACAGGCATGACTTGACTATTGTTCCACAATAATAAATTCAAAATACACATCACATATGGGAGTTATATCACGGAAAATTATGGAAGGCAAGGGAAGTGTGCGTACTCACGTCTTCAAGATGCACAAGGAATGTGACATTGCTGGCCAGCGAAGCCGTCAGCTTTCCGTCACTCGTGACCAGCTGTAGGCCACGGGGAGCCCGATGGGGGCAGCTCTGCTTCCTGGGTGTGTACATGTCCTTCACTCCCTTAGTGCAGTTATTGGACACTATTTTCCGGTATCTGTCAGAGAGACAATCAACCCGCCGAGGAGAGAAGGAATAAATGAACCGTATTTACCATTCTGACTCGATTTCAGATCATACTTTTTTGACAGTTTTATAAGGCTGAAATTGGACGATCTCTAGATTATTCGATTTCACACACATTCATTGCGGCTAACTTTATTTAACTTGGATTTTATTTTTCTTAAAAGATTGCATCTGGTTTATGACAGTACCAGAGGGGAAAATATGACAGAAGATGCTGTAAAGAACCATTAGGAGACTGTTAAAGGGAAGATGATCAGTAGCCACCATTTGCAAAAGGAGAGTAGAACTATGAGGAACAGAGTGGATTGGGGTCTCAGAAATATGCATGAAGAAAAGAAGAAAAAGAGAGAAAAGGGAAATGCAATATTCGGCTCTGAACACAACTGAAGATTGTTCTCCCGTCTGAAGTAAAGGAGGAGGTGAGGAGTCGGGTGAATTTGGGAGGAAGAAACCTGCCCCGGATTTACCTCTGAGCAATGGCAGTCAGCCAGAGAACTTACCTTTAATCTTTAAACTTCTATTCATGTTCTGTTTTTTTTTTTCTCAAAATTAAGAGGCTGCTGCTCTAAATAATTTAAATAAATCACCCATCAGCAGCTAATTCCTTTTTACTTAATTGTGCATCACTGTAAGTACCTTAGAGCTCTTCAAAATTAAATACATACACGTATGACATAGAGACTTGGTCACATTCAATAATTTTGATTTGACATAACTGGTTTTCAAACTTCAATCTAATCTTCAGTATGACTAAAGGGATTAATCTGAAACGCACAGGGGTAATGGCATCACAGCACAAAGGAATCAGCTGCTAAAGGATGATCCTTATTTAAGACTGCATACTTGTTTATTGTGGAAAAGAGCAAAAACAGATTGTGGGAAATTATGAGATATAAGTAACTGATGTGTCAACCATGCTGGTAGCTCATCTTCCACCATTGCACCTAAGTTGATTTATTAAGATGGTGCAGAACATTCATATCTTGCCTACGGCATCTTTTTTAGGGCCGTAACCTTACATTGAGTGAATGTGGTGCGTTAAAGGGCTTCCTCAGCTCCGCACATTATTTGAGAAGCGCTGAAAAGTGCTGTGCAATCTGTCAGGCGACACTCCGAAATGCTGCAGGCCTTAAATCGCTGCGATACTAACCCCGTGCTGTTGAGGTAGCTCTGGCCGTGGCTGCAGCTGTGTGCCACAACGCTGGGGTTAAACCAAAAAGCAGGAAAGCAGTCTCCATTCCGTCTCCGTTCGTACCCGTAGTCGCTACCAAAGGAAAAGAGCGAAAATCGCTGAAAACAGACAACGTGCATTTTTATCACTAAGAAACGTTGCCTAAGCTATTAGGCCTTATTGAGGGTTGGTTTGTCAGTCTCATCCATACGCAGTGTCATTGAGACATTTAAAATTGAATGAGCAAATATACTATCATGAATTTGACAAGACTATGCTCCGCTGTTTAGATGGGAAAATACATCCAGGCTCCTTTACTGTCTGTAAAAACAGCTGAGAGGTTAACGCCAAGAGAAATGGCCACAACAGTGATTAACAGTGCAGGTCTAAGGATTATTTTTGGCCTATAGTACAATCTACTATTCTCAAAAAGCCATATGAAAATGATTTACTGTGAGTAATTTCTAAATGAGGCATGTCACAATATGGTGTGTGTATAGAACCAGCAAAATTAACTATCACAGTAATCGGGATCTGACAGATTCTGTAATTCCTACCACCATTAATTGGGATCAAATCTGTGCGCATGCCAAACAATCACTTTTCTGCAGCCTAAAGATTAATGAAATATGTTTTTACTCTGCATAATTCACGCAAACATACCATTGTCATAGTGCACACCAAGGTGAACTCTGACAACCTGTGTTTCTGGTAAAACTCAGAGAACAGATGGCACAGATGTACTATATGCACTTAGTTAAGCATTCAATTACCATTCAAAATCATAGTTTTTGCAGATACAGGGCTCAGCCGAAAGGATTCTGGAATAGTCCTTTCCCAGCATGCACCTGTTCCCTGGTCGACGTTTCATGTAAACCTGTTTCACTCCCATTACACAAGGTTCACCCTGTTAAACCACAGGAAATGTGGAAGACACTGTTATAAGAACATTAATACATACAGTGAAAAAATAATCTGACAACTAAAGGCACAATATAAAGATATAACTAATTCTTCAGAAGTCTTAATGTATACCTAAATCCAATGCATAACATTGCAAATATGCAAGAAAACACTGTCAGATTAATTTTCTTATGTAAGCATTATATAAGCATTGTATCATGCATTTCACATTTCACAGTGTCACATTTTTGTTAGGTAAATTTCATGTTTTGCTCTGCAGACAACTCACATCGGCTCACATCATATCAAAACATCCTCTTGTTTTATGCAGTTTTATGGTTGCCCATATGCACCTGTATTAAACAAAAGCTCACTGCACTTGCTTCACATCCATGAAAAATGATATTTAAGTCTAATGTTTTCAGTTGAAAACAAAATCCTTAAATATAATTATGCATATATCAATATTTAACTCATTCCATTTTTACCTGATTGTGCAAGTGCCATGTCTGATAGTCTCCTTCAGTGCATCTCCTGGTAAAGATGGACTTGTACTCTATTTTTATGAGTTGCCATTCAGATCGATGACTGAAATGCCCAAACAACCTTTAAAAATGCAAGTTAAATGAAAACTTTATCACATTTTCTGATGAAACCTTGCAGATTACATCAAACAAAATCTTTTAATAAAGCTTTTGACTGTTGTATTTTAAAAAAAGCTTAAAACAGCTTAAAAGTTTATTGTTGTCTCATATTACACAGGTTTTTCTCTGAAAAACCACTTGCATAAAGAACCCAACTTTCATCACTACTGTTTCTAATTCAGGTAATGGTTCAGTTCGTATGTGCATTAGCTGTTGTCCAACCCAGTGTCTAGGCAAATATGTAGCTATCAATGGCCAGAACCCAGAATTTGTTATACTGGTGGAAAAAAGTATTTCTGTTATGCCACGCCTTTGTTTATTGTGCACATTGTCAGCAACATGTTCAATCTGCCTGTGATCCATTAATGACCTAGCTACATCATGGGATTAAAAACTGTTTATTTGATAATGGAAAAAAAGCAACTCTGAGAACCTTAGCATGAATTGAGCTAACTATACAGCTAACCTCATAGCAGAGGTTTCAGTAGAAAATCAATGCTGTTACGTAACTGCAACAATACTGTTTACCCAAAGTAATGTACAGAAACAAAATCATACAAGCTTATCTTGCCTTACCCTGACAGCTCTGCAGAATTAAGTGGCAAATCTCCTGTTGTGATCAATGGGGATACAGGAGTAAGGAAAAAGAAGGGTGGCATGCCAGTGGGCGAGAAAAAGGAGGTGTGATATGTACCTCCCTACATCAATATAACAAATTCTGTGTTCTGGATATTTGTATCATGGTAATGTTGTTGCCTGGAGACAGTGTTGCATCATCAATCGATTCTCAGCTCCCCGATATACGTTTAATAAGCGTGCCGTTCGATATATGCACCAGGGCCCACTCAAAGCTTTAAAATTATTCTCAAACCCTCGAGAAAGTAATGTCAAAGCAAATTGGCCACAGGAGGGATTTTGGCCACTGCTTTTGCTCACGTGATGATGTGGTTTTCTGTCCCGGGCTCCACGAGAACTCCGTCCACGAACAGAGGAACCAGAGAGAAGCTGTGCCTTTCCCAGTGTTTCCCCTCATCAAAACTGATCCTGCAGGCAACACAACATAGTGCATTCTCACCTGGCTCACAAGGCAGTGTTTGTGATAGTCGTCCCGCGTTAGGTACCTCTGTTTTCCCGTGCATGAAGGCGGTACTACAATGAAAACTGTATCACAGGTGCACTGAAGCTTGAACCTAAATTGGAGGCTCCAATTCACTCTGATCAATATTTCAGACGTGAAGTACTGAAAGGAAACCCTCTTCTGCACTGTCACAGAGCACAGGTCATGCATAAGTCAAATGCATAGAGATAGTGTATTTCTAAAAGTTAAAAAAATCTAGTAAAGGGAAAGGAAAAAAAAATGCAGTGAGGCTTCAAGTGAGAAATGGAGAAACTATTCATGTTCTAACCACTCTATAACAGAGCAAATAAAACCATATTTTTAAAACATTCATCACAGACTCATGCTCGTATCGATCCTGACAGCTTATCAACAGCACGTCAGAAGTGTGTACACTCAACTACCTTGCTGTGACACGGTTGGAATAACACGGCTGCTACAATGCACAGGCTCCCATGACACTTGCAAACTGTACTTGCCTTCATCTGACTAAAAGTGCTAGCAAGGCTGCCAGTCCACCAGCTTTGACGAGCATTGGAAAAATGGACTGGAAACTTTTGACACCCATGTTAGCTGGGGGGGGAAAGGCAATCGTCGTCTTTTTGATGTGCATTCAGCCTGACCTCTATACTAGTCCTTGAACTGTTCCGATTCAAAAGACCCGCAATGCATAAGAAGGCTATAATGTAGCCTCTCTTTAGACACGGTATGGTTTATACAGAAGCATGTACAGAAGGATTTTAAATGTCCATAGGTCATTAGTGCATTAATGCTTGAGGTCAGGAATGCCAAAGTGAGACACATTCCACACATGTCCTGTCTTTGCATTTTTGAGATGGGCATAGAAACATAGCATAGACAAGCAGAGCATCGGTGGTTTTTGTAACCCCATGTGGAAGGTTTCTCAATCTTGCAACTTCCTTGTTGTATATATGAATATTTGATGAAACGCCGATGATTTTATAATGACTTGATCATGCCTTTATTAATGGGTCATTAAGCATTCGTAAGCAGACCATATTACGGTTATCACGCACCATTACACAGCACACAATATTAAACAGCTGGCTGTATATCATTTGAACATACCATAAGTGTCTGACAGGTACTGTTGCCTGTACCACAGCCAGGAGAGCCCCACCTTTGTCCAAAAACCAAATGCTGTGCTCTTCCTCAAAAATCTAGATTAGACAAAGATAACCAAAAATTACTGTTGCATACAGGTGACACAGCCCTACAAAATTACTGATTAAAATATCAGAGGTCGATCATAATGGTTTGATTTCATATCTTAATTTACTTTATACATGATGACGGCCATTAAATTGCTCCAGTGGATCCAATCTGTAATTATTAAAACTCTATCATTTGTATCATTTACTATTTGTATAATTTGTATTTGGGAATAAATAAACAATTAGTCAGCCATGTAATTGCATCTATATGAAACATATTATTCATAATGTAGCTCATGCTGGTAAAATGTAAAACCAGTTTTGTTTCAAGATATGTTCTGGTCTCAAACACAAAACCACAAATCTTTGGGGCGTCCCTTTTAATTAGCTGTGCTCATTGGAGTATTAAACTGAAATTTACTTAAATTTAAACTTAAATTGAACTCATCACTCAAGTTTACATGAAGCAAAACAATTCAAAACCAAAAGTGGGAAATGCATAGCAGGTTTAGTAATGCGTTCCATAATTAAATGATATTTATTAAATTCTAAATGAATGAAAGCACACCAGTGCCAAAGGATAGACCCCTCTCACCTGTCTCCAGGTGTTCCCAGCGTCTGAGGACACGTACATCCCAACGTTGTTGTATGAGAGCTCGGCTCCGATATTGCCTAAGAAATACACAATACACGCGTATCATGAAGATAGCAGCAAAAATGAATATAGTGAGTATACGATACCTACAATATACAGTGCTCACACAGAAGTGCCAATTAGCAGGTTTTTACCTGATCATTCACAAACATTCATGGATATTATTACCACTAACATAATATGATCTTGCTGAAAGCAATGCAAAGCTGTAGAGCACTTTATGTCAGCTGTATTGTGTTGTATTCATTGTTCTGAATGACAATGACATGCCGTGTGGAACTGTGTAGCTAAAACGGCACAAAAGAACAACATTTGCATGCATAACTGCCCCTCCCCCCTCTCCTACGTTTATGAAGTGTTATGTTTTTTTTTTTCCCCCACTCTCAGCTGGCATTCTTTTACCTGTAGCCACGATTATTCCAGGTGCAGAACTCTTGCTGGAGATGCTTCCGGAACTGTACGGATTTTCTGACATTTGCAAATGCAGGTGCAGTGAACAGAATGGCTGAGGAATTAAAACAAGATGGTTTGCAGTTAACTTCGGCAGAAACGGTTTGCAGTTCGCGTTTAAAATCACACAAACAAACACAAAAATAAACCACGCAAAAACGAGGAAAGGATAATTTTGTACTCTTAGTAATAGAACAGCCAACATGAGTTATTTATTTATTTATTTTAATGGCATTGTCTGTTACTGGATGTTACTCTTGCTAGATTAAACAGTCACAGGGTGACAAGACAGGGGGGAACAAAATTTTGGATTTGTAATTTTTCATTCAATCATTTTTTAAGGGGTTGAAGGTCAAATAAATCCAAAATTCTCACAAATAATCATGGATTATTTCATTAGACTCTATTCAACAGTATATCCACAAAAATCTGTTCCATTTTCAAGAACACATGCCCTAGAGTATGTAACACATGTATTCATAACCATTTTTCCCCATACATTTATTAACTACTTAAGCAGAAATATGTGGAAAATGGGATTTTTGTTACAAATTTTATTAAATTTAGTCTCAGTGGCACCCCTATGACAATTTGTAGGCAGACCACCTTTAAGATCTTCACCTTATGAACAAACAGCACTTTACACCATGGTAATATGACATTCAGGGACAAATATGTTTTTAGGATGTAAACCCTTTTAAGATGAGGGGGGTAGTTTCAAACTGAGATTTGAATGGGATTTGTGGGTAAAAAAGATGGGAGATTATTCATGAACAATCCTGTTTGTATTTGACCTTTGACCCTTTGTCATTGAAATAAGGATGACACTTTGGATTTGGAAGTTTAAGGCCATGTTCAGTTTGATCTAGCATGGTTAACATACATTAACGGATTATGCCATTACGTTTTTTAGTCTGAAGGTCTTTTTCGCCTTTGGCTGGTCTACTATTGATGGGTATCTGAAGAAAAACAATCCTTTAGTGAATAGTGAATGAACTTTTTTTTATTATTGGGTTCCACATTTATTTGCCTTTAACACATAGTTAAAGAAAAAAAACATGTAGAAATTAAGTCTGTTTGTTACAATAGCACCTACTGAAGTAGCATCAATCAAAAGCTGGGTGTGATCATGGGCACAATGGCTAAAACTTTTGGTGAATAAGTTTGAATACTGGCAGCTCCCTAGGGTAATAAGTAATATAAGTTCCAGCCGTGTGAGGGAACAGCATGTTTCATATCTCATATAAAATGAGACTTCTGTATAAATAACCGTCAGACAGTGAATTTAATTTCATGTGCTTGTGTCATGTGCCAATGGCGTGCTGGTATGAGAACTTCAAAGTCCATAATCACGACTTACCTATTGTAATTCCGATATGCATCGGCTGACATCCCGTTTTCAAGCAACGGTACAATTTTGAGTAACAAATGTATCATGGGAGAAATCTGAATTTCTTTACCCTGAAAGGGGTGCATTATGCAGACATTATTCAGCTAGATAAGAATCAGGTTTGGTCAGGTTTTAGGAAATGTAAAACAAAAATCAGCACCGAGAAAAGAACCACCGTCCCATGCGGGGCTCTATAGCTACCTGCTGAATTAGCATGGGTTATGAAATTCATTTGCTACATATAACAGTATCTTAAATTAAGAAAAATCATGTCAAACCAGAATATCAGTTCCTCTCTTATCTGTTCACTGACTGCAAAAACAGTCCTTGATATTAAATTCTGAGAGCTATGGTAGCAAGATTGAAGCACTGGCTTCCAAAAACATGTCATGTACTCTGATAATTGTGGAACTGTAGTATTACATCCTTCAAGGTTAAATGACTGTACATCACAGAATGTTAGATAAATAAAACAGTTTGTGCATTTGATAACCCTAATAAACACTTGCAATTATGAACTTAGGAATTCGGGACTTGAAATTGGATATGGCTTTCAGATAAGGCATCCCCGAAAGATTTCCCTAGTTTTGTTTAATTTTACATTTACTTTTATGTTCATGTTTATGCTTGTGTTTAAGTGTAAGTGTTTGTGTATGTGCATGAGTATGCTCTAGTTTATCCAATGCTGTGCTGGGGCACGGCTATGGTGGACGTGTATGTTACAGTGTGTCACCGTGTTCTGTAAGGGCATGGTAGTGATGAGACAAAGTCTGACTAGTTCATTGCTTTACACTGTAATGCTGACAGATCTCAAAACTTTGTCTCTCTGAGCATTAATATTGACACTCGGAGGACTTCAAAAAATTACCCCAGTAGGACAGTTACTTACACCTTGTCATGCAGCGTTGAATATTTGAACAGATGCATGACAAAATGCACAGATAAGAGCATCGGCACTGGTTTTAATTGCACAGCCCGTGCGGATATACCCACAGAGAGTTACTTTTCTGCTGAAAATAAAATCCCTCACCAGCGAGGAACATGCAATTATGTTTCAATAAGAATCCCCCTCTCTCATTTGGTAAGAGGACAGCAGTATTGATAGTGTGTTTAATTGCCTTTATCTGCTGCTTAAACAAAGAGAGGGCTGCCTGACAGAAGAGCCTCCACCAGTTCCCAAGGGCAAGAGGACATCCTCAAAAGACAATTAAATCAGCTCAGAGAGCAGAAAATGCTCTCCACCGTCCTTTCAGTTGATATCATGACACTGTTAGTAAGGACACCGAGGACAATAGGACTGAACTTTGAAATCTAAAGGGAGAGACAAAAAAACAAGCGTGCAATTAAAATGTCACTTCATTGCACTATTAAAGTCAACCTTTAAATATTTCTCCAGGATTCAATAGTCTCCTTAACTGTATTAATTCAACGGTAAACCTTATTAAATTAGCTATTTTACAAAATATCAATAAAAAGCTTTCAGAAGGGCAGAGGTAATATGAGGAAGTCGGGAAGGTACTTAAGAGCAATCAGATTTAATTATTTGTTGAAGAGCTTGTGCATATTTAAGCGCCATGTGGCGTGTGTATATACAAACTAATCGTTAGAGATGATTAATTCATTATGGCAGAATGTCCTTGAGGATAAAGCACATTTTTCAATATCTGCAGAGCAACACTTGTTGAAATACACTTCCAGATCCATCTATAAATGGATTAAACTATATTAATCAATTATACATATCCCATGGTATCATTTGTGAAACTATGTCATGCAATGCCCATAGTGAACTGCTAAAGAGCAAATGTTACATTAGTTGGGAGAGATTTAATTTGATGTGCCATTTAATGTGTCCTTACTTTAAAAGCTTTGGTTAAAGCACTCTGTCATTTGAAATGTTTGCTATGACATGGGTCAGTTTTTATAATATAAAAGAAAAAAGACTTTTTATTGCCAGAATTATGTAATAGGATCCTGTTGTCAGGAAAAACATTAGTCTCACAATTTTAGGGGAAAATATACTCTTTGTCTCTGCACGAGAGGGGAGAAGATGTTGGGATTATGACTGTGGTGCTCTTACCGTTTCCATCCACTACCAGGCTGATGCCAGTAGAGTAGTTTTTAGCTTTAACTTTCATGGACAATTTCAGGTAAGTTTGAACAACTTTTCTGTTCTTAACATCCTTGCGTCGGATGGTTGTTTATTAATGAAAAATATTGTGCAAGCGTCACAATTGTAACACGTCCTTTATTTTGTTATTCAAAGTTAAGCACAAAACATATTTCATGTTTTGTCAACCAAAGACTGTCTGCAGCAGTGCTGTAAATTAATGATAGATTTAATTGTCCCCATGCCAGAATCATCATACTCATGCAAATTTTAGGGTTAGTCTCTGGGGTTGTCTCTGAGGCTACTGAATGGATTCCTGTCCTTGCTGAGTAGAAATGTACAATTGGTAAGACATATAATCACATAGAGAGTGGCAATGCACTCGGAGACAGAAGGGCTGGTGTGGGAGTCTGAATAAATACAGTAAAACTTTTTTTTTTTTTTTTTACTTTTTTTTCTTAAAAACATTCCAAAACTGTATGTTGGTATAGAAAGCACAATAGATTGAATAGAGGACTATCTGCTGTAAGAATGGAGGTGACCATGAGATGAGAATGTATGGTTAACACAGGTATAAAACAGTACACATTTCATGGCAAATATGCTTAAGATTCCTCCCCTGAGGCCTGGCATGGCTGACAGTCAGTCATTGTAAGACTAGGAATCTGGGTTGGGTTCTAATGCTGGAGGAGATGATGCCTAAGCACAACGATGTAAACGTTATCATCACTGTAATGAAGTCTCCTGCCCTGATTACCATTAGACCAAAAAGGAGGATGGGCTAGGAGGCTCTAATGAATTATTTAAGAGGTTACAGCTTAAATGCCTAGATGTAGATGCATTTCAAACCACTTCATTCCTGAGCATTTCAGGATCTACAAACACACTACTTTGTGTGTTTTGGGTTCAGCTCAGGCGGTTTGCTTGAGCGTTGCTAAAATAAAGGGAATAACATCTTCTACAATGCGGCTATGGGAGTAACAACGGGACCATTTCAAGGGTGAAAAAAGAGGGAGTGGGGTTGGACTCTGCCCTTTGCAAGGGCATTCTAAAAGCTCATGCTTATGCTTGTGCAGTTAAGTTTTAGAGGGAGGGTAGGTTTCCCTTCAGCAAATTAAAAAAAAAAAAAAGGTTGTGTAACATGCACCCATCCACACCATTCCAGCAGATCATGCTTACCAAAATGCAGTGAATGTCATTTCCTGCAAGGTCTGTGGCAGGAGCTTGTATCAGGCGCCAGTCCCTCCCTTTGTTGTAGGTTATATAGGTCTTCACTTGGCTATCAACCTTTCTGTTCGCAACGAACATGCCTTTTATCCCCGCTACCTAGGGAAATGGGAATAAAGCTTAACAATCATATAGACACTCAGAGGAACTGGAAATTGCACTCTGTGACATCTACGTTGCTCATGCATATTCAGTTAGCAAACTGTTACCTCCTCCTGCCATTAATCTTTAGATGACGTTTGGTGCAACCAAAGCAACTTGAAAATCATTTAGAAATAACATTCATGAAAAAAAAAAAATCATTCCAGCCATAAAACAGTTTTGGCAAATTTAAAACCAGTTCCAACAAAGAGAAAGCTGTAAAGGAGTCCAGACACTTTCTCTTTCAAAATGAGGCACATAAGTGGCATTAATAGGCGCTGCTTTTGACAGAGAGTACAGGAGCTGCTAACTGGACAGCCAGGGTTAATAATAAGCTGTCATTCAAAAACTATATTACCCCTGGACACTGCCTCAAGTGAGAAAAGTGTGTGTGTGTGTGTGTGTGTGTGTGTGTGTGTGGGCTATTTCTGCAGACAGGTTGATCAGACTGTAGGTGCTTGTGTGTGATATGTATCATTGGCCAACCATAGGTTAGTTTTCATTCCAGCTGGCATATAAAATGTCATGTGTTAACATATGCAATTAATTTTAAAACAAAGGCAGCATTATGGTGTAGTGGTATTGTGTATTGCAGGGCTTGTAACTGATAATTTGCCAGCTTCAGCTGGTGTACTGAATGAGGTACCGTACCCAAATTGCTTCTGTACATAACAAACTGTGCAAAATTGATAATACGCATGATAGTCGCTCTAGATAAGAGCATCTGCCAATCAAATCTGTAAATATATATGTTGTGAGAGCAACCAAGAATGTAAAGCTTAAACTTTTCCATAATATTAATTTTACATTCTGGCAATTCATTCAACAGGAGTTTAATTTCTTGCTTGAATTGCTTATTTTGCTAAGTGGTATAGAATGTTTCCTTAAATTTGATGTTTAGAGCTTTCACTGAGTGGAAGCAGCAATTGACTGTGTAATGTGATGTGATGTGATGTGATGTGATGTGATTGTGATGTCACAAAATGACATTAAGTATGAATGTGTGTAATTGTGTTTAGGGTCGTCAGTCTCACCACATTCAAGATTTCTGTGCATGAGAATGTGCCTGCTCGGTCATTGGATAAATGGGGAATGATTAAATTGATTGGCCACACCTCCTAATTAATAACAGGTGGTATAAATACAAGAAGGCCATGAGAACAGAGTGAGTACAGGCAGAAGGGGGATCTCATTTCAGTGCTTTTGTGCTTTGCCGCTTTGGTGCTTTGGCTTAAGTTATTTTATTCCTTGTTTTAGGCAGTTTTATTTTTTTTTTACTTGAGCCTGTTCTACCAATTTTAACCGTTGACCTTATTCAATATTTTTTGCTTGTCTCTATTCAATGAGAGCCTTTTTATGTGATAAGAATTGGCCAGCTTTATCACACAAATCCTTGTTAAAATATCAGTAATTGAAGGGAAAGGGGCAAGGTTCTTTACTGAAAATCTGACATCTTGGCTCACAGCAGAAGTCCATTCTAACAAAGCCTGTACCAATTGCCAGTGCTTGTTTCTGATTTTGTGCATTCTCCAGCCTCCGAAATGCTTCGGGAGATAGGAATTGGAAGAATTCGAAATGCAGTGAATTAAATGTGGTTTTAATTTGGCAGTGAAATAACAATGAAACTGAACTCATTTTAATTGCCCGCCGCTCTACCTCCCACAATGTCAAAGCTCATTGGCTGACACCTACCTCGTACAGGTCAATCATTATGTTTCCCTCCAGTCCTCTGCTGGTTTTCACATTCTCCAAGGCCAGAGTGAAATAGACTCCCCGCGTGTCTGATATATAGAGGTTATATGTGTCATTTTGGTTCCATTCTTGCACAGCCGCAAATACCTGCTTCTCATCCGTGCTGATGATGTGCATGTCCTGTTGAAGAGAAATCATTAGTTTTCAGTACGGCTGGAAAACCTGCATAATCTTGAGGATAGGACGACTGAACCTTAATACGGAGCCACTAACAACCCATGGGAGAGCAAATATACCCTGAAGAATGCATGTTACTGTTAGTATTGATTTTGTCTCATTATAGCCGCTTCCTGGTTCATGCGGTCTTACGTTTTAGCAATGGTAGAGACCAAAGATTGGTCTCCTATAGACATTGCTCCCCTAGTGTCTGAGTATCTCTGCTTAAATGAAATCCCACCGACAAAAACAACTGTCTCTATGTCTCATCTGCTCTACTTTCCTGCAATTGTCACAGGGATGCATACAGCACTGTCACCACTCCCACACCTCCGAGAATGTCAAAGAGATACTGGATAAAAACCCGACCACCTCGCAATGCTCTGAATGACTTGCCTGCACTTAGAATCCGCAGCCACCTCGTCACCACTAGGGGTGTTTCAGTCATAAAAACTCTTGTCTTTGTTCATATTCAGCGTACAAACCCCAGAGCTACTGTGAAACCTGAGTGTTCAATTTTTGCCCTTTTCTGTGGAAATGAATCTGCACAAAACTCTTTAATCTAATCATAGCCTGGGCAGGGGTCAATCCACACTCGTTTTGAGGAAAAGGACTTATACACTGCCTACGCAGAAATAAAATCAATTAATAATAGAAAAGTTAACTCAATTAAAGCCAATATATGAAAGATATTAAACAATAAAAGATCTATTGCAATTGATATCAGTGAAATATTTTGGAATATGAACATATACAATATTGCTCACACCTTCATTTTCTTACTTCCTTCCATTCTTTCATTTTCCTGCATCCAGCATGGGTTTCAATCAATCGATCAAACAAATCAATCAATACAATAGTTTATATTCAGCTTTTTTTTTTCAAGGGAGAAAAGAGCAAATAAGTCCCTGAAGTTTCAGCAGGAGACTGTCTCACAGGGACCTTATCTTTATTTTTTTTTAACTTGATTAAATGCTTTCCTCTCTTTCTCTTCACCGGCACTGCATTCTGCATGAGATGTTGCACCCATGGTAATTGGCAATGCATTTCTGGCCTTTGCATTAGGATTGAAATAGCACTGGTCCTCCAGTAATTAATCAGCAAGGTATGGCAGCATGGCAGCTGTAATAACGATAGGGGGTACCTGAACTTATATGTTAACTTTCACCCCCTGTGAGAAAAGCGTAAAAAAGGAAAGTCAAAGCGCTCTTCTTGGCAAGGCAGTGAGCTGTAAATTCACAGGTGAGACACCTCGCTTACAGCTAGCTTTATTTCTTATTGGCTTCATATTATGTGTTGCACCATGACAGGTTGACCTTTCTAAATGCATTAGAACCTTTGAATCCCTCAGAATGATTTATAGGAATTTTTCTCTGTTTAATAACAAGAAAATCCTTATGTGTCATGAAAGATTGTGTGTATGTGTGTGTTTTTTTTTTTTTTTTTTTACCATGGATTGCTTTTGAGTTAAAAATGTGATTGGAACAGTTTGCATAGTAAATTTACAGATTTTACTTTGCAATACAATGTGTTTATGCAAACCACTGGTCATTCTACTCAAAGATCCAAAAGAGATTATACCGATTATTCATACTTCTCAGCCTTTGTAAGTTTCATCGAATCTCTATCCATCAAGCAGAAGTCACTAACTGAATTTTCTGACTTGAATTTGAACGCTCCCTTGTAAAGGGTAGTGTAGCTCCCTGTGTAATGTACTGCAATATTCATATCCGCTGGCAAACAGAATTCTCTATAAGGTTTTACATGTCTGCTTTTACTCTGAGGAAAATCCCTGTTGGGTAGTAAGACCAGCATGTGCAGTTGACCAGAGAGGGACAGTCACATTCTAGGATTAAGGGACTTAGTTTAGAATGCTCAGCCGTGCATGCAAGCACTTGATGCATATCATAAAGCACATCGAAACACATTTTTATTCCTGATAGGACATCACCTTTAATTACATTTTAGAATATGAATTAAATTGGATCTCATAGCTTGAATCAGCCATTAAGGTTGCTTTCCATTTTGTATTTTTCCTTGTTTGCATGCAACAGTGCTTGATTTTTTCCCCCTTTTTGCCTAAAGATCATCTAAAAATGTTTTGCAGCTGTACATTGCTGCAGATCTCTTATCTGACACATGAAATCAGCAAGGCGGAAAACTTCAAAAAAAACAACACGTGAATCTCAAATAATGATTGTGATGAAAAAAAAAAAAAAATGTTAGCTTTTATTTAGGATCATAACCGTCAAAAGATGGCTTTCACAACAGAACAAGCGTATGCATGCCACAATATAGCAAATATATTTCTAGCTTTATTATGGATCATTAACGTATGATATTGATACTTACTTAAACATGGGGTAATATGTGGTTTAAAGTACTTGGTTTTTGGAAAACATCATTCAGAGAATGTTTCCTCTCTACAGCAATGTTTCTCCTAATGGAAATGTGCCAACATCCATCTCTCTGGTTTCACATTTAATGACTTCTTGGTTTGTTTCAATTTCATTCTTCAATTCATTTAATTTCAAGAAATTTTGGGAAGAAAAAACTCTTTTTCTATGAGTCAGGGTATATGCACTGATTATCTAGTCAGAAGCCATAAACATTATCAGATTAGTGTGAAAATTAGACTTTGAAAACAATTTAAAATTAGTGTAACGTGAAAACTCATCTGAACATTTACTTTAGAACTTTTTAACTAATGTAAACATTTAAATTTGATTTGTGTCATTTTTTTCAGGGGGAGTGTTTACTTTCATTAACTTCCTAAACATTGTTCTCACAAAAAAGACACTTTAAAATGGTACATGTATATTTGTTTAAATTAAAATGCTATTTTCCCCCTAATGCTTTAATTTAGTCATGTTAACTTCTGTTCCATTATCAGGAGTTTACTGTGGGGTGTAATTTCGTTGCAGCCACCTTGTTCTAATATTGATTCAGCCGATTCCCTCTTATAGTGAGAGTGCCTCTAGCATCATTCCAGAAAGTTCAAATGAGGAAGGTGAACTGCCAAAGAAAGCATTTAAAGCCGATAATGAAGATTAAATAGAAATAATTCACACAATGGGAACCTCAGGTATTGCAAAGTTTTTTTTTTTTTTTGGTTTGTTTTTTTTTAACCATTGTGTGTACAGAGATTTATCAGATCACCTTGAAAATAAAACAAACCAAAACTTGCTGAGGTTGCACATACTAAATATCCTGTATTTATGTCACACGTACAGTTTAATAATAACAATCATTGTAGTCATCATCATCATTGTTTTTTTAAATGCATTTTATCCTTAAGCATTTGGACAACACTATTTGTTCCATGTAATTTGTAAGAATTCATATCTTACATTGAATTTCATCAGTCATTCATGTGGAATTCAGGCTTTTTCATAAGAATTCATTTCTAATATTTTGGAGTATCAAAATGCATCCTTATAAAAATAAATTATGCTTCTTTATTTCTATGTTTTGATTCTGGAAGGATTTCAGCTTCAGTTCAGCTCTTCAGCTCAAACCATGCCGTTAAAAGAAACACACACACATAAATGAAGCGACATCATCTGCCCAGTTTGCTTACTTTGGGAAGAGAGTATTTTGGTAGTTTGATGCGCAAAAATCCCTCTCTCTGATAGGACACATAGTAACTTGCCCTTCCTGCTGTGGTAACCTGGAAACAAAAGCAACAGCAGAAAAAGCAAGTGAGAACATTTTGTCTCCAATAACAACGTTCACTTTCCACATTAAGCCCAATTTTCACGGCTCTAACACAACGGGAAAACGCAGTACACAGTTATACCAATGCATGTTGGCATGAAACACGGAAGCATTGTCTTTCTGAGAACCGAAATTCTCAAAGATGGATGATAGATGTATGGAGACTCACTAGAGCGAACCGTTTTTTTTTTTTTTGTTTTTTTCCCACTCTGCACACAATGCAGATTCTGCGCCAGCTGGTCTAGATGCTCCATTTGACACTTTCAGCCAACCACAGACAAGCAAGTATTGTGTGCCGGGAGAAAAGCTACACGCCTCTGCCAGGTTTACCGTGATCTGTCTCAAAACCTTGGTGGACTCATTTTCACAACCTGGATTGCCCTGCGCATACCACCCTGTTTTGCCTTGTGTTTTTCCATTGTCTCCATCAGGACACCAGGGGGGCCGACAGCAGGGGAAACAGGCTGCTTTAAACTCTCCTGAACCCTGGTTCCATGCTCTGATCCTTCAGTGGGTCAACTGGTGTAAGAGCAGGGTTATGGCTTAGGGTGAGGTTATCAGATCTACCTGGTTTGAGTTTTAGTCATCTTCGACGACTGGCTTGTTAGAAATAAAATAAATGAATACATAAAAAAGTAAGGCTTATTATTTAAATGAACTCAAACAGTGAGCGTCAATATTGGGCAGCGGGTAGGATGGTTTTCTGTGGAGCTGTAAGCTGTATGGCCAATCTGATCGTTAAGCAGGTCAAATAGTAAACACATGACTAGCCATTGGAAACATAATATACTGGCTATAACTAAAGCTAGTGGTTATCAAATGTATCGTAACTAATATTAACCACATTGAAATGTTGAGACATTTCAATGTATATTTTTTTCTCATGTTCGCTACCTGTCAATAGTTCTGATGTTACTGGGACACATTATTGTTTAAACAGTTAGACAGCTGAATGCATTAAGACAAAAAAAAAGCACCCCAAAAATGATCTGGTCATTCCATATAAAATCAAGCACTGAGAGACGCACAGTGAAAAACAGAAAAGCACAGCGTTACATTTTGTGCTAATAATTTTCAATATGTAATATCCCAATGCATTAAAACCATGGAAATCAGGCTTATATATTCTCAAAAGTACCAAAATCAAGTTCAAAATGGTCACATTCAAACTGAAGTGGTGCTACAATACTTTATGCATTTATTCATGAACAAACAGGCACAGGTATATAATATAAAATAAATTGACTATCAAGGTCCCAACTTCAACACTGAGGGTAAGATAATAATACAGCTGAAGGACCTGAGTGTGCTTTCAAAGGTGAACACTGCTTCATAACACCTAGTGCAGTGCAGTAAAAGTCAACGTAGTAGCAAAATATAAAACTGAAACTTAACAACTGCAGCTTTATGATCATATTCTAAGCAGTGCAGGTTTTGTCAGAGCTTTAAACATACCTACGGTGTTTTCTGCTCTCTTTCTCATCTGAGATGTTGAGGCAGAACGGCCAATCAATATCCACATTATTCTTTGTTCAGAGAAATATTTAACTCCCCCAGCTGAGGAAAGCATACAGCTTACAGCAAATATGCCAGTAAATGTGGCATGCATCCCTGTGTACCGTTCCAATCGATGACTCTCACCCAAATCAGCAATGTGAATATATCCTTTCACCCACGCAGAAGCAGTTATTAGCAGCTACATAGTGAATACCTGTCTGCTTTTTTAAGGCATGGGGTAAAGGGCTTCATTATTAAACTAAATAACCAATTGGCCCCTGAGGCCTGTAAAAGGAATACAATAGGATAGGAGAAGTGGAGAGAGGGAAGAGGACTGAAAATAAACAGAGAAAGCAGGAGGGAGAGCCAAGGGAGGGAATGTGTTCCACTGGATGTACAGGTATGAAACATGGTCAGTCCTTGATAGGTATTCATCTTTCATGTTCGATGGTTAGCTTCTTTGAAGTGGATTGGAGTTAAAGCATGACAGCTTTCTGGTTTTTCTCTTCTGGGTAACTGTGCGCGATGCAGTTTCATACCTGAATGAAGACGTAGTCATCCTGGACTACCAAGGAGCTTGCATCAATGTGTCCTGGGAATGGATAGTTTCTACTGGATTCTGTGCACTCCTGCACCTTGCATGTGACATAGTGAGCTCCTAGCAGAGTAAGAAAAAATAATACAGAATCACTGACAAAAGGCAGCACGTTTGGACAATGGCCATTTTAGGGAAGAAGAACTTAAATGATGAAAATTCATGTTGAGCAGTACCTGTGAAATCATATTTATGCCAGCTACCTTACCAACAAGAAGTGCATGTGCAAGGAGTTGTGACATGATGACAAACAAACATTCAATCCCTGACAAGGCTGTTCTAATATTAGCATCACAGTGGCTTTTTACTTACAGTAATGAGCACATTCAGAAAACAAAACAAACTCAGTTTGGCACAAAACCGATGAGCTGGGTAAGTCTGTCTTACTCCATATAAAGCAGCTGTCATGTCCGGTTTTAAACTGCCTTTGCTAAGGGAGAATGTAGCTGTATGTTGTAACATAGCTGTGTATGATGATGTACACAGCAGTGGGAGTTGTTCAGCGAGGAAAAAAGAACAAAGATGAGACACACCCACTGCTAATTACACTTTACACTTTGGTAATTACACACATTTTGTTATTATTTTTTAAAGCGTTGGTTCACAAAACTACAGTAAAATAATATCTGGGCTACAAGTGTGGTGGCTTTATTGTTCAGTAGCCTCAACAGTCTATAAGGATAAATGTCCTTTGTTTCACCATTATTGATTGAAATATCTAGATATCGTAATATATCCATTGGAATTCTATAGCCTCTGCTGTAAGGTATCATTTCCTAAATTTCCACAATTATAACAGATATATAGACACCTTTTCTCTTTATGAAGCTATTTCAGTAAGGAGTTATATTGCATTTACATTTTCTCCCATGAGGGAATCTTACACACTGGCACACTGGTGAGCTTACTGACTGGCACACCATAATGATTAGCTCTTCTGCCAGCTGGCTTGCTAGCTGGCAAATGACAATGAAAATAAAGCATAAGCCATCCAAATCTTGAAATGTTTTTGATTCTTTGGTAAATTAAATAATTTAGCAACAATGGGTTAGTGTGACCATGAAGTCATATTTTTCCTTCAGTATTCACGTACACAGTATGTGCCAATATTATAGTACATATGTGGCAAACATCTTTGTTTTTTAACAGACCATAAAAATCTATAAGGCGTGTTCACCGCAGATTGCCTGGTGAGTCTTCGTATACTACTGTTGTCTACATCTGCTGAAGTGTACCCCATATCATACATCAGTGGAAAGACAGCACATGACATTTTATAATTTCAGGCTGAACCAATATTGTTCAATATATTATGGCTGCTTATGGGCATAAACATTTTGGAAATGATCCATTACATTACGTTCATTTTCCAGATGTTCTTATCCAGACTGACTTCCAGCACAAGATTCAATGCTGATATTCTTCCACTTACCTTGTCTATTGCAATTCTTTCTTTTGAAAGTTTTTTGTCAAGGTTGGGCAAATTTTACATTCATCACATTGCAGAGCAATTTTTGGCACCTTACTTTCTTGAACTTACCTTTTATTTACATGATATGCTGCCATCTCTGATAAAGAGGATATAAATATTTTTAAAATATGCATTTACGTTTATGGGCTTTTTCACTTCCTACTGTATACTTTCTTTACCTTGATAATTGTTAATTTCTCCAATTAGCCTTTAATGGGGAAATTAAACATTTGTTTACAGGCATCAGTCCACATAACCTACATGGCCCTAATTAGTAAAATTTCACTTCTTGAAGCGTAAAGACATTGACCATATCAGTAGTTCCATTCCCAACTGTGGTGAGGACAGTCCATCCCTCAGTGAGATGAAATGAAAGGCCTTATTAATAATCCATCAAGTGTTACATTTATGAGCAGAGGAATCCGGTGTAATCCCTTTGGGACATGTTTCCGACCCAGGATGGAATTTATGTGTGAGCTAGCTCCTCCACTGCTCTGAGCTCTTATAATTGGAACGGGTAAGTGATTTTCTTCTCTGCCTGAGAAAAGGAGCCACTCACGTCCGTCAGTAGTACGCGCCTCGATGTGCACCAGATCTGATTCCTTATCGAGGCCCATGACAGACCTGCAACAGAGGAGAGGTGAGATGCATGCATTTTCCATTTGAATAGAGATTCACAGATACATATGTAAAGAGAAACAGGTGACATACCAGTAAAACCTGTTTGGAGACACATGCTCATGGACAAGCTGCCATTTTCTTCCAAAATCCATTGAGCTATATAACTGTGGGGGGGAGACATAAGAATTAAAGATTGCCTTTAGCAGTTTAGTATGCTCTGGTCTATGTGTCTGTGCAGAAGAAAAGCGAATCCAAATTCAGGAATTCAGTTTTGATAAGTAAATATTTTCATGCTATTTTCAGTGATCCAGAGAAATGAAAATACAAACTTTTTAAACCAAAGTCTGCCTGCACCAAACAGTTTATGATGACCGTGACTTTCAAATTGTTGTGCCCATTCTAGAACTGTGAAACACATGCATGGTCTGGGCATCATGGCTCATGGGTACTGAGAGACTTGTACCATTGTGGGGTAGGTATCAGCAAGCAGTGCAGTTAGGAGGTGAAATATAGTTTCCTTCTTCTACCAGGAAGATCAGATGTGAACTCATTTCTCACTTAAAGTGATGACACCTGAGGTATCAAGGTCAGTAGGCTATGCAAGGGATTGTGTAGTCAAACAACTGCAGGAGAATGGTTAGGTGGCTAATGACCAGGACATTACATTACATTATAGTCATTTAGCAGATGCCTTTATCCAGAGTGAGTTACAAAGGTTACAATTTTATCCATTTATACAGCTGGACATATACTGAGGCAACTATGGGTGAGCTACCTTGACAAGGGTACAACAGCAGTGCCCCGGCGGGGAACTGAACTGGCGACCTCTTGGTTTCACGGGCCCTGCTCCTTACCGCCACGCCACAATGCTGCCCACTGGGAGAGACCAGCAGGTGTCCACCCCTTAGGTGGCCCTTTTAATGATCATGGAGAATCAAGTCCTCAGTATAAAAGCTCACCTGAAGAAAGTCACGTTCTGCATTGCAGTGTTCCCACCGCTGCACTGAAATGTTTTAACACCTGCTCTCTATTGGCTCACCAACACCACTTCCAGTAACAACCTGCCTCTTTTTTCTTCTTCCCTTAAGCAAGCTCAGATTTACCGTAAAACTTTTGGGACAAGAAGGCTTCAGAGTGTTATTGCCACAGCAGTTAGAATGTTGCGTAGCAACGACAGAAGTGGTGCGGAGTACACCATTAACTCTAAGGGGGGAGGGGGGCACTTTTTTAACCAAACATAATTGCATACTGGTGTGTAAACCCAGTTATGTGTCGTTTTCATCGAAAATGCTGCCACGGACTTCATAATTAAGGGACTCTTACTTCTAAATGCTGGACTAAACACAAAAAAGGCAAAAATGCTTCACTCCATTATTTGCCAGTGGTAAACATAAGGATGAAAATAACAAATTTGTAGTATTATAGCAAGTACAGCAGGCTAAATAAACAATTATTAAGCTAGAGTATTAATTTTCCTTACCAGTTTGTGAAGGCAAAAATTGCAGACAATAAAGTTTGATTAACCATTATGAAATGAACCTATTGAAGAGATCACATTATACCTGAGAATTTTTACAGGAATACTCTGGCATCCAAATTGCCAGCTGAGCACCAAATTACCATCTGAGCAGAGACCACAGCAGAGCTGAAACCGCATTATGCCAGGTGAAATGCTGAGAATAGGCAATGCTCCAAAATGTAACATAAAGAAGACAGGTTAAGTGAAAAAACATGACCTCTTTATGGATAATACATTATATTACTCATTTACAAAACAAAGTTTCCAATTAAAACACATCCCCGTCAATCCTTCTGCTAGTTTCAGTACTCTCTCACATACTTGTTTTGTTTTTGTGTGACAGTTAAAATTTTACAGGTTCCTCTCCCTTCCTGACTTTGTGTCATCCCTGAAACCTGTTCCTGAATAGACAACGATGCCAGGAGGCAAATAAGATGATTGGACAGGTGGGTTTGTTCCTGCAGTGTGCCCTGCCGGTGTTCAAGACCTCCTGTTCCCTTACTGCCTTCGTGCTTCTTATTTAAAGTAGGTTCACCGTGGTTGGATACAGACATAAGGTAAAATACACAGTACTCTTACTCAGTAAATACACTCTGGATGCACCATACCATTCCTTTCTGTAAGGATGAAATTTTCACTATGCCGATAAATTAACAGTGCCCTTAAAAAAGCAGACATGGTGATTTATAATGCAGAAATGACTCACCGTCATTTGTATATTAATGGCAGCGGGACGCATATAACTGAACTTGACTTATTTATCATGGTTAACCCCATAATGTCCAGAACTGGCACCAAAATTCTTGCAAATCCCTGCTATGCTCATTTCAACCAGCTGAAAATATTGAAAACGGACCATACATTATATATATATATATATATATATATATATATATATATATATATATATATATATATATATAATATATATATATATAAAAATTTTTTTTTTTTTTTTTAAAAAGCATTGGACTTGCAGTAGAATGACATTCATGTATTGTTGCTGATTAATGAATGCACCAGTAAATTCAGAATGTGTCCATGTGTTCCAAACCGCAATCCTTCTCCCGAGAGCAGCCAAAGTGAAAGTTAAAAATGCGCACATGAACATTTATTGGGCTGGAAAAGTGTACTTTGGCAGTGACATCTATTCAGTGGAAGAAGTGTTCTCATCCACACCACCTGGATGACTTGACTGTTATTGTTTGAAGAGAGCAGGTCCCTAGAGCTGCATTTACTGCATTCATCAGCTGTCATGCTGTCAAATGTGTCATTTTTAAATAATCTTTAACCACATTTTATAGAAGGAGTGATTACTCAAATTATATTTAATGCACTCAGACAGCACCATTCACTCCTTCACTCACACTGTAGCACACCAAAGCTTTCCTCCCAAAACGCTATTCTGTTTGCTACACCGTTGATCGCAGATCCTCTCAGATTCTCAATCCTACGCCTACGTGAGAAGAATAAAAAGAATAAAAAATATATTATGTGACAGGTGTCTATCTTTCCTATTATTCGGATAAAGCAAAAAAGAGGTTTTCTTCAAATGCTAGTTCAAGTTATAAATAGACAGTCTCAAGACTTAGGGGAAACAAGGGTACCACCATGGTGCTTGAAGAGTGAAAAGGCTTACAGCTTACATTACATATACTGGGGTTTTGACCCAGTAAATAAATAAACAAATAAAAATTACAAGGGCAACTGTGAAGGAGAGTCTTCACCTCCCCTAGAAGTGATGTTAATTTTGTCAATTGTTTAAAATGTTCAAGGCTCCCTGGTTGTCAATCAAATTCAAGCCTACCAATAGGAGATAATTTCATAAATTGCATTGAAACCTGTTAATTGCTAATTGTTTTCATGTTTGTGATTATAATCTTCTTTGTCTTTTGGAACCAGCCCATTGGTTAACAAGCTACACCTGCTTATTTAAAGGCCTATTAAATAAAGGTGTGTGGGTAGAGAGCAAGAGGGCTCGTTTTATTTCTGCTTTCTGTTTGTGCAGGCTGGTTTCTTTGGTTTTTCAAATAAAGTTTTAGCTCTTTTGAATGGCTGCTCATTTTTGTGAGAAATGTTGACCAGCTTCTCCACAGCAACAAATAATAAATGTACAGCCCAACTACAGCCCAAATTATAAAAGCACCAGAGTATCTAAACCTTAGATAGCAAAACATTTCGTTGAAGCAAACCCGCTTAACTATGTGAGCAGATGTAAATAGATCTATAATACCACTGCAGTGAATGAATTATAATGTTTATTTTTGATTAATGTCCATTAGTGTGTACAATCAGAGACTACACTAATGTACTGTATATGCTTTTGCTAGTGTAGTGCTAGTTGCTTCAAGTTGAATCTGATTGTCCATTCTCAGGGCAATAGCTAATACTAAATCTGAAAAGAAACTGACAACAAAGGAGCTGAATTCATTCAGGTGTATTGAGTGAATGGCACAATATTTATGCCAGTGCTGGGTGGGGGTGTCTTATGGGAAATGACCATGTTTTTTTTTTTTTTTTTTTTTTTTTTTTACTGCAAAGCTCAGCAATTTGTCCTGCATGACTGTGTCTGCTCTGTAAGGTAGAACAAAAGTGTGGCCGCTGACTACATCTTAGATCCAATAAAGCTAAAAATTAAGCTGTCAGATTTATTTTGAAGCCGGTTGCCATGAAACTGCTGAGGAGCATATTCCATGCTACATTCTACACCATGTCATTTCATTTCATTTTAAGATCTTGATTTGTTTATTTTTGTTGACACAATAACACACATGAAACCAGAAAAAAAAAAACTTACAAGTCAGCCAGCCAACTCCATAATCCTGATAAAGCCTGATCAAACTGTTTCCCCCAAAACATTTAAGATGACCTTGTATTAGTGTTAGTGTTTGTGTTAGTGTTTCTGCTCCAGATTCATACTTGCCCGCATCTGAATAATTTCAGTGTATTCTGCACATAATAGACATCATTTAATTTTCACTTGCGTTCTCAGAGGTTTGCTGCAATTACCATTATCTGGGTTCCTCACTCTTCCCCATTTACGTGTTAAAGGAATGCCTTCCAATGTGTACCAGTTAATGGATTTCCACCTGACCTTGCCTTTTGAATGAACTTCAAGTACCATTCCAACTTTTTTTGCCCAAGCTTCTGTCAACGACAGCCTGGCTTAAGCTGTCTATACCTTCCAAACATTTGAATCCTCACCAATCTTAGCCTTGCAATTAAAAAACTCTTACCGCCTCTTAAAAGAGAGCTGCTGAACTGAAAGCTAGTTTTTGTGTTTTTCATACATCCCGCATGGCTCAGACACAGCTCAGAGAATACAGGTGAATTGAAAGCAAAGCAGGATGCCCCCTTCTTTTTTTTTCCACTGGATTTCGGTGTGGTGTGGTAGTTAAGGAGCAGGACTCATGGCTGCTGATATGATTCTCAGGTCGGGTGCTGCTGTCTGCAAGGTATATAAACTTAAGTGCTTCAGCATTTGGCTGTATAGATGGATGATGTATAATTTGTGTTAGCAATTCAAATGTAACAGGCACTTATTTGCTGTTGTCTGCCACCACTGTGTTATGTTGTCCATTACAAGTTTAGGAAGCTAATAATATAATGCGTGTGATCATGGCAGTGCTATGTTAAGGTTGAAAAGTTAAGATCGTTAGGTGTATGTGTGTGTAATATAAAATATAGCTGGGGTCTGGGACACATTACATTATCGTCATTTAGCAGATGGTCTTATCGAGAGCGACTTACATAGGTTACAATTTTTGCATTTTATCCATTTACACAGCTGGATATTTACTAGGACAAGGTACTTAACCCACAATTGCCCAAGGGTATAGCAGCAGTGCACCAGCGAGGAATTTAACCAGACACCTTTTAAATATGAGCCCTGTTCCTTACCACTATGCTACACTGCTGCCCCATAGTATATATTATACTAATAATAATTAGTAATAATACTAATATTTTAATAAACAATATTTTGCTTATACAAATACAATATTTATTTAAATACAACATTTACATACAACACCAGCTAAAATATTGACAGACATTGGCATACATTGTCGCCAATGTCTCGCCATTTATCAAAATACCTATGTAGCAACACACACTATTAGAAATATTTGAAGCAATTATGTAACTGTTTGGTCAGGATGTGACACTTGGAGGGTAGTTATGTATTTCCAGACCCATCTTTGCAAAGGCACATCCGTCTTGAAAAAATGTTGCTTTAAGCTCCTTGCTTGTTTATTACAGTGAAACCAGGCCCGTAGCTTTTCATTGGTCCTTAAAGTGTACTTTTATTTCATGCCTTGAGCACAAGAAAGTAATAATTCTAAACCACCACCCCTCCATTGTTTACACAACTATGGTTTATCAGCTTAATAAGGATATAATGTAATGTAAGGATTTAAGTTTGAATTGCAGAGGACGGGACTGAATGGGATCTGGGATATTTACACCCACAAAACAACTTCTGATTTCGCAAAACTCAGTGGTAAAATAATTTCCATCTGTCGTCACGCAAACAAGTGTCACCCGCTAACAACAACCCCAAGCACCTAACAGACAACCAAGCTCTGCAAAGGCTGCCTGGTGATTCGGTCAATGGGGAACCGTGGAAAAGCGCATTTCCACTTCCATAGCAACAGGCATAGCAACAGATTCTTTAGTTCATTTCTAAAGTTAGACAGACATCAGCCAGTAAGAACCCATTCAAAGCTTAATTTCAATGTGCAAACCTGTGCTGTGCTGTACAAAGTCAATTATCCCCTGAAATTGTGTGTTAAAGCTATGAACATCATGTTATAGGATATACTAGACATTTATATGTTCTGAGATTATATTTTCTTACATTCATTTAGCACACATTATTGTAATGTAATGTAAAATTAATGCAATTCCATACAAATCTAACTGTTGGTCATTCAGCTAAAATAGCCCTGGTATCTGAAGAGTAGTCAAAGCAGTTTACTAATTCCAGACAAAAATGAAAGAATTGCAAAAATTCACACAAGCGCCTCATGTCGGCTTTGATACATGACTCAATACTGTCGTACTCTCTACAGGACAGGTTGCTGAGGATTCAAACCTTCTTTCATACAGCCATATAGATACCCTGACAGAAGGCATCAATATCTGCTTGTTTCAATGAAAACGGATATTCTTTTACAGATACAAATAGAGAATTAGAAATTCTAGAACGGAACAGATTTTTAAAAAAATTTCCAAGCATGCACCATAAGGTGCAATATTTGCGAATCATGTCAAAAGTTAGGAACTCAGATGTCTTTAACAGATCTGTCTTCCAATCTAGAAATTGACTATCTTTGAATCTGAAGTTTAGCATGCCCTTTTTTGGTATTGTTGGAGACTCAAGATTCCTGGCTTCTGCTAGGTTAGCAGTGCTTGTGAAAACACACTAAACACATATAATTAGAAAATCAAGCCATGTTTGTATACCTTTTTTCCCAAAGTAGCTCCACTTAATAGAAGGAAAACAAGCATGACATTAGAATCTAGCTCTTAGCTGATAGCTGAGAGTGTGTATTCGTTCTTCAAAAGATAAACAGATCATTCTTCAAACGGCAGAATTCAATATTGATTAGGCTGATGTGGCCTTATGTTCGAAGCTCAGTTGGGCAGAGGAAGGGACTGCATGTTAATATTAGCCTCTGTTGAGCAGAAGCTATTTTGAGTTGATTAAACATGAATGGATCTTAGAAAAAGTACTTGTATCCCTAAAAGCTTTTTAAGATTTTCTCCAGAGACAACCACCACAGAGCACAGATTAGCTGCATGCAGTCATAAAACATTATGTTCAATCTTGATCTGAAGCAAGAGGGGGGTTTTTTTGTCATGAATTACTGAAAGAATCTGGGTTTAAAAGTCTGGTCAAAATCTCTTGACATTCTGCTTAGTCACATAAGTGTTTGAATCCCACAGAAACAGCCAAGTGCTGGCCCTGGAGACAAACACACAGTGGAAATAGAAAAATGTGCAACCGCAAAATCATGGAATCATAGTGTTAGTATATTGTGTGTTTTCTGGAATGTAATGAATTATGAATTATTAAAGAATATTGTTAAATCAGGGTTGTGTATACATATACCTATATACTGCATATACCTTATGCATACTGCACATGTAAGCTCCCACATTTTCCCATACTTGTATGGACAAATTTCAAAAACAAAACAAGCAGACAACAAACTCACCTTTTGGTCATGGCTATAAGCCAAAATCCAGTCCTCATGTGTGGGATGAAACAGTAGACTGAGAATGTAGAAATTCATACGGAATTTCTGATAGTTCGCGCCTTCATCTGAGCTGATTAGAACACTGCTCTCAAGCTCTGGGTCACTCAGCACCATTATCTGAAAAAGGCCGACACCCGGAGAGGAGGAAAGAGAAAGAGAGAGGGTGAAAAAAATCCTAGAAAAATCCCAGAAAGCCTTTCCTGATACTCTCCATGACACAATGCACTTTACCTGTTTCGGTGGCAGTATCCTGAAGCAATGTTTGGCAGCAATTCTCCCACTGACTCATCAGCCCTAATTTTTCCCCCTCATTTTTATTGGATCCTCCTTATAATCTAAATAACAATTACAATTTTTGACACCTGGCCTTCATAAAGATTATGCTATAGATTAGAATACTCCCTATGAAACAAGCTTTTTTTTAAAACAATGCCATTCAGTCTCCCTATGGGAATAATGACATCAAAAATCAGTGAAAACCATTTAGGCTGGAAAAAGACATAAAACAGATGAATACTGAAACATACACACAAATCAATTTGAACCTGTTATTCTGTAGAACATTTCCATAGAGAAACTAGAGATGCCAGTAAATGACAACCTCCTGTCTTGCAGGGTGGTCAATGTGTATATGCATACTTCAACAGATGGTTCCACTCTACTGAAGACAGTTTTTTTTTTTTTTTTTTTTTTTTTTTTTTTTTATGGTACATTGAAGTTTTGGGAAATAAATACGTGAACATAAACAGCAGACTCGTACATGGCGATGCCCCCACTACCTCCAGCTGTGGATGGAGCAGGGAAAGTGTTATGTACTGTGCTGTGCATTCAGCTTATTAAGTGAGAGCATGTTCTGTTCTGTTCTCTAATGAAAGAGATCCATTTGTGATAGTCCGTAAATTATAATGAATTAGGCCTTGTTAATTTTAATGTAATAATCTATGGTTCAATGTACAGTATGACTCTGGGTGAATATTTACACTTTTAGTCATTTATTTGGCATGTGTTTAAATGCGATTAACTGGCCCCGTATTTTAATGCAGTGGAATAACTAGGGTGGGGTGGGGTAAAGCCTTGGGTTGCCTCTATACTTTGCCATTACTGTGATACTGAATCTTCCCAAATATATGTAGTGATGGGAGAAATTTGGATATTTTTTTTGTTTCCCGTGCTCGGTCATACTTGTTTACATCTCAGTTTGTAAATAGTTATTGGCAGAAAGGTTGGTGTGTTCTGTAAGAGAATACAAAACGCTCGCTTCACAGACGCAGCTCTGTGGGCCTCCTGCTTGGCTGCTCCTCATTTCCTACTTGCCTCCGTGTGGGACTTTGAATAGGGGGGAAAAAACAGGAGCAGCCAATTTGTCCCAGATTTAAATGCCAGCCTTTCCCCCCTGAGGTTTAACAGCGGCTCCTCCCTGCTATTGATTTAGACTAATTGTTTTTCATTAACGGCCAATAAACAGCCAGTGGACTCTGAGCCAGTGTTAGCTGGCCAGGACTGTGATTTTTACTATTCATTACTGTCACAATGGCAGGATGACAGGAGAGGCCTTTTCTCCGTGTGTCTTGGGTCTTGTCGGATGTAATTTGCAGGTTTTTATGGCCTAATCATTGTCCATAATATTGTATTCGGTGACGGAATTTATTAGGAAGGAAAATTGCATTGACCTTGCTTTCCTGATGCTTCTGTCAGCATTGCGCTTACACGTGTGTTATCTAAATTAATCCACTCTCAGTACACATAGACCTTTTGGCATTTGTCATGTACGTCACATAAATGTCATATTCCAGCATTGAAAAAACTGTAGCTTCCTCTTGACAAATGGCTGAGGCTAAACAGGTCTTTTTAGCATATAGACCTGAGAAAATGCTTCTTACTCTGCTGTAGGAGATGCTAATTTTCAAAACCAGCATTAAGTCTTATGTTTATCTCTCAAATGCAGTTATTAAAAAAAGCCATACTGTGGCATATATTTGAAAGAATTGGGTGTTAGCCTGGTGTTCTGTCTAAATTACAAATCTGACATACTGATGGTCATGTCTTGTCACTAGTCAGCTAAAGAGAGCATTCTGGTGAAACCATGACTGTCTGAATGCATTGTTTTGGCAGTTACGTCATGTTCATGTGAACACTTTAGAATACTTTGTACTTTGCAATAACTGCTATAGAGATGCCAATATCACATCTGCAACAAACGAATTAATGGAGAAAACCAATAAAAGCTAGCTTTAAAGGGCTCAGCCAGTTAGCGTGCCATGTAAAGGAGGCTAATGGTGGAATACAGTTTCTGTTGAATGTTGTTTTGGTTTGAGCTGTTCCCATTTTCTTTTTTTATTTCTCAGATTGAATAAGATTGTTCTGCACAGATTTTTTTTCCTTGTTTTCCCCCATAATGTTGATGCAGACAAAAGACATGAATGATGACTTTTGAAGGTCTTGTGTCTGCGGCTTACTAGGCCATGATGCAGTCATAGTAAAAAAGACAAAAAAATATGTCTGTCTATCCCCCTCCACTCTCAAGTGAGTCAGCATCTTCTAGGTCTAGCTGCTGATTCACAATATGAGTAGAAAGCAAATGAGATGTACGAAATCAGGATTCGGTCAATTTGTTTGAATGCAGTTTTCAATGCAATCGTTTGTTAAATAGCTGTCGATTTTTCAATGATGGGGAATCCTTCACACAGGGCTGGCCCTAGTATTTTTGCTGCCAGATCCCCCCAAACAGCCAAATACCCAACTATGGCTACAGCTACGGCTGACCCTAGCTCCACCTGACAAGTGTGAACTGAGATGTACTTGAATTCAAGTCAACTCATATGAAAAAAAAAATCCTTAATCTTGTCATTGGTTTGTTATGAAAAAATTGATGGCAAATGATATGCCTTAACAGCTTTTGCCTAACTGCTGGCACAAGTGGTCATTATGTTCAATGACCTGGTTTAAGTGCTAGCAAGCCATTTCCCCCCAGCAACGAGCTGCCGCAGTGTATGGAATCTGATAAAATGTTGTGCTTATTAGTGATCATGGCAAAGAAAAATCACATTAGAATAAATCATGTCCTCCAGATTCTTCACATATGAATAAAATGTATTTCACTAGAATATTCACCAATTACATTTGCAATGAAAAACTAGTGTAGTATAAGTCATTTATGTAGTTTTTATTTTAACATTTAAAAAATGATTTTGACATACTGGTAATTGTTGCCTTCTATTCATTATTGCCTCAAAAGAATTACTGGTATCTATGTACCATACACCCAACAAAATGAACAAAAATAAGGAAATGACTATATTAATTGAAGGCTCCTACAACACTGCATAAATATGGTACATGCCAGAGCTCAATAAATTGCATTTTTCACTCTTAGATAAATCCTTTATTCTTATACTGTCTATTTTTTATTTTATTATTATTTTTAGTAAGTATGATGTATTTATAAAAGATTGTAAAGTTGTAAAGTCAAGCAAACTGATTCCTTGTACTGGTGCTGCCATTGTGGACTCTCTTCAGTCCACACCTTTTCCAGTTTTCAGGTGTATTTACTTCCTTTTACATACCTTTCATATATACATTGAAGCCCATCATAATGTGCAATGTATAGTGGCCTAATATTACTGTTATACACATGGTTATTTGTTTAATAATGTAAAGTTCCTTGAAAAGACCACTAAAGGATTTCATAATGTTGTACAAATACCAGCTGCTAGTGAAACACTGAACTGTATGACTAGATAAGTTCTGCTCTTCCAAGGTCCCTGTAACTGCAAAACAACAAAAAAGTTCCCTGAAGACCACTAACATAAATGTAAAAAAGTTATATACATCTCATCGTGTCTACAGCGTTGTCAAATCACATGTATCCAAAAGACAAAAGTTAGATAGACACTGTAAAGTAAACACGAGACTAGACGTCTTACCTTTCTCTTATTTGTCGGGCAGACATACAGGTAACTCATCACTGTCCTTCCGATTTTGTCATTGAGTTTCTCGTAAGTAGTGCCATAGTCTGTCGACCTGTAAAGGTATGAGGAGACTTTAATGAAACCAGATTGATACAGCTCTGTAGAATAAATGGAGGGGGGGAGGGGGGCTAGCAATGAACTTGACATAACTAATAAATATATTTGGAAAATCCCAACGAGATACACTACCTGGCCACAGATGCCAGATAATGAATAAAACTGTATTGCCACAGTGCCAAAGCAGCTATTGCTAAGTTACTAGGTTAAGCACACATCTTTCATTTTCCTCTCTGCGGAGATGCCAAAGGAGACACAAGAATGGATGGACCTGGCTTTGTTTACTGTATCTGATGAGTAATAACGTTAGCTACCTGGATAGTAACATTCAAGGAACCCTTCAGACTGCAAAACTGGTGGGGAAATGAATGGCTATTATCAACACAGACAGCTAAACTAGAATTTTCAGAAATTAAAATAATAAGTTAGTGTCGAAGAACTTTACCACTATTGAGAAATGAGGATTGTTATGCTAGATCACCAGCAAGTTGCAACATTAAACCTTGAGAAAACATATAAACAAAATAGGAGATTATCTTTTGGAAGTTCTAATACACAGGAGCGGTGAACAAGTCTGATGTAACTAATTATATGTAGTGTTATTTGCTCTGTGTGTGTGTGTGTGTGTGTGTAAAACCAATGTTAAGCTGGTTAATCCAGCTAAAAGGAAAAAAAAAACACCTTTTTAAATATTTATGAAAAAATGTATGCATGATATATTTATGAGAGCATTTATATGTGAATGTTGATGTAAACTGAACTGGCATTTGGGAGGAAGGACAGAGAGTATGGATTTGTGGGTGTGGGTAGGACACTCACTGCTGACCACTAAGTCACAGTGACATTTTTTTCCAGGAAGTTCTACATTTCCCTATGCCACTAATTCAACTAACCTCCTAAATCTCTCTCAGTGTATGGAAATAAATAAATAAAGAAGAGAAAAAGAAGATGAAGGAAATCAGGCTTTGCCTTAAGGAGAACTCGACAGTTTATCCGACCAGTCTAGGGAGACAAGGGCTAAGAGCCTCAGGCTTAAAACTCGGGGAACGTGAAATGTCTCCTCATTACACAGATAACTAGCCCAAGCAGGTATGGTACAGTATCGGAGAGCTCAGTAGGATTAGACACAGGGGAAAAAAGACCCGCAAATCTCCTGATCCAATGTGGATAGAATGAGACTGCAGAGATTATGGAAATGCTTCAAATAATCATCAAGAAACATGTCCATCTTATTTTTTTAAACTGAAACATAGAACCCAAATCAAACCTGTATAAAGTTATTATTTGTCTTATACTCATCTGAATAAAAAAAATCCCAAATATGTGTCTATATGTTGCAAATATATGTTATAAATGGTATATAAATATATCATATAGATATATAAATATATATGTTGTAAATGATCCATCAGCACTCATGTGTCGGCTCCCAAATAGTTGAGACACTTAAAGAGCTTGGTGTAAGCACAGTGTGAGTTCTGTGACCCGGGTTTGACCCCAGCTGTGTCATCTGTGTGAACCTGTAGAGTGGTTGCAGTAGAAGTGCATGTGTATCAGAGAATTGCATTTGTCTCACCCTGCCCTTCTGTGTGAGTACAGAGGTTGCTTTGGTGGGACAAGCCTAATGTACAGTTGCAGATTCTAAAATGTTTGGTGAAAATACAAATAATACAAATTTAAAAAAATAAAAAAAAACAACCACGAAAAAAAACTGACAATTCTCAGAGGCAATATTCTCTTTTATTCTCGCTCATCTTTGTGCTTTCTAAAACATGTTTACTGACAATGAAGGAAATATTTACAATCAGGACAACAAACTGAAAAAAGTAGATGCGCAATCAGTTTAAGATGGGCCATTTAACATGGAGTACTCATTTTGTTGTTCTCTCTGTTCATTTTTTGTGGCCCCTACTTGTGTGAAGGATTTCTCTGAAATCACAGTCTGAGTTTCCTCTTGCTGGCTCATTCTCCTTGCAGATGCAGCCACAAATGCCACAGGATTACCAAATGTTGGAACAAGAAACCTGGGAGTTTTTGAGAAGTCAATTTCCAAATGACATTCCAGGGCAAATTCAGCCAAATCACTGATCAAGCTGAGTGAAAAGCACTTGCAGCCCACTGTCCCTCAAGTTCATCACCGCAGGTGATGGCCATCTCTGGCTATCAAAGCATCATGGATATAATTTTGCCAGGGTCTCACCTGTGAGTACCTGGCTATATTTCCTCCTTTCCTGAATAAACCTTAAACACTACAGTCTAGATGGATTTTGTTTACTTTGAAACAAAAACATGATAATCAATGAGTTTTCACAGAAGAGATCACAATACCAGAGTTAAGCTATTCCTCGCAATTAACAACTTCAACTTGCCATTGCTGCCAGTGGAAACTTCTCATTTAATGAGTTGGTTTTAAATCAATGTAGATCACATCGTCAATTGCTGATCTGTTGCTTGTCTTATGCCTGCTATTTTCTTTTGATGTGATCTTGAATGTTTTTTAACAAAACAGATGTATCCTGGAGATATGCATTGCCATTCAGAAGGAGTGTTTTAAGCTGGGGAAACTTTCTATTCATGGCATTTAGTAGTTACAAGTTTCTCGAACTAATGAGATTTCTTCTGCATGTTGAAAGGTGAAGTGAAATGAGTCACCCAGATGTGGTTTGAAATATTTCTTGAAATGTCATGAATTGACTGCTGATGAGTTCCCTGACGAGGCACGGTTTTATTAGTCTTTTATCAACATTTCATGGCAAAGCCTGAGGAAACTACATGAAAAATGAATGTATAACTTCATTAAAACACAGCAAGTGAAAGTAACAAAGATAGCAAGCTATATTTTGCTCAACAAAGGTTTCATGGATGCTCAGAGTTAAGTTGCAATGTAACCTCTTCCTGTTTCAGAATGTGACACACAACTTTCTGTGTTTGCCTGTTTTTGTACACGAATGCACATATTTGAGAAGGAGTTCCATTGCTATGACCCTGTGAAGGAGGGCCTTCACCTCCCTTACAAACTGAATGCATAATAATTGTTAGTATGTGGTGATCGTAAAAATCTTCAAGGGTCCTTTACCTTCAATGCAATTCAAACATACCAATGGCAGGTAATATGTCATAAAGTGCATCCAAATCTGTTAATTGTTAATTGTTTGCCTGTTGTCAGTGTAATTGTCTGATGTGCATGTGAAGCCAGCCAATGGGCCACACCTGCCTAATTAAAGGTGCATTAAATACACTGTAGGTGTGTGGCTATTGCTGGGAGGACAGTTTGGAGAGCAGCTTGTGGCGTTTGTGAGCAATGCTGAGTTTCTTTCCTTTTTTGCATTTTAAAATTATTTGATTTTTGTAGATTTGCTCCTTGTGTTCCGTTTTGTGAGAAGTGTTAGCCACCTTTGTCACGGACCCAAATCTGTTTTTCTCTGTCAATTTCATTGTATCGTTGCAAATCGTTCCTGAACACCAAGCCAGTGTGCAGACATGCAACACCCTCCTCCATAAGCCTGTAATGGCCAGTGCTAATGCCACTCTTATGGGCATGGGATACAGAAAAAGCATTTCTTTTTTCATTAAATGGCATATAAATCATTAAATATTTGCAACCAAGGAAGAATGATTGACTCTTTTGGCTCCTCTGTAGTAGGCCTATTTATCATTGTCTGCTTTGTACTTATTTATATCTTTTATTGTGTGATCATTGTACGTGCTGATAGTTTAAGTTGTTTTGCTATTTATAATATTTGCATATGGCCGCCTACTTTGCCAGAGCTCCCCTGAAAAAAGATTTTTAAAGCCCACACACACTACAGCTCTGTTTTGAAATGAGCACAGTCTGTTCTCTTTAGAGAATAATCTGAATATTTGACTTTAAAAACAAAACATTTGTAAAATGTTCTTGGTTCTGCTCCAACAAATAAAAATCTGCGTGTTTGTGTAGAGTTCTGTTGTAAAAGAAGTGGGAGGTTATAATGAGCTATAACTGCAGCAACATTACAACGAGCAGCAGTGTGTCACACCTGCAGAATGCAGTGAGCATTGCTGGGTGCCACATTAACATATTTGTCACTCTCTGCCAGAACCGTCAGACACCTGTGCCATGTTTCGATTGTTCCGTTTGTCATAACCAAGAAGAACAGCATGCATACAACGGCAGTTATCCAGTAATAGCTGACATCTTGATGAGCATCTATGGGTATCTGATAATTTGCAGACACAGTCTTGTCTCCAAACGTACTGGGCTGTTCACACTTGCAAGCATATAAATGTACCAACAAACCAATACATCCCTATTAATGTTTATACAAAATGAACTAGACTAAGCCTGAGACTAATCTGAGAAGAACATGTGTCAAAAGCTGCTTTATCTCAATGCAACGCTCCCCAAGTTAACTACAGATTAAATTTAAATTAATAAGCAATGTCTTTCAAATACTTCCTACTACATGTGCACTGAATGCATGCAGCACACCAAACATGCAATCTTTCCTTATCTATATAGTTAAACCACAACATACACAAGTGTGCTGTCTACAAGGACAACGGGTGAATTAGCTGCTTTAAAAAAATGTTTTTAACACTTTCTGTGGAGATTATTCTCTGTCAGTGTATAATTGGTCTTCTACTTATTTCTCCATTGATTAGATTTCACACAGTGCATCATGTTTTTTTTTGTCTGTGTATTTGTTTGTTTCTTTTTTCATAATTGAAAAATGATCTTAATTGAGTGATGCCTTGACTTGCACTACTTGCATTTGATTTGCATTGTAGTCTCTACTTGAATCCACTAAAACTCTGAAAATCGTTCAGGAAAAGATGTCTTCCAAGTAAATATGTAAAGTAAAAAAAAATTAAAGCTTTCACCTTTGTGAATACAGATGTACTTAGATACACGAGCCATGATTATTGAGTGCCTTTAGTGTAGGAGGCTTTGTCTCATGAACATTATTCCTGCTGCAAGCCTAAGGCTGCATTCATAAATCATTCATTTTGTTATTATGGAGGTAATTTACTGCCTTCCTTTTCATACTATTGTAATTCTACCTTTTAATAACATCCTCCGGGGGTTTCTTCACATCCTGAAGCGCTCTGTAATTTCGTTTCTGCCACACTTGAAATTTGCGAGATCATGAGTTTCACAATGCATTTGGCATAGCTGATCTGCAGCCATTATAATTCAAAAGCTCCCTTTTTAAAGCCCTTATTTTTTCAGAATTGAGTAAAAATCTCATCAACTTGTCAGATGTAACAGAGTTTAATTTAAGTTCAGTCTGCTGATAAGGTGCATGCGTAATTGATGTTTTTTTTTCCTTTTCCATGCAGAGTACAGTTGTCTAAAAGGCAGAGAGATGAGTGACACTACAACTGCTTAATATGACTTTAACATGTAGTGGCATTATGTGACTCTTTAAGGTGCCACATCATTGTACATGTATGCTTTGCTGAATACATCACCAAATAAAACACCCTTTTCAGCAAGGGTTCAACACAATCATTTCTGGTTTAGTTATAGTCACATATCTACTCATGTTTTTAAAATGACAGCATTGGAAGCATATGGCTTTAAACACAGTGTGAAATCTTGGATATTTTATACATATACTTCCATTTTGTTGTTTCAAATATGACTATAAAAATGGGCAACAATGTGAATTTTCCCTTGCTCCCTTGGAAAAAAATGAGGGCTGTATCACCTTTGAAAACCTTAAATAATCGTGATCAAAGGTGATGTCAAACTGACAGAACAGCCTATAAATAAGTGACATAGAAAAACTGTGTTAAAGAGACTGAGGGCAGACTAGCATGGATTTTAATGTCATTGAGGATTATCAAAATCACGGCTGCTGGAGTGCATTCCTGTGAGTGTGTGACAGCATAAGGCATAAAGACAGTGACGGCAATGAATCAAGAATGTGAAGGAGACAGGCACTTCCGTAAACTGTTTTCAGATTGCTATGTATTTCTCTGGGTTTTTTAAAAAAAAAAAAAGATTGAAAGACTTAGTAGGATGTTTGTGTCACTTTTAGAAGTTTTGAAACTTTCTAAGGTTTCCTCAGATCAACATATTCAATCTATTCATGCACCTGCTATGAGTTACTGATGTCTGGCTCTGAAAATGCTTATTTAGAAGGAAAGACAAATGAGGCAAGAAACAGAGTATACCACTTTTTTAGAGCTGCTCCTGTTTAACTTTTCGCTTCCTAGCTTCTGCTTCTGTAATTGGCAGGAAGGTTTTTTTGTCGTATTTTTATTTTCGGGACGAATCAGTCTGTCAGACTTTACTTGACATTGTCTTCTGGCTCCCTGTCAAAAACAGCACTTTTTGGCACCCAAAACTGTGTGCACACACTTGCTGTGGATTTACCTACTTCATAGGCACAAGCTTGTAAATGACCCTAATTTTCGTGACCTCCATTTTTATGATTTGCGGTCATTATGAAGCTTGTGTTCCAAAAATGTCAACGCTTAGGCATAGGCAGAAATGTCAGATCAGGCACAGAGTATGAGAGGTTTGGAAGGTGCCTGCGCTGTCACACTGAGATGCACACTAAAGCAATCATACACAACAGGGTGTGCGTTATTGCAATTATTAGTACTGCAGCAGTGTTTTCGCTAGGTACAAGGCAAAGCTGAGTATTGACAGCATCAATAATAATAAACAATAATAAGCAGAGTGTCAATAATCACAGTAATTCACACCCCATACTTGATTATTGCTTTTATAAAATGGCCAGTTTTATATGGTCATCAGTTACGTAAATTCCATATAAGAAGGTGGCCAGAAGTCAATATAAATCTTATTAATTAAAATGCATAAATGAGGTAGTGGCCTAACTTTTTTGCATTTTTATCAAGTGCATTGCAACCTGACCTGGCTAATTAAACTGAGACCAAAAAATTACAGTTCTTAGTTTAAATGTCATTTCCAGCTGTTCTATTGGGAACAATTCGTAAATAGTTTATATCTACCTTAGGCCACCAAAGTAGCTAGTTAGTCAACCTCCTAACTCTCATTTCAGTTCCATTGCTGGGTAAACATGACATACTTCATCCCCAGCAGCTACCTAGTGGTGCAGCTCACTTAGCTAGCTAGGATACTTTTCAGTTTTCACACGTTGATTTGCACACAGTTTTTGAAATATGAGTCCATTTTTTAGCTATGTTGATCCACTGTTTGCTGTTCTGGATGGACAGCTTTCAGTAGCTCTGGACAGAACTCTTTGCCTTGTGTCCACTCACTGATATGATCTCCCCAGTTTGTAATCTTGTGACATAGAGCACTTGCAAAGCTCTGTAAATTCTAAATAACCATGCTTCTCATGTGTAGGAACATTAGTCTTACCTGACGTTTACAAAACACTGAAACAATAGCCTATATAGTTAGCTGACACATTATCAGACCCAAAGGAGCGACTTTTATACCTCTTGTTGGGAGACTACAGAGATGCACTTTCATGGTGCACATCCACTGACCTGACAATCCTCAGGCCGCACAAGGTGATTTAGTGATCCCCACACCCCTATGAAGTGAAACTAATCTTGACAGAAGTAGTGAGCAGATACGTAAAGCCTTTTAAGTTAATTTCTGAAATAAAGGAATCAGTGTTTGGAAATTTAGTTAGACTTTTTGTTCGCTAACCACACCTATCGCTAGCTAGGTTAGAGCAAAACATGTTCAGTATTTACAGTGAATGCCAACTGCAGTCGGTGAAGTAACATTTTTAAAATCATAATATTGTCAAAAACAGATGCAGGTGCAAGGTGTCCTGTTTCTTGTATTTTTGTCTGTCTTTGAAATACGATGTCACAGCAAGATGACAAAACCAAACGACGGCAAGCACAGTCACGCATCCTGCCACACATCCATCACACACAGATCCTGTTCCCTTCGAGTGGCTGCAGTCACACAGTGCCGATGCTTCCGCTGTGAGATGCAAAGCACCCTTGCTGCTCCCCTTTGACGCACACAGACACAGACCATCAAATGCAATGTCCATGGGAGAGGATGTTCACGCAGTGAAACAAAAAAAAAGAAGGAGGAAGACTTAATGTCCTTTCACAAGCAGGGAAACGGCATAATGGGAATTGATGATAACCAATGTGGGTAATGCAATCCGCAGTGCCGTATAAGAAGACACCAGAAGGCACCTTGCTATTTATTAACAGATCATTTCCACCTGTGTATCAACATTTAAGTGCCTTTCATTAAACTTAACATGGCACATTTATTCTACACAGGTTTATATGCCACAGAGTACCTTATTCAAGGCTGCAATAACAGGTTTTCTCTCAGGTTGTGCACTCATGAATGAGGCCAGTGCTTGCTGTTTGATACTGGTAAAATTAATTTAACTTCGTAGGTACAAAGCAAACATACAGTAAAAGGAACCTGTATTATTCTAGAAACTCTGGTTGTTTGCATTTCATCAAAGTGTTAAATAAATAAATATGATGTCAACTGCAAAGGCTCACTGTTTCAACACCGGGTCATTAAACACAGTGATTCAGAATGTAAAATAGTCCTATTGCTGTCTCACAAGCACACAAGCAGACAGCAAGCTGCACCAGGTTTCTGATCTATCATTTATGATTAATTATGTGAAGATAAAGGCTTCATTCTTACCTCCACAAAGAGCTTTCAGTGACACTACCCAAGTTAAAGTCATAAAGCTTTGTCAAGATCAGGATCACCTGAAAAGAAAAAAGAGAAATATTTGAACAACCAGGAAATTGCCAAACATGACTAAAGCACTCATTTGTGAACATTATGTACTTTACAAAAGCCTTATAACGTTTACAAAACAGCTCTATGGCTCTTGGAAAAACTCTTTCGTAAAAAGGAATTGCTTTTGATTAAGATAACAATAATTAAAGGACCTGCTTGTTGTGTTATAATAAGTAGTACCTGTCAGTTATACTTGTCAGATTTAATGAGCATTTATAGACACCACAAGCATCATGAAATGCTCTAGAGATATTATGCAGACTTCTTATATACACAAGATTGCGCTGGCTGCATAAGACTTTTTCAAAAAACCTTTACCTGCCTAACCACAACTGGAAGCACCAAAATTCTTTTCAGCAGTCTGACAAACAGCAACTCAAATGGTAGCCACCTGTTTTATAATTCATACACAGAGGTGTTTATGAGCTGGTACTATCAGAGCTAAATCAGAGAAGGCGCTGTCCTAAACCGAACGTCAAACTGCTGCACACCATTCCCAGGGTCCGATAATAAAAACACAATTCTGCTTTGATGAAATTTTAAAATGCGAGCGAAACCAAAATTGGTGTTTTTTCAGGAGCCATTTTTTCTTGTTTTGCTCCAGTGGGGACGTTGTGGGGTAAATGTGAAGACAGCGGGTTGCTTCGCTAAGTGTAATCTTCATACTTTTCCTCTGACGATTACCTGCGAGAGAAAATGGTGATGGGTTGAGCGTCCAATAATCCAGATATCCTGTGGAGTGCTTCCAATTACTGATGGGAATTCAAAACAAAACTGCAAGCCTTTTTTTTCCACTGAACCAAAGAGGAAAGAGAATCGTTCGGGGTCTGAGCTGAGGTGAATAGCAGCTTCTGGAGTTATAGTTATATACAGGAGTAAATGTATCTCATGCACTTGTGCAGGAGATTTGGCCTTGTTGCTAATCTTGCAATAAACATCAATGCCAATATTGCAATAAACATCATGTTTATTGCAATACTGGCATCATGTCCAACTCTGAACTAAGCCTGCTTTGCGTCACACAGTAATAATTGAGTGCACATCTATCCTTTTTAAACGGGGCACATGAAATGCATTCACTGAAATTCTCCTGTTGCTTCTGTGGGAATGAAAATGCATTCAGCCATCTCTCCGACCCTCTCCAACCCAATCACCCTGTGATGTGCAAAGCTGTGCAGATCTCCCTGCAGGTGATACAGTTGGGTTGAGGGAGCAGAATTCTTTTGATCAGGGGGAGGTGGGAACTGTGTGGCTGCAACTGGAGGGGGGGGAGAGAGAGAGATCTGACTATTGAGCTTATCGTATCATATCTGTGAGGACAAGAGAGGATACAGGGGGTGTGCTGATTAGTTTGTGGCCAGCACAATATGTGTGCTTGATCCACGAAATATTTGAGCATGTAGATCAGTTTCCATGAATTATGCTTCCCTGAAGCAAATGACTTTTCTTACTGATATATCCTGATGGGACCACCAGCCCCCCTGTTGGCCTTCCTGTTCTTGGCCCTGTTCTGGGCTACTGCTTGACCCACTAGCTGGCCCACAACCTCACAAAAAAGTCCTGCACTGCGCACCTCTGAAACTTCAGTGGGGGAGATGAGGTAGCAGCCATGGGCTCATTCGCACAGTACTGAGAACAGATGGCCCGGGCCAAGCTAGGCTGCACTGCCAGAGAGGACAATGCAAATAAAAGGGGAGTGAATAAGCAGGAATGGATTGCTGCCAAGCCGAAAAAATGAACACTGCTACTGTGGCATACTTTGCTACAGGGGGTAAATTGTCAGGCAGAGAGTGTGGTGTTATCAGCTGGAAGGAGGGGAGAAAGCTGCCGGGTTAAGGATAAGGTCTCTGTGATGGCCTTAAAAATGTAATTACTGTCTAATAAACAGGCCCACAGATCAGCCACGGTGAATATGCATAGCCATTTGATTTAAAAACCACATTTAATGCACCAAACCAGAACAGATTTAAGTCTTTAATTACCATAGGAGATATTATCACTAGTAGTATTATTAGTTCCAACAGTAGTAGCAGAGGTACCATTATTGCTGGTGTTGTTTTGATATTGCCACTGTAAGGTATAATGTGAATTAACTTACAATTTTAGAAATATTATTGTTTTCTAGTGTTGTTTGCCTCCGTGCTTGAATTACTAGGTAAACTACTGATACTGATATTTTAAATTCATTCATGCTAATGGAAGTAATCAGATCATATAATCAAATTAACTTCAAAGTTCAAGAAGAGGGCTACACGTCAATGATGGCTCTAATATTCAAAACAAAACATTTGACCCTCTAGTCTGGTGAGGATGACTTGCACTTATTATCTTCACTCAATTTCTAATTAACAAACTGTCAAAAAAATGGCATTAGTGTGACAAAATACAGAGTGTCCACAAAGAGCACTCTTAAGAGCACATATCAATTGTGAATACTGATCTAGTTAATCAGAATTGATGCTGGCCCTAATTGCTTTTTTGAGAGGCTGAGAAAAAAAAAAAAAAAACCCAGAATCCCCTGGACTGCCAGTGCCCTGAATTGACTTCCTTCAGATTGCTGGTGTCTGTTGCAAAGGGTCAAAGTCATGCAACCTGACAGCGGAAGCACTCAATTAAACCTGCATATAAATTGCAATCGCTGGATCTCTGCCCTCAGAAAAAGAAACATCAGTGCTTGCTGTGAAAACAAATAAAATGTGAGAAGATATGTTTCAGGATTCACCAAAGCCTTTCTGTACAGAGTATTGCATCCGGTGCATTTATTTTATGTTCAATAAAAACCACACAAACATCATGTTCATGCTCAGACTACAAATCAAAGGAAATGCATGTATTTGTTTTGGGCTGAGAGATACTGAATAGCAGGAACTCGTTTGAATCCATACAAGCTGATGAGGTTGCAAATAATGAAACAGACAGCATCACAACAGGAGACGTGCTGATTATTATCCAGAAGTGATGAAGCTTTCAGTGAAACAGTGATGTGTCAGCTGGAAAGCAATTACTCAGCCAAATAACAGAGATGTGTTTATTAGAAAATTAGATGCTTGATCTCTTTATCTTGACTGATGACTCAACACTGCTAAAGAGTGGCTTTCTGTCCCCTACAGAATCTCTGAGGTTCTGTGTTGAGGGCAGAGGGTACTGGGGGAACATCTAGTCCCTGTGAGAAGGTGTGTAAGTATTCATGCGCAAAGTATGTGAATTTCTTGTACATTCCTGTTGTACCTATGTACCTGTATGCATATTTAGTGGAATTCGTTAATATGTAAGCTGGTGCATAGGCATATAGGTATACAGATAAAGCATCATTTCCTCACAGCCAATTATAATTAACGTTGCCATTTTTAAGTAATGATATAATTGTGTTATACTTTTGCTGCACTACATACTGCATTCAGGATTCTAGAAATTCCAGTACTAACTACACCCATCTGAAGATTTTTTAATTAATTAATTATTTTTATTATTTTTTTTTTTTTTTGCAAAACACCACAGAGTATGGTTTAGAAAATGGTTGTACAGAAGAAGACATACTGTTTACCTTTCACATAGGCCTGCTCAGAGTGACAGAGGCCTTTGTTCAGATGAACGAAACACAGTCAAATCGTCATCTGCTGACAGTGTTATTCAGAAATACTGTATTCTGCTTTATCAGGTGAATATCCTGACCAACTACCTAATCAGCCTGTCATGGAATTGACTAAAGTACCAAACTTTAGTCAAGCATATTTCTTTAGGAAATGCGGCCTGAAAGTAAACAAGTCACCACTCATCTCTCCCTTCAAGCGCGATAGTTTGAGATTCATGAAGGCCTTGACTTGCTCGCTAACAACATGGATCAATGCTCTGAAAAATGACATTCTAAATGTACATGCACAAGCACGCAGCATTTCCTCAAGCATTTCCAGCTTTCACATACGAAGCTGTGAAAGTCCATGTCTTCACAGCAACTTATTTGTCAAAGGAATTTGACTTTTTATATTTATAGGCATCTATAAATGCCAGGAGAGGGCTTTGATTCCTGAACAACACAGTTAGCTTTATTAAACCAATAAATTCTCCAGATACCCACTGCATCCTTGTGTGTAGATCTTGCATTATTTTGATCTAATTTACTCAATAATGAGAAACATTACTTTGAAAATAAATACTCCTTTGGTAACATTCAGATACAAAACTAATTTGAAACAGATTGAAATGAGTTAAAATTTCAAACTAAAACTAGAAAGTGCTTCATCACACATAACATCACAAAGCCATGTAATAATAAGGTACGTAATAATTGGCAATAATAGTAATAGCAGATCTGAGAGTTTGAGACTCACAGGACCACACTTGACACAGTGATTCACTCTATATTAAACTGTAGGCAAATAAGAAGATAAGAGGCTGAATGGTCTAATTTCAACATTGAACTTTATCTTATTCTGCCATACCAAATACATTGTGGAGAGCCTGGAGGGTTCCTAGAGGCAGGTCAGTGCTGCACTTACTAAGCCACGAAACAAGGCTGCCAAGACTAAGAACGTACCCGCACTACAAGGACTGACCACATTTTCATCCCTGTGATTGATGTAAATATCATTCCACTCTCACACCAATGTAACAAGCCACAGGGGATGCTGGGGGCATGTCTGATCTGGCCATAATGTGATCCTCCAAGTCACATGCTAGCAGCATTACCATTCACTCAAACCCTCTGAAAAGGCAGCAGTGTACTGCTAAATGCACTCACATACTTTTGCTTTGATAGGTCCATCTGCACATGAGCATCTGCCAAATTAATACATGTAAACATAACTAAAGCGTAAACATTTTTTGTTCAATTTCCTTCTGCATGCTCACTTCAATGGAAATATGTAAATGTAACTGATAATCAGCTATAAATAACTGATGAATTAGTTAACAGTTTGTCAGTTCTCCAATCAGGCATGTTATTTGAAGGTTTAAATGGCATTCCACAAATATTTTTCATGTAGAAATGTACACTGCAGTCTACAGAGTTTCCTGATTTTGGCATACAGTATTATGGGAGTCTTAGCTGTATTTTTAAGTTGGAAAAAAGTTTCTTTTTTTCTGTTTCATATCACAAGTAGTCTGAGAGACTGTCTTGCCAGCATTGTCTCAGTCTATTGCGGAGACAGGTCCTTTATGCTGACTTATTGGAGATAAATAAATATTTCCAACCTTTCAACCATCATTCTTTTTCTGAGAAGGACCGATTTGCATCTGCTCCTGCTGATGCATATCAATGTACTGTCAGCGATTATGAAATAATGAAATGCTCAGACAAATGTTTCAACAATTCACAGCAATTCACACAATCCAATTGGGAAAGGGAGGAAAAACGGCCTTTTGTGCTTTCAGGTGGAAAATAATCTTCTCTCCAAAGGCAGACCCAGCTGGAACTCCATTTCCTGATCACTCAAAAGCCCAGCACAACCAAATACAGCTACAAAAACACAAAACAACCCCTTCAAGTCATCTCCACAGTTACTGAACGGATGGAGATACTTATTATTTTTTTACGGCCCTTGCGCCAGGCACGGACCTCTGCAGACACGCTTTGTTCTGGCCTGCATCTCCACACTTCCATGCTGTCTTTCGCTTGCACCTTCTGCCACCACTACCCATCTCTCCTTGATGTCCCCCATGCAGATGTCATTATCTAACTCCATATGCCATAGTTTTCACACACACCTCAGAGAATCCCTTTGATTACCCTTCCTCACTTCCACGCCATCTTCTTGTCCTTATCTCTGCAGACAGGTACCAGCTGGTCTATGGTGGCAAGCAGGCCTAGTATTTACAATGTGGATTGCTTATGATTTGTAATGCTCTTTTCCCATGATAAATAAATAAGAAAATGAATAAATACACACACCCACAAACGGCTACCAATAAGTTTGTGGCAATTGTGTGCTAGCATAACTTTGTCGACATTTACCTCTACATACAATACTTGCCCATATAGTCAAATACTCTCTGTGCCATTTGTATTGAACTGGCACGGCAAGCTCAACACGCCCACTGCTAGCCACTTTAGTGGATTCATTGTATAGCTCTGCTCCATGCTTCTGTGTTGATTGCACACCACTTTCTTCCCATTGAAACGTGTTATTTTCAGTTCTTGTCCTTGGTAGCTTGTGCTCTAAATGCTAAGCTTTATTCAGTGAAGACTCAGTCTTTATTTGCGTGTTACATACCAGTCATCCATTATTACCCAGGAAATACTGTTTTAATTTCTTTTTAATTACCTCATTTATTTTCAAGCTGATTGTTCTTTTTTTAGCTCAGTAGTTGATATTTCTCATGAAGGTATTCTCATTATAACGAATCACTGTAGGTTTGTGAACATCAAAAAAACCCCAGCATGCAAATGAACCAGTATACCACACCACACGTGGTAGGAATGTTTGATGGACGTAGTTGATTAGAAAGTGCCCAGCCTATGCTCTCCATGGAGTATATTTTGATGTTGATGGCAGTCACTTAAAGGTAATGTGAAGACTTTGTACCAGCAGTGCAGTAAAGCTGCATTAGTCTAGGCAGCAGTTACCGCTCGCCTCTGTCATTTTCTCTTCTGAATAAACGGTGGGTGTGCGGGTTAAAACATTATTCACAGGCATGCTGTTATTCAAGGTGTCATTCTTTTTCTGTATGCCATTTGTCAGTGCAAGATTGGGGAAAATGGTATGTTCTGCCAGACCTCTAATCATTATGTATATAAAGGTACAGAATGTTCATTAAACTGGAATGGAAGCGCTTGCCAGTTTGGGTCAACATAAAATATTTACTTTTTACATCAGTTGCCTCAAAAAACAGACATTTTTCTTATTGGTTCTGAGTGATCACAGCACTAACATGTAAAGTGTGTTTGCTGAACTATTAATTCAGTTGAAAAAAATTAATTAAGTGATGTTGACATTCAGGTCATAAACATTCGTGCCCTCACAGTTTTGACTGTTCATACATATAATTAAAGCATACAGTAATGCAAAATTAAACACAGATGTACCCAGCAACTGTGATATGGATTTGTTAAAGTGTAATTGCAATCAAATTTATGGAATGTACATTTATGCATTCAACTATGTATGTTCCAAAAACTAAAAATGTATTCAAAAATAATTGCAACATATGGTAAAACTTTACACAAAGTATTTTTAAAGTCTTCAAAGACTATATTTAAGGCCTTAATTAAGATTTGAAAATAAATTCAATGCATTATGAAGGATTAAATGACATTATTATCCAATTTGACAAGTAATGTCACATTCTTAACCAGAATTCCTACAGAAATGCTTATTATTGCTTTGTAAAGATGTTATGCTGTGGTAATGAAGTCGTTATACATTCCTTATGAAGTATGTGTGAATACATATTTAATGTAAAATGGGACCTAGTGGATTCACAGTCTGTGCAGTTTTCTTCTGACATGTTTCACAGCATAATAGAGGAAACCATGCCAGTTATTCACTCCTCATGCCCACACAGTGCAAGTGTTACATTATTTGGCAGTTTTGAAGAAGAGTGCATTTGCATACTGGAAGATTTTTTTTTCTGTTTTAGCTTTGATTTTTATTATGTGTTAATTAACAAAAAACAATCCCCCCCAAGTCACCCCTGTATGTATGCATGACATCATAAATGGTATCAGGCCAGTGCTGTGAAAACGCCCATGTTGCTGCCAGTGGATGGGAATCTGCATTCACAATCTGAATATACCTGAACGCTGAATGATGAGTTGGAACTGCACCTGATTTATAATACAAACATAAATAAAAAAAATGGAACCTATGTAATACTTTGAACAATATTTTTGATGTAGTTATTACATTCTCTTACTGCTTCTGGGACAATTCACTGTTCTCCCAAAGTGTATCTGCAGTGACTGTGTTACTTATCAGGTATTAACTGCAGATGAATTTGTATTCATTTGCAATTAATTTGATCCGAACTGATTTTGCTCTGATACACTGCCATTGGTAATAATCTCTAACCACTTCTTTGTTACTATGTCACCAGTTTTTTAAGACGGTTAGCAAGTTATGAGGAAATGTTCAGAAATGGAGAATGATCCCAGGGGAATCAATACCTGCTTTGCTGCCATATTAAGCCAAATGTGTGCTAAGCTCATCTTTTCAGGTTGAGTATTTCAGGGGTCCTCAAACAGGCCATTTACTGTATCAAATCTGGGATATGGTGACAGTGACTTTGGAGGACCAATCTGTTGCCATTCATACAGCAGACATCATCCCTCATAGCCTCCATAGAATAACACCATCATCATCATCGTCATTCACAAAAAATGGTATATGGGGTAAGAAAGCTAAACTTACTCTATGCGAATACATACTCCTTCATCTGCAATGATTCACATTCCCAAACAACATAAAGACAGCTAAAGCAGACAATTATAACTTTGCAGACATACATTTTAGCACATCATACATAGTCAGCTGGGATAATTAATGGTATCTGGACTCTCATCATTTCCATGCTAATTGAAAACCTACAGCCCATACCATGTAGCTGTGACTTCCTCATCCCCCAGTATTGCTGTAAGTGACATTCAGATAATTTCACAGCTAAGCACAGGGGAACTATCTGCTGTATAGGTCAATTCTTCACCATTATATAATGTGATTTCTTGGGAGGATAATCATAATAATAATAAAAATAGTAAGTTTTCCCTTGCAAAATTTTCATGAGGTGACATATCCAGTAGATAGTTTAGAAATTACAAACAGTACAAATGGACATTTAAAAATAACCTAAATCTATTTTAGATTGCTTCTTTTATCTCTTTGATTTATTATTTGTTACATGAAAGATAACTTAAATGGGAGAATATTAATATTATCATGGCTGTTATTGTCACACAAACTGCAGTTCCTACACTAACACACTTATATACCTACCTGGTTCCTACAAGTACTCATTTGACTGCCCCCTAGCTCCTCAGATAAATCTTGCATATGTAACAACTTACAAAATAAAACTTAATTTGTGTGATATGACATGTTCTTTGCCAGATACTCAATCTAGAAACTTTAATGCTAAGGAATTTATCTTTTTCAGCCTCTTTTTTGCATGTAGTGAAAGGTTTTGAAAGTATATAATTCTCTAGTGTATATTTTAAGGTATGTTTATCTTTGTAAAATGGAGGAAGAGGAGTTAATGTCATTTTTGCTGAAACATTGCTGTGGATTCTTCCTACTCCCAATCAAAAAAAGAAAAGAAATGAAAGACAAATATTGTGTATATATTGCATGTCTGACAGCATTTTTTAAAGCACTCTTTTTTTTGTCTTCAGCCACAAAGCTTATTCATCAAGGCTTCTCAACAAATCTTTGAAACCACAATGTCTCAAGATTTACCAGTTTCTGTCCTGCAGCAAAATATGTTTCATAGTGACATTTTTGAAGTGTATTTTATTCATGTTGTTATACCACAGACGGGCCTTTTCCCCCCATAGACATGGCACTCAGACTGGCCCTGAAGTGAGTGAAGCGAGAGAAATCTCAGGGCTGAGAGCAGCTGCTGTGTGGCTTGGGCAGTGAAGCCTGGCACGACCAAAACACTTCCTGGCTTTTCATTAAATGGAACAGAAATGTGCTCACAAATGCCTTCAATCCACCCCCCCCCCCCCCCACCCCCCCCAAAAAAAAAAAAAAAAACGCTCAGCATTATTTAAAGGCCCCTCTCCTTTGGGCCCTAGATTAAAATGCTGAGGTACACACACACGCACGCACACACAGACACGCACATACATGCATGCATGCACACACACACACACACACAGTATGCACCGCACACACTGTATAGTGGATGAACATGTTGATAACATTTGCAAGGAGTTATTCCAAAACTGCTGTTTTGTATAAATGCATGTACTCTGTTTAGTTTCTAAACTACTCATTTTCACCCATCATAGCTTTTGCTCAGTGGTTATCACGCAAGAGAAGACTACATTTACATTTACATTTATTTATTTAGCAGACCAATAATGAACTGTAGCCACAACACCAAGTTGTGAATAATACAGATTGAATTTTCCTTCCTTTTTTTTTTGGCACTCACACCAGAGAGACCTGTTTAGTGCGCTGAGAGGGAGCAGAGCCATAGTCAATGACTTGTATGTTTGGTGCATCTTCTGATGTACTATGATGCCAAGGCATTGGGCCAGATGATTAACATAGAGGAGCGTCTGAAATCGTAATGGGAGTTTAGAGCTCAGCTCTGGGTCGAAAGTTGCAGGGATGGAAAAATAAACAAAATGGTGTACAGCATAACAGATAATATACCTGCCCCTCTAGCCATCATCCAAGACACACACCGAAGAGCTCACTCATCCTGTGATATTAAAGCTGTGCGATATGATTACACTCTGCAGGTGGCTGGAGAAATGTTTTCCTTCAGTGATCTGAGGAATGACTCATTTGCTTTTTAGAGTTTAATTCCATACCGTGTGACTTGTGTGCTGTTTCCAGTAATCCCTGAAGACTTGTCAGCATGGTCACTCATACAGTCATATGAGATTTTTTTTCTGTATAATATTGGAGGCATTGCAATCTTCTATGTATTCTCTCATGAATTGCATGTTTTCCTAAACAGGAGTATTTTCTAAATTACTTATTATTTATAGTAAACCTAATGTGGATATTTGCATATTTGGTAAATTATTCCTCTTAAAAGGTAAGTGAGCATATCTGTTCTCTCTGTATACCCTCTGTTTTAAGGTCAAATGGGTACAATGAGAAATCCAGTGATTAACCACCACACCTTGCTAAATGACTGTTATTTTTCATTTCTATTGAACCTGTTCTCTGTAGGATGTCATTCTAAAACCCTGCAGTCCATGTGGCCTAGGTTTATGAAGCACAGCAAACAAAATTTACATTTCAGTTTTATGCCATTTAAAACCCAGCTTCCAGAGGGAGGTGAGGTACCAATGAGTATAACTTCACTTTACGCTGAAATCACATTTCAGTGTTCTCTACCTAATGTACTTTAACGCGGTGAATCGTATAAATATATCCAGTCACACCTTTACACTTCACAAGCAGTGATGCATCATTGTGGCTGACACTGAAGAGTGCATATCAACTTCCAAGGCTCCTAAACGCAATCAGTAGAGTCTGTGAGCTTCTGAAACCAAATGTATTGTTTCTTGGGGAAAATTCTGGAGTGCATATGCACTGTTATTGAGTTATTGAACTGATTATCATATTTGGGAATCCCACACATGCATGGCTTCACAGTGAGAAGGCAGAGCGGGAACCATCCTGAGATCAAAAAACTCACCAGCACCATCAGTAGGAGATTTATTTATAGTTGATGGATGATATACTCAGGGTGCAAATTTAATGCCAATATTATTACCAGTTACATTAATTTAAAATTTAACAACAATCAAGCACACATACTGGTTTTGATTCCTAAGAAGAAAACCTGGCCAGACATAGTTCATTTTGGCATTTTTGCAATTTTTTCACTTTGTGTTTATTTGAGCTTGCATGATCCAGTCACAGGTGAGCAATGAACTCACCTGAAGTCAAGCTAGGCGAGACGCATAATACTGGCTTTGAATCAAACAAACCAATGAACAAAATGAGTAGACAGTGGTTTGCTGTTTAATTTACAGATAGGTGAATGAATAAGAGAGTTATATCAGTATAGATGTATGAAAGATATCATAATAATGAAGCATACATTTATGCAAAATTTCTGTTTCCTCAAAACAGATCAAGTTAATAAAATGAAAGACCCTTCTGCAAGCAAACAAACATTACCTCAGGAATAATATATGCTCACAGCTTGAAATATACCGCAGCATTAACCTCAATCCTAGGCCTGTCACCTGGCATTACAGTCATAATTGCTACAGTGATGATAATCAACATTTCTGGCTGCCCTTAATAATGTAATGAATCACTTCCACAATCCACGAGTACTCTGAGTGTGCAGGCTGGAGCCGGCTTAAGTAGTGTATTATCACAGCGGTCAAGAACACGGCAACACGGCCGTACGTTTCCGCCAGATTCACGGCTGGAGCTCCAGGATAAAATTAGCCATTGGCAACAAGTTAACTTATTTACATGGCACTGAGTGTTAGTCTTATAAGGGTGCTCTCTGTGGAATGCTCATAGCAGTGGCGTGCCCCCCCCCCCCCCCCCCCCCAGCCAAACTACCTTGCAACATAAACAGACAGGGGTTAATAAAGCTGTCCGGGATTCCGATGAAGACTGACAGGTATAATTATGTGTGTATCCACTGAAACAAAGCGCCGTCCTGGGGTGAGGGCTCATTATCACAGAGGGATTACACCGCCCGGCGCTCTCGGTGGAAATACCTTTAGGTCAGGTGTGATTCAGCTATGCGCGACGCGCAGCCTGCCCAATTAGGCCACTGCCACTCCTGCGGAATTTCAATGCCTGTCGCCCCTGGAGACCGAGCACGCCAGCGCGCTAACAGCCCCTCCGCTGTCACGCCGACGCCTCCCTGCTACTCACATTTCACGAGGCGTGCGCCTCTGACAACACGCGGCCCGAACCGCAATCAGGCCGCCAACAAATTGAGGTAACGCATAACCAAGGGGTTTGATTTACTTTGGTTACACTCTCACTGCTTTTGAGCGGGTTAGATCGATCACCATGTGGATGTCATGGCTCTGTCATTACGCACTTCCATTACACCCGCTCTGTGCGATTCTCCCTGCAAGTCAGACACAGGGCTCAGCCATAGCTAAACCATCCAAGCTAAACGCTTAAGAGAAACTTTTTCTGCATAACATTTAAAGAAAATATTTCTGTCCTTAACAATGTCTTTGATATTGCTCACACATTACCCATTTGCTTGTAATCTTCTCTGATTACGTGTACTACTCAGGAATCACACTTAAATAAATCTTTCAAAAATGAGGATGACGATCATGATGGTCATGAGGAACATTTTTTTTTCCAGCACCTTTACTCAGTGTTGTCCTAACTGAACTGTAGCCCCGATGGATTGTTGAGGCCTCTCGGGAGATGCATGCTTGACAAACATGGCACATTTACACCCGAAAGTTAAATTCTTCATACTTTTTCAACAAAAAAGTGCAGAAAACAAAAACAATGTGCATTGCAGACCTTTGCTGCCCCTAATGTGAGACCCCTGGGGCGTCCGGGACGTCTTTGCATGCTGTAGTGCCAAGAATGGCTAACTGCATTATTATCGTTAAACAAGTACCTTAGTAAAAAAAAAAAATACTTTGAAAAAGACGTGAATGTGGCCGAAAAGAAGACACCTTCGCAGAGTGTCACTTTCGATTTAATTGTGCAGTGCGTGCGAAGCCAAAAAAGCTTCTGACAGTTTAGACAGAGGGCAATGTGGAATCCTGTTCTCATATGCATGCAGACTCATGTTTATTTGAAAGCACTGAATCAGTGAAGCCAAGCACAGTTTAAAATAATACAGCCGTGGCAATTTCATTTATATTTATGGTTTCTTAAAATACTACCTCAATATTTCCCTGGTTGCTTCCCGGAAAGCAATGTATCACAGCACTTCAGATTATTATTCCAGAAAATGCATTCCAGCGGAAGCACATCTGAGAAAAAAATTACAATATCAATTCTGTTCCACCACAACATGGTTCAATAAAAAAGGAATTCTTTTTTTCCCATACTTTCCCAAGCACAAAGCCCTGTCCCATTGTAAAAGACAAAAGCTATGGTAGTCCCCCCATTGTTGGTTTTGGGTCCAAAAAGGTTCATTGTACTGCAACTGCGTGAAGACGACAATCATCCCAAACATGAACTTAAATTCCTTCCTGTCTTTAGAGTGAATGCAACTTTGTATAATTGCTTTCAGGACCCCATATTTCATAATTTTACAAGCGTTGCCATAATAAAGCTTTTCCATCACTTTTACGACTGTCACGTATTGTGTGCATGACAATGCTTGTGTCCAGAGAGGTGATTGGTTGATTGCTTGATTGGAATGGACACCCAGTGGCTGTCCATTGGGTGGTTTGTTAATCGGCTGATTGGCCACAAGTCCCAGCTGACAGAACCAGATAATAAAAATGAGTGCAGGCTGGGAGAAGAGGGAGAGCAAGGGTCTAAAAGGGCATTTGCGTGGCATGTTTATATTCCTGTTTTATTCTGTTTTAATCCTTGGTGTACCCTTCTTATCCCTTTTTCCTGTGGCTGTTTTGCTGATTTTAATTTGTGATTTATCTGGAATAACCACATCATTTTTTTCTGATATCTGCTTCTGTGTTTTAATTTTTTTTTAATGCATGAAGCAATTGGTCATCTTAGTCACACGTTGCATTGACATGTCTAAGTTTTTTTTTTTTTTTATGGAAAAAAGGAAAAAATTAAATGGGGTCTATTTAACAGTTTTAATTTATATAAATACACTTCCACTTGCCTTCCACAATTAATGTTATTCACTGCTGACAAAATTAGGTTTTGAGTTATCTTTCCATTGTTAAAGTGGTCCTTGATCTCTTTTTCATCCAATTATGCATGAATCTTAATTAAACTTGACTAAAATTACTTGAATTAGCTATGCTGTATTGTCAGAGTTCTGTCATTTATCAGGTCACAAGGTCAAAGAGCAGCTCAGAAAAGCTTTTGTTTTTTTTTTTTTGTTTTTTTTTTATTTTTCCAGCCTCTGACTTGGCCATTTGTGATATTGTATGCCTATTTTTAGAGATGCATTATACAGAAGTTCCACACAGTCTTTCCCAGGTCCATACTGATGCTCCACTGATTCCTCTAACTGGTGTTATGCCAGGTCTTCCTCAAGTTAAAAAGTTACACAGAAAGTTTAGCAGCTACTGACAAAATGCTCCATCACAATGTTTAGGCACATATGTCCTTCAGATAATACCCATACTGCTCCATTATGCTAACAGAGAAGTACCTAGCAAAGTGTTGTTTTCCATTACGATGCCATTGTCAGAGCAGCATGGTCATTATACATGTAACAGTTGGCCAACAGAAAGCAAAAATATCCTCTGAAAAGGCTAGTAGTATGATCTGAGTAATATACAAAAGACTGTCCCTTAAAGCATGTCTCAGGCGCAGTGGCTGATTTGAAATGTGTGACATATAAACACCATTCAGCATGAACTCATTCCTTTAAATAATAGACATCACTCCTATTAAACTTGGTAGGACTGAAATTTTCTCTCATAAATACTATTTTTTGCTCAGGAGAGGTCATTTGGCCCCAGAGGACAAAAAAGCAAGGCATTTAAGTTGTACATGTTTCAGGTTTTAAGCAAGCTGATCAGCAGGAAGCCCATTAGCCTGAATATGGCTTAATGGCGCTAAGGAGAGTTTTAGTTTTTTCCAGTCACATTTGTGAAATGGCACTCTGGAGAGCAACTCTTTTTTTAAATAAAATACTCTTACATAATCAGATTAGTTATTAACAAATTTTCAGGGAGAGTCCATGAATTCATCCTTTTTACGGACAGCACCTAAATTTACACGTCTGCAGCAAAGTGTCTGAAACAAAAATAAATAACACTGATCACCATTCACAGTAATTATGTCGTCAAATTTTATATAATTATCACAGTTAGTAGCTTAACAGCTTAATGGAATTTACAAATCAGTCTTTCATTGAATGACAGTAATTTGATGCCATTGCACTAAAATAACACACTTGAGAAATTACTCAAAACAGAGCTGTCAAGAATCCCTGACCTTTGACAGCTCACAAAATGTAACAGTTTTGGTAAACACATAATTTCCGGAACATCATCACAGAGAAAACAACATTTTAGAGTCCTTAGTGATGTTGAAATGCTTTAAAAAAAAGACAGACCCTCAGAGACACTAGCAGCATGCTGTGTAAAGTTCCAGACCCTAACACAGTAACTGCAGAAAGAATAACACAGGAGCTCATGTTATTTTGACTTGTATATTAACAAGTCCCATTGAAATCAACTCAACGACACTGCTACGCTGTTGTACTTTTTTGTCACCCTTCATGATAAAGTAGGTGGCAACAATTGCAAGCAAAATAGATCTATTGGAGAAGAGAGAGAGTGTGTGTGTGTGTGTGTGTGTGTGTGTGTGTGTGTGCGTGTGTGTGTGTGTGTGTGTGTGTGTGTGCGTGTGTGTGTGTGTTATGCTACAGCCAATGATCATGATGAACAGCAATCTCACCTTGTGAGGGTGAAGGAGTAAGGGACACCCTGCCTGATTGTGCTGGGAGAGAGAGGACCCACGAACAGCGGAAAGGTGAGTTTGGGTGAACTCGGTCGATCAAGAGGATGGGCTGGGGGACTGTGGCTCAATCATTACTGTTTCACAAAGTTTGTTGAAACCGGGTGCAGAGAATGCCAAATACTGATATGGATTTTAGCTACCTAGCATAAATAGATATACTCTGTGCAGACGGTGTATTTTTTACCCTTGAGAATTAAGTAAAAGTATCAATCTGTCAGGTTCTGTGCTGCATCTCTAAACTATTTAGTACTTATTGAATTGACTATTAATCAGAGTTGGATTCAGAAACCTAACTGAAACAAGCTACAAAAGAACCCGTAATGATTAAAACAGACAATTCATGCTATCAGGCTCATAATTTTGCCTGCAGTCTACAGTGTATGTAGCGCCATGCTAATCCTGAATCCTGGTAATTCATCTTGGTAACTAACCCAGGATGAATTAACTCTATGTGAAAAATGTATACTGTTCATGAAATTTACCATGACTTCCCACCTATGTCCTATAAAAGTGATTCATGCTATTTTTCATGTCAATAACAGTAACATCCTCTGCCTTCTGCTTACCATATGGACAGTAAGAAAATTGGGTCTGAAGTTAATTCTCAGCTCGTGAGGTTCATACTGTGCCTCTCATAGCATGACACGCCATTCACACACACCCAAAGGACGCATTCATTACTGAAAGAAAACGTCTCCTTTTTCCACCAATGAAATGGTGACACAAGCCAGTTCCTTGATGAAATACCAAGAGACAGCTTCATCAAGGCAAGAGAAGTTTTTTTTAACTTATTTTCTTAGTTCAGACCTTGCTGAATAGACTTCCATCTCTATGCTGAAATATTCACAACTTCCATGGTCTCAAGAAGGTCTGTAATAACGAGATGTTACTACAACTCAGTGTCAGGGACATGACACCATACTTACATTCCATATATACCACATAATTGTGGTGGATTTATTCAGCACTATCAGCCACACAGTGAAACCTCTCAAGTTGACCATATATTACTTTAACTTATAGATACTACAAAACATGTCTCTCCAATGGGTTATTCAATCCTTATTCAGAAACACATTCCACTCTCTCATATAAACTGGATGGGATATTGTTCAACCACTCACTAAACATTAATGCTTTAATGTGCTCATAAATAAGAAACATTTTTACTTGAACATTCATGGTGTTGTAAAGTTTCTTAAAGATCTTCAGCTTGACCAATTGTTTGGAATGGACATGTATTTTTTTCTCCTTATTTTGATAGAGAAATGAGGAAAAGTTATAGCATTTATCAGGGACCATGCAAATCAAATCATGATGGCTTTGAATATAAATTAGGTCTTGTGTACTTAAGAGGTTCTCATTTGTGACTGTTTATATATTCATTAAATTACAACAAGAACAGCCATTAACGTTATGCTGTTTAATCAAGAGTTATTCAAACTTAGCAGGTTGTGTGGTTTCCCCTGATTTGCTTAACGGTCATTTATGAATGTTGACCCAGAAAATCGTGTTTATGGCAACTCACCGCTGGGACCGATAGGCGTGGAAGCAAATTATTGCAAGGATGAGCTGCCGCTTAAAGCAGTTGTCAGAGGGCACATTATCCGAGACAGAGCGTCTGCTGATGTCGGCACTCATTTGCTCTCCCTGCGGTGGGCCTGCATCCACAAACAGTACAACCGGAGAGTGGTTCATAAGGTATGGACGTTTGGTAGACAAGATCTATCTTACCGTTAACTCATTTTAAATGCCATCCTGTTGAGATTGTGTGCAGGGTCAAGTATGGTCAGCGGTCTGTGAGAGTGGAGGGGGTGGGAGGGGCTGAAGTAGCAACTGTTAGTCAGAGGCAGGGGTTAGGTCCTGTGGGAAGCTTATTGTGAGCCAGTGTTTACAATGGATTATTGTGCTGAATTGTTAAGTGTAGAGGCCCTAATCTAAAAAGGGGCACCCTGAAGTCTGTCATTTATCATACCATTAGCCAATAGCTAGCTATTAGCCGGACCTTTACAGCAGTAATTGGAAACATTATCCTGTTCTGTTAACCTGTGCCATATTGATGCACGTGAGCAGGTATGTCTTTTTCTGTCATTTGGATGTCTTTTGTGAGGGCCAGCTGTCTGCCATCCTTTATTAGTACTATAGTATTGTAATAAAAAGATCATTCAACTACTTGCCGTGGTAGTGTGTCTTTGTGGCCGATTCAGTCATAGGCATCTGGGCAAGTCCACTGGCCTGTGAAAGTCAGTATGTTTACTTGGGTTATTCCATTAAAATCCAGCATAGAAAACCTTTCAACAGATCTTTGGAATCATCTCCCAAAAACTGTAAACGAGACCCCAAAATGACCAACTCTGGTGGGCTGAATGTCTGGTTTTCATCATCAAACCTCTTATATTCTTATGTTTTCTTTGCATTGTTATTCATCCTCTCCAGCGCAGAGGTTAGCCAACGACCGTTTTCTTCCTGAATGTAAAAAACAGGTTTTCATTCAGCAATCGATTATGGTTTAATTTAGTGTGGCACCTGTGTTAACCTGATATTACTTAAGGACAAACAGCTTTCAAAGATGACCCCTGTCAGTTCACAGAACTGGTCTCTTAATGAGAGCATGCATGGAGGCACTTAGTAATGTGAAATCACACTCTACAAGCCTTTAAAATCTGGTGTGTTGTGAACAGAAAATACAATGTGTTGTCGGCAAGGACTTTTAGTTCACTTGATGATAAGGCTGAGAGCAGTGAGTTAGTCAGTGGAGCGGTGACTACTTGAAGTGTATCCGTAAGTGCAGACTGATACACGATGCACAGGTGGCAAGTCAGTGATTGGATACATCTCTGATAGCATATCATAGTGTGTTGATTTGCTGCTGTGGTATCCATTACAAACTTACTAGATTAAGCGATTACAACAACGCTCTAGCACTTCACAGTTCATAAGGTCACTTTTTGGGATAAAAAGAAATAATACTTTATCATCAGTTTACAGTTGTGGTTTTCTTCATTTTGTTGTTTGTCAAGATCAGAAACCGTACAACACAAAATGATTGCCAAAATCTCTTGATCGGTGTAATTTGGTTTCCCAGGGGGGACTGGGCACCGTTAATGTCAAATCTTGTACAGGTTTTGAACTTGCTTTCCTGAGGCTATTAGATGCTGCAAAATGAAATTGCTTCCTGACAGAAAAAAGATTCAACAAAACATGGAAATCAAAAATTTCTGAGGAAGTTTCATTTACAAAATAACAGTTGCTACTATACAATTTGTGAAAGAAACACCTACATTTTCCCAATTTGTATATTTTTAACAAACTGTGAAACCTTGAAGTGAGTAGGCGTTGTGCAGGATCTGTGATACTTTGCTGTCCTTTTGCCCTGTAGTGGAAAACCATAGTTACTGTGGAAACAGCTAAATCACCAGTGCATGAGAGAGTGAAGGAGAAACACACATATGCTATAACTGCTTCCTCCTGTCAATGAAAAAAAAAACTGTAAAATGGCAACAACCTTATCTTTATGGACAAATACTCTCCCTTCCTTGGATCTGAAGCCCAAGTACGGAGGCAAAATTACAAAAGTAATCCCCCCGCCCCCTTGCAATTTGACATTTTCCTGTAAGATCAACTGTATGTAAATATCAGTGTGGATTCTGGTAAAGCACATTCACAGCCATGGACACTTTTGAAAATGCTCTTCTTTTGGTTGGGCTCATGTGGAGTGATTTACTTTTGCATTATCTGTTATTTTGCATGATGCAGACTCAAAAACATGGGATTTTGGACATGTTCAAGGGTGAAGGCTTGCTGCTTGGTTGGACAGTTTAGGATTTTCTGTTCGGTTTGCACTTCACTGCAATATTTTGGAAAAAGTGCATGAAGGAACTATACACGATATGATGATAGTGAGGAAGTTCATATAATATTGTTGGTAATATGAACAGAAGAAACTGCTCAGTACTTCACTACCAAATATGGATCCATGTCTGTGGTAACTATAGCAACAGATGACAGAGGTAGGGGGGTAGCTGCACTTGAACTTCCATATCACCACTGCCTGCTAAAAAGTTGGATCTAGGTCTTTTCTCGGCTTTTGTTTTTCATGTTTAATTTTCATAATTGTGGACACCCATTTAAAAAGTAGAAATTTATAGATATACATATCTGACAAAAATAAATGATCTGATTTGCCAGAGTTCTACAAATATACACAAAGTTCATTTCAGGCACATTTAACTTAAGGAAACTTAAGGGAGGGAGAGAGAGAGAGAGAGAGAGAGAGAGAGAGAGAGAGTGAGGGTGTGAGTGTGTGAAAGTGTGCTCTTTTGCGTGTGTGAAAAAAAAAAAAAAAAAAAAAATATATATATATATATATATATATATATATATATATATATATATATATATAATGTGTGTGTGTGTGTATTTTTTTTGTAGAGCTCCACAGGGTGCTGAGAGAAATGCATGCGCTCTGTCTTATTAATGCAGTTTCCCCGAGGCTAAACTATACAAATCATTTAATCTTGGTGCACACTTGCTGCAATACCCATCAGTCTTCAAACTAATGGCACATTAACAACAGTGAGACCGAATCTGATCCTCAGTGCTTTTGTTGTGTTTATACAGAGCTCCATTCCAAAGCCTTATTAAGTGAGGAAGATAGCGACTAAATGCATGAATACTTTTGTTTTGACATTTAAACATCTCAGCTTTACCTATCCTTTCTGCATTTCAGTATTACACCATAGTGTTTCATGATTCAGCTCCTCTTGACTGCTGTGTTATGACGAATCCAATTAAATGGCGAACTGGTTTCTGAGAGAAAGCAAGTCTCACAAGTCTTTGAACCTGAGGCTTTCCACTCTTCTGAAAAATTTGCCTTGAGCTGGAATTTTAATACAGTACTTTATTACACTGTGCCATGACCTTTGAACACAGTCATTCAGAGGGGGACTCGTAACGAATCCAGCATGAATGAAGCATTTACCAGACAATTACTAAACAAACTTGCAGGGGGGGTACTGTTCAGCACAGTGAATTTGGTACATTTATTCAAACCAGTGTTTACACCTTGCACCTTGGATATTCTGAGTTAATGAAACTGTAAAATATATGTTTTCATTTGTTTAAAAATGAACCCTTTACTGCCTTACATTTTCCAGAATTATTACATTTATTCATAAATAATTGGCATTTGCCAAACGTATAAATGTAGATTAAAAAAGGAACAAAATATGCATGTATACAAAGACGTCTGAATAAGATGAAAGTAGTTACAAACTTCTTTGTATACAAAGAAGTTTGAAGAAAATTAGTAGTTACAGTTTTTTTTTTTTTTTTCAGGGCCCTTCCCCCAACTGCTTAAAAACACATTCCTGCTACAGATGATGTATGGTAGCACCAGTGATGGCTGAAGTGATTTTATTCTACCAATGTGTCATTATGCTGGGATGAGTAGATGCCATGGCAACGGAGGTATTCTGGTCCTTTATGTCAGTATGAAATCCAGCCTGATACGATCCAGGCACACACAGACTTCAGGCTGAATCAATTCCCGCATCCCTACGACTCTGCTACTCCTGAGCATGCTCAGTCTGCGCTTCTGAACCAAACTGTTAAAGCAGGACAAGACCAAGGCACCGACCTTGACATATTAAGTCAACAGAAGAGGAAAGGCATGGGGGCAAGAGGTGTAAGAGGCTGTGGACCCCACACCCCCCCACACCCCTCCATCTCTGCACCTCTACCCCTACCCCCATCTTTTATAAACAGATCATTCTTTTCTCTGTTGTACCCACAGCAAAGCACGGGGTTTTAAACAATAGCTCACACCATCACAGCACTGCATGCTCGATTACGTGTGGGGAAACAGAGAACCCCAAAGGCTGTCATTTCCACAGCCCCTGCCTCCCCCCCTGCCTCCCGGGCAATCCATCATGTTCCGCCCCTCTCTGTTCCCTGGGCTAGAACCCGCGTGAGATGCCCCAAGGAGTCAGCTGGAGACAAGGGCTTCTTTCCTGCATTGCTTTGGCTAGACTGTGCCTACCTCGTATCAACTGTGGACAGCACTTGTGAAGCAAGCTAGAATGCTAAGGCTGCTGTAACCTGTACAAAAAAAATAAATAAATAAAAAACGTGCATGTGCACTGTATGCCTGCCTGAAAACTGACCTGCATGGCATCAATGTACATGAAATTTATACTGGGATGTGCATGAAAATGGGGGCCGTGTAAAGCATGAATAACCTTATCCTTTTGGCCAAATGTGATGGATATCCAGGTGGATACATACATCTGAAATTTTGGATATCCGGGAAGTGGGAAGGCAAATTCACAAAAGCATAACATTACAATTGTCAAATTTTTTGTGTTATCTAACCTAATGCACACCATGCTCACAGTACACATGCAGAGTATGCATGCATACACCCACTGTTTAAATGTAATGTAACACAGGGGGTTAAATTCAGTGGATGATGTTCTTAGGTTTTAGTTGTAACAAAGAATATTTCAGATCACAGGGCTCATTGGTTAAACTGCGGAAACCTATGAGGAATTTTTCACATTTAAGGGCCAATATTTCATGTAGATTCACCAGTAATTTTTCAGAGGAGGAGAACACCAGTGGCATTTTATTCTATCTAGGCTGTTAAATGAATGCTGAACAAGCTGAATAATCTTTTATGGTGTCCTTAAATCACATTTACTTTTCTTATCCTATGTTGTACTAAAGTTATTTTGTAGCCAGATATATTTGCTTTTAGCCATTGTCTGTTGTTTTGTACTTATGTAATTGATGTTCAACGACACAAGTGCAGTGAGTTTATCTGTACTCTGTATGCGTGTGTGTGTGTATGCGTGAGCGTGTGTGAAACCTGATCACCTTTACACCTTTACCTTTACAAAGGTAAAAAAGGTAAAAAATCACTGGAGCAAAAACATTGCATTCAAGGAAGGTTTTAAAAATGATGTCAGATTCATTGACACATTGGTTATTGTTCATTGTCCAGACAAATATTCCCAGGATCAAACGACAAGCTCAAGATCAACCAGAAAACTAACCAGATCAACTAAGAAACTGAAGATCTCTCTCAAGAGGTATAATCTCAGTTACAAAATCTGATCAAACAGTTACATGTGAGTGATTTATTCACATCATGGTCAGGATCAAACCTCCATTGTGGCTCAACCATGTTTTCTAATTGCAGGAAAAAAAAATCTGAGGAAATGTTAGGGCATTCCTCTGATGGGAAAAGCCATTCAACGGAAACACTGAAGGAATCAGTCTGGCTTCTTAAAAATGTGTAAAAAAAATTCTGATTAAAAGTTTCAAACAACCCCACTATATCAATTTTTATGTCAATATATTTATTGAGAAACCGAAGACAAATATATGACAGATCTCAAACTCTCCAATTATTTAGATATTTTATGCAAAACAAGAACTATTTCAACTCAGGTGTATTAATATGCCTCTATAAACATATTTTAGTAGCTAGTTATTTTGTATAATTAATAAATTTTAGGTTTATTTTGCTCTTTTGTTTGTTTTGAACTTAAGATAAACAATCAAGGGCATCTGTGGGTGGATTTTAATGAACATGCAGAAATTCATGGTCATTGATAGTCAAACTATTGTTTTTATAATTAAAGTTGACTAATTAACAGAGATTAAATAAAGGTGAAATAAGGACAACAGAATTTTCAAAGCAATATATTTATGATAGAGGAATGTCATATCACTTATGTCTTCATTAATAATACAAAGCAAAGTGGATTCCTTGGGGTCTAATTGAGAAACGTGTACTGTACAACACTGGAGATAATGATGGTATACTGAAGAAAAAAAAAAACACTGCACTGCAAGATTCATTTTTGTATATAAAAATGCTTCGTTAAAATAAACTACTGGAGCTTAGCACGATGCTTGTTTTGACTTCAAAAACAGATGCTAATCTTATTGTAGATAGCCCCTGTTATTCTGGTGAGCTCAGAGTGAGAAGCCTGCTGTTAATCTCCCCCTCAGAAGGAGCCGATAAACAATGTGAAATATGGGAGACATCTCCAACTCCGAGGAGAAAAAGGTCAAACTTGGCTCCTGGCAAAGCCGGGGCTACGGAGCTTCACGCTTCAACAGCTCCGTACCTATTTTGCGCAGGATGATAAAGGTTATAGATATCAAAAAACAACACGTTTTCCCTCTGCCTGTTTATTGCTGTCAGATCTAAATTCTGAAAACGTGCGAAGCGGTAAATTAGGACGTTCGGTTCTTTTGGGGGCTTTGTGCTGGACCTCTCCAAATCCTTTTGTGCTCCCAAACCTTGCGTAATATAGTGGACGGGGAAACGTAAAATACAAAGTAGAATTTAGGGGGTTCAGGCATAAACCGCTGCACCAAAGTTGGAAACCCTTCATTCTCTGTTACAGCTGAAATCATGAAATCAAATGCAAGACCACTAAACCCACTGTGGGGTTTGGTGATGAAATACAGAGGAAATGCCAAAATGAAACAGACTTGCATATGGGGGCAAAATACAGTACACTAGGCAACACGGAACCTCAGCAGAGCTTGGACCTGTGCATCCACCACCAGAACCAGGTATTTTGGAATGACCCCTGCTTAGTATCCAGACATGACCACCGGAACGGTGCTGATGTCACTGCCTGGGGCCTTGCTTGATTCCACCAGACACTGGCAATCAGTGTCCATTCTGGTGGAAATGCAGCAAGCGCAATGGGTTGTCTGGAAGGAGAACACGTTCCCCCGCCGGACAGCCTGCTGCCAGACAGCGCGGCGAACGCGGCATCGTAAGCCTCTACATGAGTAGCTGGCAGGCAACGGCCAAGCGGACAGCTGTGCGTTCGGGCAAGACGGCCAAATGATGCCGCTTCTGAGTCTGCGGCGGGCTCACCAGGCTGCGGCGCCAAGGAAAGGTTCGCCACAGCTCCGAGGCATCACCCGTGCAGCTGCCAGGCACATCGCAGGACACAGGGTGACCCGAGAATATAGGGCACCCGCAGCCCCGGGTCACCACAGTCCAAGCACACTCAGCCGCCACTGAAGGAGGGATGAGAGGACCTGCTTACTCACTCTCCACCCGGGTGACTTTCAGTGTGACAAGCTTTGACTGGGATCAGGAGACCTTACAGTTGCGTCTTACAGCACAGAAGCAGCCGGTCCGCTCTCACATAGGGTAAGTAAAGCAGAGACGAGGGCCTATGTTTCATTTTGACATTGAAGGGGGGGGGCACAAACAGTAAATTTTCTTTATGGTGATTTTGGCAAGGGACACTGACACTGCTACCAGCCAGTCGATTTCAACGTTAGGGTAATATTGGTTTTCAAAATTTTTCATGTGGAAACCACTTAACCTGCAAAAACTTTGCTATGCACCAAACGCCCCATCACCATCAACTCTGTGGAATAAATCATTAAACAGTCATGTGGAAGCCATGTAGGGGTAGATGGGCAGGTTTATGGAGGGGCTGCAACATCGCTCTCCTAACATTGCAGAGGACATGTCCCCTCTGGTCCTTAGTAATTCTTTGTCCTCGAAAAACAGGAACTGATCAGACTGCCAAAGGTGCAGCCTGTGATGCTCAGCGTTGGGGTCCCATGGAAGAAAAAGATGATGATTGGCTGAAATGATCATGATGTGGGGATAGTATATGAGGCAGACCCACCTGCTCGGTGTGTAACAGAAAGCCAGATTCAAGCGTTTCCCAAAGAGCTGTCCATATCAATGAATCATGCAGCTTTTTGAAAACATTCAGAAAATGATGAACAGCATGCATAAATACAATAAATCCTTCTTTGTCATTTCTGCCTGAACAACTTAGCTGTTCTATGAGGCAACAGTGCAGCTTAGCAAGCAGTGAGGAACAGGGCTCATAACTGAAAGGTTGCTGGTTTGATTCCCTGCTGGGTTAAGTGCCTTGCCCAAGGGTTGCTGTACCCTTGGGCAAAGCACTTAAACTAGAATTGCCTCAGTAAACATACATAGGTTACAGTTTTTATATGTTGTACAGTTATACGGCTGTAAGTCCCTCTGGAAAAAGAGCACCTGTTAAATGATAATAATGTAATGTAAAGTTAGCAGCTTCATGATGAATACAGGCACTAGAACAAACCTGACAGCAAGCACAATTTATAAGAATGTGTACACAACTGTGCATAATGTTCTGCTGGGAGGCGAACTGAGTTCCTTTTAATCACAAAACGTCCATATATGTAGATGTTTCCTTTGATTGGTGGCGAAAATAAGAGTCCTGCAGACCTCTGCATAATTTGAGCACATCACCTGCAGCGTACCCCTTTTTCCCCCCGCTCAAACGCTGCAGCTGTGCGGCTCCGCCCGCACGTCCTCGCTCTGTGATTCCGGGCAGGAACAAACGGAGACGGCTGTGAGAGCAGCTTCTGGAGACAAGCTGCAGTCATGGCATTTCAGCACGGTTTCCCCTGAAAGCCAATCCATTGGATTTGGGGAACAGATGGTGAAAGCTTTTAACACGGGCTGCGAATATCAATAAATTCCATTTTATGTTGTAAAATACAACTTATGGATTCCACAAAGCAGTTGGTATTGTTGGTTTTTTTTTCCTCTTTTTTTGAATTTAGGGAGAGTACTGTTTGCGCTTCCAGAAGCTTTTAAATGTATGAAATTTCAACACAGACATGTCTGGAACCATAATTCAGCTGGTATTAGTCCTTTGTGTCTTTATGTTCAATATGGACTCGTAAAGTTTGATGCCTTGCTAGCATGTCACTAAAATACAAGCACTTACAGTTGTGTAGATGTCCAGAGGATACGTTCACAGAACTGAAAAAGGTACTACTCACTGTTATGGAGAGGGCAGAACTGCTAAGAGGCTGTACCATATCAAAAGCCCTCCTATAATTTTTGATGCAGTGGAGCACATCAGCTTTGAAAACCATACAACCTTTTTACACAGAATAGAGGTTCCTTCTATTTAATGAAAGTAACAAAATAATTAATAAATTGATTTGGATTGGCACACGAATAGAGCAATAATCAATCCCTGATATTTAGAAAACTACCTTTACTACACAGAACCCCTTTAATTCTTAACATATTCTGCAAACTAAGGCTGCAAGTTGACCAAAATTAATCAACTAAACATATACCAGATATTATGCATTCACCTTGTGTAAAAATACATATTATTATATAATTATTATTATGGGAGCAGTAATGAGTAATTACTTGGTGACACTAAAACAGCTACTTATACATTTACTAGGAAACTACCTGGTAATAATCGGTACTTACCTCAATTAATTCTCATGAAACTAATGAGTAATTGTATGGTAAGATCATCACCATTACCAGTAATTACTGTTTTCATGAAACGCCAAGAATCTGTACCTGATTTCCATTCTTATCAAGTACCCATAATTCAGCAGGGAAGTAACATGTTAAAACTAATATGCACTTAAATTCTAATATTATTTCTGTTACCAGTAATTGCTCACCATTTCTACACAATATAGTGTAATTAAAATATTACTAACTCTGTATTATCAAGTAATTAGGAATAATTACAAAGTTAGGAATTTCTAGCTACTACTAAATTTGCTTTATCTCCAGCTTGTATGAGGGAAGATGTGGCGCAAATGAATACTCTCTAAACTGCCCTGACAGATATGGCCAACAGGTGATCAGTCAATAGTATTATTATTATTATTAATAATAATAATAATAATAATAATGCTGCCAGCAAGCCCCTCTTCACCCACCGCCTAAGATAATTGGGTCCATCTGAGCCCTATGAAATTGCAAGACTGTCTGTTGGGGACCTAGTCCTCTTCATACAACAGTCAAATTCACTTGCAAATTTTTTGGCTGCAGGATTCCTTGGAGCCTGCAGTCCCAAAGCTGACTGTGTGTTATTTCAGAGTCCTCGTGTTTGAGTGCAAGAACTGGCAGACTGATGGAATGTTTGACCTTATTTGGGCTCAGTAATTAGAGCACAGTGCATTTCCTTGCTTAATTATGTAATTATTGGCGATAGATAAAGTCACAAAACTGTCCGTCACTGCATTTTTTCCCGGTTTTACACACAATACACGGTTTAAATAAATACAATTATGATACTGCGTACCCAACAGCAGAATAAAGAGAGCTACTGCAGTTATTTACATTTGCACGATATCTACTGAAGTTTCATATTGAAACACAGTAAACTATTTTGCTTGAAAGTCATTTTCCCTTTTGTGTTTCATTTTCAGGATAGGGGTTGAGGGGTTTAGGACAAAGTGACACAACTGCCATTAACCCCCTGTGAAAGATTCCCAATGGATGACTGAAATATAATTCTTTCTCTCTCCTTTGTACTGCCCTGCTTTGTGGATTTTTTTTCGAAGGCAAAATGCAGATGGTATCTGAAATTATGTGTGTATATCTAAAATGATTTTGGCTTTACCACCTACAAAAGTTCATATATTCTTGAGGATATAAAACTCCCCTTCAGAAAATCATTCTAATTTCTGTTATTACTTGGAGCATAGCTGGATACCTGTACTGAATATTCCCTTTGACAAGCCACTTTCCAAGATCCCACCACAATGCAACAGCTTTTGTTGTAAAAACATACAGTAATTGTGGCATGCTAACATACAGCTTCCTGTGTGCTCATTTCATGTAACTTTTTTTTGTTTTCGTTTTCCTATAGATGCCATGTTCCTGACAACTAGCCATCCATATTATGCATTATATGTTACAGTCTTACTATTCATTGAGTCAGTATTCTTATTAAATAGGACATGTTTAAAAAAAAAAAACATCACCATTGGAATATAGGGATGTTCTCTTGACCCTGAAAATAAACATATTTCCAGTTCAGCTTGTGTTGAGTATGACATTACAGAGGTGTCTCTGGGGCTGGCCAGAGTCCTCTTTTTTTGCTATTTGCTTCAAACCGTGTTCCTCCTGCACATCTCCACATCACTCTTGACCAATTAAATGCAACTGTAGGCAACTCCTCTAAAAAAAACAAAAAAAAAACAACAAAAAAACCAAAATCTGCAGTTTCTCCGAGTGACCCCCGTGAGCCATAGTAGCGGTTCATGAAATGCTCAATGAAGAGAAGAGAAAGTGCTCTTTATCAAGAAATGGAAGCCGCTGTACTACCCACTGTAATGGTGACATATTACAGCTATTACCGCACAATAGAGAGAGCACATTTCCACCCCACTTGGCAATTAAGGATGCGGGTGTGTGCAGGATAGCATGCCACTCTGCTGGGCTGGCCAATCTCTGACAGCCTGCTTTTGGTTACAGCGCAAGATCGATGAACGGCCTTGATTGTTGATAATGCATCAATGTTGTGCGAGTAACGCGCGATCTATTACGGGGCCCCTATCCGTTTGTGCCTGACATAAGCAATGCTCACGTACACACAGCTCTATCACTATCTGCGGCTCAGTGTTCAAGCAACTTTCTACAACTGGCAGTCGCCTGCTACCCACACCAATGACATTTCCATTCAGTGCAGTTTCAGCAATCAACTATAATAAAGCCACAAACTGATTCATAGCAACAGGATACTCAATTTCTCATTTGCATGGTGCTTTTGGATTTGCTGGTCCCAGGCATTTTTTAATAAAAATGTCTCTTGATTATTACTGCAGTGTTTCAAAACCACAGTAAACAGAGTTCAGAAATTAAAATAAAATACACTCCACCTAATGTCCTGCAGCTGGGTAACTGTAAATTACAATGCATGCAATTTCAGTAATGATTGTAAATTACAATGCATGCAATTTCAGTGACGGCACAGTGTGTAAGTGGTGCAGTATAAATCTTGTACAAAAGAAAAGGGAAATAAAGCACAAAAAGGAAAGATTTATCGGCAGGTATCAATTCTTTGTCATTACCTTTTGTTTGTTTATTGATTATAGCAGGCGCTAGGCTGATGTGACACTGACTTTGTGCCCACTGAGTCAGATTATCACCTAGTTAATTCTTACTCCTCAGTTTCTCCAAAGTCCAAGAGCTAAGCCGAGACGCTGAGAGCAAGTTGTGCAGAAATAGTGCAGTGGTAAGGATGGGGAGGGGGGGAGGGGAGGGGGGAACGGGGAGGGGGGTGTGGGGGTGGGGAGGGGGAAGGGGGGAGGGGGGGTGTGGGGGTAGGGTTGGGGAGGGGGGTGTGGGGGTGTGGTTTTTGGAATTTAAAATCTTTAAATTTATCCTCTCAGTGCCCTGTTTGTCCAATATCCTTTTAGTCAACTTAACTGGCACACAGACTAATGCCAGCAATGATGTAGTGCAGACATGCTATTAGGCAGACTTCATGTTAGTCTCGCCCGCCCTAAAAGCTCTAGACTGTAGCGCCACAGACTCTAAAAGTAACTTTAGTTCTCAGTCCCTTATTTTTTCCCCTCAAAGTGCAAAACTAGATCAAGGACTCAGACTTATCCATTATTTAGGAGCCCTTGTGCCCCAATTGTCATCAAAGTTCAATGCTGCCCTCACATCTGAGGTTTGTCCTTAAGTTTGGCAAACGATTTCAGTGGGTTTAGCCACTGCTATGAGCAAAAATGCAAAAGACTGCAGAGATGAAACTGTGCATGAGTTAGCCTGACAGTCTAGCAACTGAAGAGCATCACCTTACATGACACTTGTGGCTACCGCTTTAATGCTGTGAGGATGTCGCAAGCAAACAGACAATAAAATGTTAAGAATTTTCCTTCACCAGTGACTGCAATGCTCTGAAAGGAAACGCTTGAATGACGATGAGATCACAAGCAGACACTTCTTGGGAGAAAAATAAAAATAAGTCGGCCATGACTGAAATTATAGTTCAGCTCATTCTTCATTGAGGCGATTCATTCGAACCTCTGACCAAAACACTTTCAGTGTAAAAACATGCCAGCTTACATGCAGGTGCAAGTCATATCTCCATGTGTATGTGAGTTTCTGAAAGTAGATCAGCCACTCAGCATATTGATATCAATACTACGCTATCTCACGGCTATTGAGTTTGCCCACGTTGACTACTGTATCTCACGCTCAAGAGTTGCCCGAGAGGCACCATTCAAAATGAATGTTACCCAGTGTTTCTCCTGTTATTTAAAGTAATTCTGTCTGGTCAGATATAATGCAGCAGGAGCACTGAGAGGGAAAAGGAGGGCCGGCAGTAGAAGCAGAAGCACTAGAAGTCATCCTTAAGCTAGTGATGCTAATTCATGCTAAATATAATAAAACACAACTGTTACACCATAAAAAAGACATCCTAATGGAATATATACATCTGATTTCAGTTGGAAGCGCCTGGTTTATGCACTAGATGCTTACGTTGAATTCAACCTTTGAATTATTTATGATGTTGAAAAATAATTTGGAAGCAAATTGGTGTTACATTGAGGCTGGCGTTCCATCCTAAAATTAGAGGTGTAAATAATTAATTCGTTTTTTTATAGTTCTGTGTATGGGAATGCTCTCTTTGTTAATTATTTTCATGAATAATAAATAGCACTTGGTGATAAATGTATTGCATTGTAAGAGACATAATCTCAAAGGCAATTATAAACAAAATATGTGATTTGCCTTGATTAAAATGGCAGTACTTTATCTAATAGTGCATATATGATCATGTCATTATAATTAACAACAGTATAAATCACTTTTTTCATTACTGTTAACAAAGTAATTGTTAATATTCAAGCATTGTGTTCTCTAAAAATATTTTACATCTGTGTATGTGTTATAGAAAATGAAATAATGAGGTGGAAAAAAATCTAATTCTGAATGCAGTTGATGGAGGGTGGAAAGGAATATTTTGAAATATTTCTTGATGATTACTTCTGCATTCTATAAGGCCTGGAAGAAACACTGTCTTAGCATAGTCATTAATGCATTTAAAACGACATGGTGGTGGCAACAATCTTGCACATTGATTTCGCCCATGTTTGATGTGCAATAAATTTGCTTTTTTAAAGCAAATTTTTAGAATGCTGAATTACATTACATTATTATTCAAATCAGGAAGACATTATACTCTGAAAACACTCACCTATTTTTATTAGTTTGGTTTACAACTGCAGCACAAATAAATGCACAAATCCATGAATGCTTCTTTACCTCTGTCAGTGTGTGAAAGAAGCAAAGGAGAAAACATATTTCAATAATCAATAAGGAATACATAAACTCATATCAACAAATTCCTGATTTTCACCCGTGACATAGCCATAAATTCATTATTCAATTAATTATGTAAATGTACTGTAGTAATTTCTTTATTGTTGCAATTGTTTGCTTGTTTGTTGGTGCTGTTACACTGAGGCAAAGAAACATTCATTAGCAGCAGAACGAGTTCAGCCCCTCTCTTTATCTTTTCCAATTCTTAATTAGTTGTCTGGATTCAAAGTACGAGCACATGCATACAGCAACAAAGCAAAGAAACTTTCCATTCAACTCCAGGGAGAAGCGAGTTCTCATTTCACTTTTGTTTCAGAGTGGAAGAACGCCCTACGAGCGAGGAGGAAGGCCTGTGCCCATTCTCTGTAAGTCTCTAATTATGGCCTTGTGAGACTTCAACAGTAGTTACTCAGAGGAGCTCTTTCAAGAATCGTCACTGTCATAGTAGTATGAAACCTTCCAGTGATTCAATCAAACTGAGAGGAAGTATTAGCTTCTGGCTGAGAACAAAGGTAACAAAACAACACCACAGTACACCAAAAATGTGTACCCAAACAGGATGAAGTAAATTACTTTAAAGTGGTGTCAATATATCTCTAAATGCGAGTCCAGTCTTGATATGTTTGTCTATAGAGCACAATGGGGAATAGCTGTTATCACAGTTCCTGTACAGCAACAACACTACCCATTGTCAAGGTTTGACACAAACAAAATCAGACAATTGCTGCATTCTACTCAGACACACAGTATACTTGTACCTCACTTTCTTTGTAAAAGTCTGTCACTGGCATCCCTGAAAATCACACACAAAGATTTTTAAAAGTTATATGTTCTTCCCTTCAATCCCCAGAGTACTATCTAATCTAGTGTTAGCGTGAGAGACTTAGTATGTAAATATGCATAAAATGTATATTTGTCTCATGTTGTTTCTACAGCTAACTGAAGATGTGCAGACTACGCACTAGGTGGCGTTAAGGCTGATAAGGCTTGATGGTTTTTTTGTTTTGGATAGAGAGTTTGCTGAAGAAGAAGGGTAATAGAAAGCACCAGTGTCACACAGCTAATTTTTCAACATTGTAATGTTCTGTTTTGTCAAAGTTTTGCCAAAACAAACACGTAATTAGCTATACATGCTTCTTGTTCTTCAAGCGTGCAACACTAGCAACAGTAGACCTGGCCAACTGGATGGATGAACTTATGGCCAATTAATATTCTCCTCTTCGCATTTTCCATGTAGTGCTTCTGTGCACCATCTGCTTGGCCCCTCAGTGCGGCATAATGTCATAATTTATGTCTGTTTTTGAGATTAGGCTACATGACCTACACTACAATACAGTAATACTGCTGACCTGGTCAATGTGCAGACCCAAACACTCATAGCATCTCATTACCACATTCCATAGCCGATCATGACTTTGTAGTTTACTTAACAACTGTGTTTGTTTGAGAATGTTTACCTTGTTCATTAAAAATAGTTTCAATCAAGCTTTAAAATTATTATTTCAGTCAATGTATTTGGCTTCAGCAATGGTTCATCAGTACTTTGGGTTGCCTCAATTTTAGTTTTTTTTTTTTTTTTTGTAGTCAAGCATACAAAGGCAGCACATGTGCACGCACACACACACACACACACACACACGGATGATCTAAGGTCAGGGGAAATTAATCATTCAGTCAGACCTGTGTGATTTATGTTGAAAATGTAAATGTCTGAGAAGAAATTCAAATGAATACATGAAATAATCCAGTACTCCTTGGGCTTCAGAATAATTTAGAATACATTATTACAGCTGGCCAACTTTTCAGATGAAATATTTTTCAAACGGAGAGATGCATTAGACAGTGTATACAGCAGCAGCGCCAGAGAGACCGAAGTGACTCCAAAAATTTGCAATCAACCAGCACTTCTGCGTCTGACCCTTACAGAATGTGTTCCTGCAGCATGCTATTACCAAATTATCGCAGCCCTCCTAATACACAACGCAGCCTTTAAGTGTCTGAAGGGCCTCCATTTGAAGAAAAACAGTGACAATTTCCTTAATAATACAACAGATGTCCTTAATGCCATTTCCAAAGATTTTAAATAACTAAATACAATTGTAATGTCATCTTCTTTTCCACTTCCACTTCAATTCCACCCCTCACCTTGGTATGGTCTAGATTATGTCTAGTAGTCATACCTTAGTTTGTTTCAATTACAATATGTATCCATAGTTACAGTCATGTTATATCCTTATGCTGGAGTGACATTAGAATAAAACCTGGAAGCCACAGAATTCCAGGGAGAAATTCGACTAGGATACGGTGTATGTTTTGTTTAAGTAATGACAATGATCTAACTATTTGTCAATAAAAGCAAAATGAACGGTGGCTTTAAATGCTAAAAAAGCAAGCACAATTTCCACTATTAGAAGCACTGGCAGACCACATCACACTGAGGTGGGTTTCTCAAATATGATCAACATCCCTGTGGTACAAATGTGCCCTTGGAACAAGGGCCAGAATTTCAGTGGCTGCCGTCTTCCAGCCCATGACTAATGAGTGAAGGAGAGAGGACATTGCCTACGCTGCTCCTTTCAGCAGTTCAGCGGGAGAGTTTTTATGCTCATCTCCTGGAATTCTTAGCACCGAATGCCAATGACGGCTCCAGAAAAGATGCTTTCTTCCTTTACAGCGCATGGTTCTTGTGGTTTTAGCTGACAAATATATATACAATACATGGCATAAAATATAATACAATTTGACAGCAATTTGTAAAATTTTGGTCCCACAGACAATTAGGCTGCTGCGTACATCAAAATATACCACCAGGTACACCAGACCGCTAGCCTGCCATACCATTTTGTAGCAGCATTTCTGTAAATGCCCACATGCACAATGCAGAGCGGTCGTTTGTGTTATGTGACATTTGCATCAAGCCAGTAAGTGTATTACTAAAAGTGACATGAGGAATCGCCATTTTGGGCTGAACAGGTGACGCTGACTCATTCACCATGCCCAGGCACGGTGTGCGGGTGACAGCCTGCAAGCCAATAATGAGGCAGAAACCTGACCCCAAATCCAACTCTTATTGCCCTCTCCCTAACTTCTCACTTTCCACCTAGGAGCTTGTGTAATGCCTGTAAAAGGGCCATGCAGCTCCTATTCTCATCAAGAGGCAGATCAAGGCCATAGTGAAATGGAGTGCTGAATATCTTCATATATATATCGCTCCTCTGCACCCTGTGGCTTTGCTGAAAGGCAGTACTTTGGGCCCAGCCCCTACGTAGACCTGATTAGTTAATTAGTTGCTTGGCAACTCCTGGGGCCTTGGCCCCCTGCCGACCTGATTAACAAATTAAAGGAAGGCAGAAAGCGCCTGCGGGAGGGGGCTGTAAAACCTAGAGGAGAAATTTTAAGGCAATTTTTAAAAAATGATGCCTTTTATTAATAAATGTTTCACATCGGAACACTTGAACCAACCTTTACATTTGAAAAGATAACACAATATTCTCCATGATATCTGCAATGTGTTTCATGGTGTTTCACTGTCTACAATGCAGAGAGGGCGCAGCAAGGCATATTCAGCATCCCCAGATGTGACATCAGAGAGAGCTGAATAAGGCCATCATCTTGAACACATTGGCAGCCACCAACAAACAGACCAGAACACCCAACAGCAATGCCATAACTTTGATGTACCCTAAGAGGCACTTGCAGCCGAATTATTCCAATCACTCGCTGAAAGCAATCTGTCGTTTTCACACCCCAGGTACATTTTACTTTGAAAACGTTTAAAAGCATGTTTACCGCCAATATGTTATAATGCTGTTGATGCTGTGGGATGCATTCAGAATGCATCTCACATGTTCAGCCCTTTTGACTCGAGTACATTGTACAGTAGATGCACTCTTGTCTGTTAGATTTCATACATGGATAATAAAACAAGCATTCATCCAAGGAACATGTCTGCACACACTGTTGTTCCAGTTCAAGATATCATATCAGGTAGCAGTGCGGTATAATGGTTCATGTACTGGGCTTGTAACCTTACAGTTGCAGATATCATATCAGAGAGTACTGTTGTAAAATGGTTCATCTACTGGGCTTGTAACCTTAAGTTTGTAGATATATCAGGTAGTAGTGTAATATAATGGTTCATATACTGGGCTTGTAACGTTCATATAACAGTTGATGTACTGGGCTTGTAACCTTAAGGTTGCAGATATCATATCAGGTAGCAGTGTTGTATAACGGTTCATATACTGGGCTTGTTACCAGGTGAGGGACCCAGGTGGTGAGGTGCGGTAACTTCAACTGCTTCATTAAAAGAACCTGGTTGTATGAATTTATATTATGTAGAAATGTATAGTGTGTAAGTGTACTTGTATAGTGGATAGTGTGTTTGTGTGTGTGTTTATGTGTGCGTGTGTGTGTGTGTGTGTGTGTATGTTTGTGCATGCATTTGTGTGTGTATGTATGTATTGACTGCTCCAAATTCAAATATGACAAAGGATTTAAAATCCCTGTGCCACCAGATGTCTGGCAATCTGAACAAAACAAAACTTCTTAGCAAAAATTCTCTAAAGCAGTTAAATTAGTCCATCGAGGCACCAGCTCTAAGTCAGGAAACAGCTGAACTTATTAAAAGGGACAAGTTGCTCTGACACACAGCCAGACTGAATCGTGGCTGTGAAATGTAGTCAGTCAATATTTGCAATGGACCAAGAGGGAAGATGGATACCCTGATTATTGGGTTTATACGAGTAGTTTCCATAATGCGAGATTTCTTTTAAGTTAATTTACTGAATATGCTTTCTGAATCTGCAGCTCACGATATCATTCTTACATGCTCCAGTCTGATGAAAAATTGGACAGTGTACTATATGTTGAGAAGTAAAAACACCCAGTATTAATAAAAGGTAGATTCAGAAATACAAATTTCATTTTGAAAGATATGCAATCAGACATGTAGGAGAATAGTAACATCAGAACTCATTGTGGCTTATCAGCTGTGGCTTTGCACAGTCATTATGTATTATATATAAACGAAAGATTGGTAGATTTGTGATGCATTGTGTCCTTGTGGGTAATTGCTGTGTTGTTCTTTTCACAGAAAACCCACCAGAATCCCAACACATTCAATATGACACAATGCTGGACAGTGAGAGCTACCTGACGCCATTATGTAAGCGGCCATATTTATTTTCACATTAGACTGCAATTAGCCGCTCAGTTAGCATAACCTCAATAACCTCAGGTGTTGGATTATGCAGAAGCAAGCTCTTACTTTTCAGCAGTCTTTGCTACAGTCAATAATGTGACGAATTCATAAACTTATTTAGAGCTCATTATTATTCAGCCCCTGAGGTTTTCCATCTTGTCTTGCTGGGCCACTCAGGGGAACGTTTGAATACATTTTGTTTAGTCTAGACAGAAAAAAGAATCAACAGTGACTGGAGGCTTTAAAACACTCCACGGGTACATTTCAATGGGGAATCTAAACACAGGGTGTAAATGTTTATCAGACAAATAAATGCGTGCCATGCCTTTTGTCTCAGCATTAGGTGAGTGTGTGTGTCTGTTTATTTCGTGTCTTTCGTTCCTAAAAGATTGTAACAGGATGCGTGCAACATTGCTTTTTTTCCCCCCCTTTACAAAAGAACCTTACAAGTCACGTTGTAATACAAACGAATGCTCATTTAAATACGATTAAATGAAAGGTGTGCATCGTGTCAGCGCTTTTAAGTGTGTGTAAGTGAAGAGGGAGCTATGACCGCACCGTTTCCACACTGGAGCATTTGCTAGGCCGTATTATTCCTCACCTGACCCCTTACTGTGTGTCATGAATGTTTTATTTTATTTTACTGCTTTTGTTGTTTTTAAAAACATTCTAAAAGTAAAAAAAAAAAATGGCTTATGATTCTGTTACGCTATTATGAAAAGGCGATAACTAAAAGGCATTTTAGTTTAGTTATTTGCTATATATGTATATAAATATTTATATAAAAGCTTTGCACATTTTACTCTTCATGGTGTTATAGGGACATTGAGGATTTGAGCAGTGGCAGTGTGCCACTGCACAGTGGCACAGTGCTACCAGGCTATGCTGATTTCAAAGAGAAGCAAAGGCGGACGCTGTGTCCCAAATCACATACCACAGTGTGTAGTACACTTATCAAGCACGGGTGGCTGTCCAGTACATTCACACCTGATAGATGGTGTACTATGTTTCAAAGTACCCAGATTTTATAGTACAATCAATCAAATTTTATTTGTTATAGCACATTTTTACAATTGAAATTCCCTGCGGGCAAGAGACTCCTGGAAAACTGCAGAAACTTTAACAGTGGGGTAGCATGAAAGAGTTATCAGTTCATTGCATCAGTTCCAATGTGAGGCCAGTGTGGTGGGCAGGGAATGGCATGGTGGCCTCAGGCAGACTATGAATAGGGACCCTCCATCCAACAGTAGACAGCATCTTGTTTATTACCGCCAGAAAACTGCCAAAAAAGAATACCCTGGCCGCATACCATTCAGGTACTCTGCCATATTTCCTATCCCAGAATCCCTAGCCAAATAAACGGGCAAAACTTACCGTCAGAGTTCAGAGGGAAAAGCTGCTTAATTTGAATGCTGCTGTGGAGTCACTATTCAAATATGAGCAGTTTGGTAGCGAATTACCATTACTGTTTATCACATATCACATTTCTTTTCAATCGGTTTCAAGTGTTAGGCCACCACTGCACTGATCTGCATTTTAATTTTCCTTTCCCCCAAACAACTGCACAATCAAAGCTTCCTCATAGGCTGACTTGGAGTGCCATCCGCCTGGAGTGCCATTACCCTATTGGCTGATCCAGGATGAACTTATGTAGTATCAACTTCTACTTACATTATGAATACCTGGAGCAAAAACATCCATAAAAACATAGGGTTCGTGTTCCTGTTAACTAATGTAACCTTAAAGTGTTACTAAACATGATTGTAGATGCAAAACTAAAACTTCTGCAATCTTGTAAAAAGATACAGCATATCAATAAGTTCAGTTATCCACAGATCAAGCATGTAATGTATAAACATAAATGATGGGTAAACATTCATACACATTTTATTTTTAATGAATGTGATTATTGCCCAAAAGGTCAAGCTGTGTATAATGAAAGTGGGGTTATAAATAAATACATGAAATATTGTGGGAAGACCTGGAGGTCATGTATGCTTTACAGGTTAATCCTCTGATCCTACTTATCCTTAGACCTGCTAGTCAGAGACATGAGCAAAGACATCATATGATATTGGAAAAAAAAAAAATGTCTGACAGGACATTAATAAAACATCTGACAATCAGAAATCTCTCACCTCTGAGGGAGATCTTCCAAATGAACAATGGGTCATAATTATTATGATAAAATGGCTGAAAAAAAAATTGACTGAGAGACAGGAAAAGTGGACAGTCTGTGCCAGAGTCGACCGAATGACTGAATTGTGTCACAGTTGTCCTGGAGCAAAAGGGTTTTACTTTGGTATATCAGTCTTCCTTTGACTGCACAGGAACCTTCTACTAGCTAGCTGGAGGAGAGAGTGATGCTTTTCTGTCACTGCGTCCAATGGGATTTTCTCCTCCTTTTAAGATGCTGTTAAAGTTTCTGGGTGCCGGTGGGGAAGGGCAGCATCAAAGTTGGAGAACAAGGCTGATCTCAATAAATTCCGCTCTCTCCGTCTCTCCGAAAATATTGAGACATTGTATCTTGTTATTTAGCGTGCCCTGAAAACGACCCATTCTACTGTACTGCCTCTGAAATTACTTAAACATACCCACGGGCAACCCCTGTGTTGCAGAATTGCATTGTTATTAATAAAATGGAAGCAAATAGTATCATCATTCGTGATGATGTCACGTTCTACTGACTTCTATTTATATTTGAAAGAGTGAGAAAGACACCATGGAAACCTACAGGTCTTATTAATTAAACTGAGGCTGGTTATATTTTAGTTTGGCCTCTTTTCTGTGAAAATGAAACCTCCAAGGAGGTGGATTGGAAGGAGGTTCACTCAGCGCAGTGTTGAGCCAGTTACTCTGATTAATTACATGGACAGTTCCAAACCAATCTCGCTCTCCTGCAGAGAAGGCCCCCCGGAGCGACAAGACTCACCTTTGTGATCATGTGCACAGTGTGACTGGAATTCCAGGGAGATTTCTTCACTTCAACTGTGTGTGTGTGTGTGTGTGTGTGTGTGTGTGTGTGTGTGTGTGTGCATGAGCGTTCATCTGAGTGTGTGTGTGTGTGTGTGTGAGTGAGCATTAATCTGTGTGTTTGTGTGTGTGAGAGAGAAAGAGTGTGAGCGTTCGTGTCCGTGCTTGTGTGTGTGTGTGTGTGTGAGCGTTCATAAGCATGTGTGTGTGTGCGTTCATGTCTGTGTGTGTTGTGTGTGTGTGAGAGAGAGAGAGCATGCAAGCATTCCTGTGCATGTGAGCATTCATGTATATGTGTGTACATGTGTGAGCATCCGTGTGTGTGTGTGCATGTGTGTGTACATTCATCTATGCATAAATATGCCTGTGTGTTGTCTTTCCTTCCAAAATGAACGGAATTAGTCATGCAAATTAATTTTCTCTCTACTGAGAGAGCTGCTGAATGCCTTAATAAAAACTGGACATGAAAGACAAGAGTGTTTGATTATGTGAGTGTGCAAAGCAACCAAATTTTAGTTTTCAGATGATTTAATTTCTTTTAATTTTATTTTCCTCTCTGCTGATTTCAAGCCAAAAAAGAAGACAGGACCGCTGTTTCAGATCTGTAGCCATTGACTTTCAGCACTACTGCAGCTGCCAGTTCAAAGTTTTGTCATGAGAAGAAGGAATTATTCCTTTCTCAAGGTCAAAATGTGAAAAAAGCACTTTTTTGATGTCTCACAGAGAGAAGAGGACTTTCAGAGAAGAGAAAATGAAGGAAGACTAAGACCGGTTCAATTCTGGCTAGTCGTGCCAGAGGTGAAAACTGAAAAGGGGGAAGGAACCTGTTATTGCCATTGGATTAATAATGTGCACACATCCAATTAAAACGTAATGCAAATACTGCCTCTTAGATTTGCCTCATAATCCTACAGATAAAAATATATGCATATTTTAAATGGACCAGGGGATGTAGGGCCCAGGTTAATGCAAATTCAGAACACGATAATTCTGTTGGGTTTCCATCACAGACATTATTATTATTACAGGAAATATGATGAAAATTTGTGTAGCTGAAACATTTTATTATTCATCTCATTATTCATTTCATTATTCATGAATCCATTTGTGTTAAGTGCTATCACTATGTTTCTAAAATCTCACTGCGTGTGCATGCATCTCCATCAGCCACACGCTTGCTGTTGGTGGCAAAGAAACAGCTTTCAAAGCTTGAATGAGATGTTATTCAGTTATGAGCAATCAATCAGCAGAATCCAACCCTCTCTTGTTGATCATGAGAGTATTATGTAACACTTAAGCCAGGCAGACGCTTGCTATGTATAACAGCTAAAGAATTACACAGCGACTAGAACAACGTTACGTAATACTCAGATGACAGGTTTATGACAGGTTTTCTCACTTTGGCACAATGCTTTAGACAAACAGTTATACATTCAGATATGCAAGTTGTGATCCTCTGGAAATGTCAGAGACCTATTCTTATTCGAGGACATCATTTGATGAAACACAGACAGATGCATGCAAGTGTGTTGCAGGGCTAATAACGGTTGTTTACTTCTGTAATACTGCGACAAATGGGATGTTTCTTTAGAATGACACAGCAGACAGATGCGGATGCAGCTGGACACAGGTTGAGCAGACAGGATGAGATGGGGATGAATGTGGACATCACCCGCAGGTTACTGTTAAGGTCCCATCAGTCTCCCAGCTCTTATTATTTATATTAAGGAGGAACTGCAGGACAGCCTGAGTTCATGCACTTCGTCTACATGCTGAAAGCAGACTGTCTGCCTCTTCTGATTACCTCTTCTGTACTTGCAAAGTCCATGAAGAGATGTAAACTACGAATACTGCTGCACTGTCCTGATTAAATTACAGTGATGCTGTTTTTGTGCATGACCCAGTATTTCTGGGATATGTCTTATTTGGATTCAAACCACTGGATCCAGGATGACTAGTGGATGAGCATCTCTGTTCTGTGGCAGTACATATTTGGCAAAGAGTTTTATTCATGTTTCAGGGAATACATCTATTGTAATACCATTTTCTTTTCCCACATTAAACAAATATGACTCTGTGTGTTTCATGGTCAGTCTTTCCAAGAGGTTGATCATCAGTTTCATTACGAAAAATTAAAAAAATAAATCCACACCTAATCCAGTTATCCAATCGCCTTTTTGGCTTCAGTGTGATTCCCCTTAATACAATTATTATTAAACTGGAGGATCTGGAGGTGTTATCAGAGGAAAGCAGTGGCGGTATTCATCCGCGAAGCCCCAAGGCTGTCCTCCTTAGAGCAGAGAGTGAGTGGAAGTGAGGGGAGTTTGACAGAATGTATGTTTCCCAAAACCCCTCAGTCAGCAAACGCGAGCTCTGTGAGCTCAGACGCCTGTCACGCCAACACAAGCGCTTCTATCATTCTCCTTCTCAAAATGTCAAAGTCATCATTGCCTTCAGTTCTCTAAAAATATGAATACATTCAAGGTAGGAATAAGAATGAGGATGGGGGAAAAAAAGGACAAAAAGAGAGGAGAAATATTCAGAAACTGATGATGACTTGAAGTGAATTTGCATTTCTAAGCATTTAATTTTCAAAAAAAAAAAAAAAAAAGGGTTCATGACATCATATACCCATGGCCAGCAGGGAAGTTTAAGAGAGGAAGACTTAATTATCCTGACCACAAATGCAGCACAAACAATGGATTCTCTGTCAGGAGGTACCACTCACATGAAGTAGTATTTCTGGGATATTTTTTCAGATGGGGGACTGATCTCTGATGTATGATGTAGAGTGACTCTACTGACACCGTCCATTGTTCATTATTTATAATTCCTGATGTTTAATATTCTGCTTCAAGAAAGTTATTTTGTAACAGAGTGGAGGGAAGTCAGTAACACTTCAAATCTGAACTGTTGCACAATGTACTCTTAATCTCTTCATATAGATGCCTGGAAAGCTCTACTGTCTGCATTTCATTTCAACTTCTTTTATCCTTCTCTTTTTCTTATTTTCTGCTCTGACACTAGTGCTCATCAATGTTCTTTGAAACGAATGAATTTGGAACATTTACCTCATCTTGTGAAGGAATATAACACTTTTCTGTAAATGCAATCTTGTTTCACATCTCAGGTTATTTCAAGCTTTTTGTTTTGATTACAGTTCAATGGGCATGGATTGTGGAGTATTTTCGTTGCATCAGCCAGGCACCACTTAGCTGGGAGAGTTAAACTTCCTTTTGACACACTGAAAAAAGATAGTCCAAGATGGTGGATATTGCCCAAGCAGTATTGTTACTGACATTTTGATAGACCCTCAAATCATACAAGTGTCATTTAGCTATTATTTTAGCTTCATTGTGCATTGTATTGGAACCTACTATTATGGCATATTTTAGCTGAATGCACACGTGCCAGCTATTGAATAGCCAGAGCATATTACCGCACTGTCGTTTATTGCACTCAAATGAAAAGCATGCATGCAACAGCCTTTTTCCTCCACTCCACTTACCTTGCAAATCAGACTCTCTTTATTCCCTGAAAAAAGCTGTTGTTGCATTTGTGTGAGAGAGTGCTGTGCCCACAGTTTCATTGGGTCAAAATCAATTCTATTACGAGCTTGAGTCTTTTTTTATTATTTTTTCCCCCTTTTGACATGTTGTATTGCTTTTTTTTTCAGTTGTCTCCACACTTTTTGACATTCTGGTGTCTGTCCATTGACCAACCACATCTCACATCTCTCCCAGTGGGGTTTGAGGTCATGTTGTATTACACAAAATACAGGGAAAAGCCATTTAGCAAAACAGAATTAATCACTATTGTTTGAATGGAAGAAAGGTTGGCCCTTGACTGTGCTGTTGACCTCTCAGAATAAAGAGAGAGAGAAACAGATTGAGTGAGGTGTTAACAGTGTTGTCATATTGCTGTCAATATCATTTTTATACCTGTGCGAGTGTACAGATGATGCTGGAAAAGAACTGCTAATTTTAAACATTTTAGTTCATCAAGCTTCATCTACCTCCCTCACTTGCCTCAGCATCTCTCATCTTAGAAACAACTGACTCGGCCTGGGCTGTATGTGCCATATGCCGACCGAGTTGCAACACAGAATGTAAATTTGGAAAGAGTACAAAATGGCGTTACTGGAGTACAGGGTTAAGGTAGCATTTAACATGTGCTGACGGCTTCATGGAGTTTTCCTTCCTTAACTCCCCTCTAGCATCCGGTGTTTACGGTATGTCACGTAATCTAATTACTCCCTCTAGTGTTGGCATGAGGCACTGCCTCAGGATCTTCCTCTGAGCAATAAAAACACCAGCCAGGGAGAGACTGCACCTAGTCTTCAAAACATCAATTATGCATGATCGAGTACCTGTAGAAAAGCACAGTACCTCATTATCATCTTAGTCTATTCAGAACTGCAATAAACAGAAACAGTTTTGTTTTATGAAAAAAAAAAATTTACTTTTATTTTGAAAAACATTAAAGGCTCAAATTGAAATGCAGCTATTTGTATGAACACTTAAACATCACTCTGCTCAGGGTAAACTCCTAATTGAATGGCAATAAAGCTCGTTTTCATCCCGTTTCATTTTGCTGTTTGCAAGGGTGTTGCTAAACCTGTTCACTTTAATGGCTCTGGAGAATCAATCTAAAATTGACCAAAATTGAAATCTAGAGGGTTCATCTAACAATTCAGACTCTGTATATTAACACATTGTGTGAGACTGAGGGGCATTTAAATGCAATCAAACTTTCACAAAACATGTCAGAATCCAATTAGAATGAGAGGTCTACACAGGGGAGGAAGATCGGGAGAATGTGCAGTGAGCTGAACTGGTACGCTGAACCAAGGTGAACTACAGAAAAAGAGTGGACAAAGAGCTGCCATCTTATGCTCCCCATCAAGCAGCCTTACTTTAAACCCATTAAGGCCTTGTATTGACAGAATGTAAGACCTACATGAGATTTGCTCAGGAGATAATTCATATTTCCATAGTTACTTCTCGGCTTTCAGCAAAAGCACATACTCATAACTCATGTCTTAAATAACTGATTTCCTGTCCTTTTAGGAGGGGGCAATAATGTATTCACTGTTTAGCATTAAGTAAGAATACACCACTGACCTCATTGCCTCTGCTGCGTTAATATGTACATAATGAATCTGAATAATGACTTTTTTTTGCATTGCCATTAACAGTAATAGGATTAATGGGATTAGTATTAATAGGGTCTTTAGACCAGTGGTCCATCAATTTTCATGTAACTTCAATATGAGCAATGCGTACAAAGGGAAAATCTATGGTTTCATTGTTCAGTTACAGTAAACGAAAGAGTTATGGCTGTATAAAGACGCACAGTACAGAGAAATAATCCAATTAAACCACATAATACAATGGAATAAAATACACACAAAACGTCTTTGAACAGATCTCTACACAGTTGCCCTGCATAGGCCGGTTGACTAAATGACTCACTCTCAGGATGGTACTAATGATTTCTAAAATAGCATTTTCTTTCATTTCTCACTCTTTTGAGTGACTGTGTGAAGATGCAGTCTTTACCGTGGACACACATTTCCTTCCTGTTTTTATATTTGTGCTGAAGGTGTATGTTATTTGTGTTCAGGGTCTTGTGTGTTTAATGACATATATTTTGCAACAGAAAATCACTTTTACCCTTGTCTGCTTAAAAGCATGACTCCCCCCCCCCCCTTTTTATTTAATTATTTTATGTCTGACTCTCTGAATTTAACTTTCCTTATTTATTTGCATATACATTATGCATTTCTGAAACTCTCCAAATCTATTTTTAAACAAAAAAAACTTTGAAGTATCAGCCAGCTTCTTCCCAGACTGATTGTAACAAGGAGCAGTATTTTGTCTGCTGTTCAAAGGGATGTCCAGACAAATACTTAGTGGCACCAAACTTAAGAACTACAAAAATATACTTTAATATCAAATGCATTGCAACAGTCTCACCATGGCAAAGTTTTTTGTGAATTCCTACAAGACATGTAGACATGTCTTTGCCAAGACATCTTGGCAAAAAAAAGAAAAAGCCTCATTCAAAAATATCAGCATGGGTGTGACACAACTCCAACATCTACCGTCACATGTTGGCAAGTTGTTGTATGCATTAATATTGCATGCTTTGTGGCTGCAGACTATAAAGGAGCATACCATTTCAAAACAACAGCTATTCTAATTTCACAAGTTTCCTTAAATAGAAATCTGTACACAGTAATGGAGCCCAATAAAAACTAGGAAATGGAACACAAAGCCAGTACAATCTGCTGTGATCAGCTGTAGAGTGTGCGTTAAGGAAGACTCTTTTAATACTCATGCACAAAGAAAGCAGAGAACAAGCTAAATTTTTGCAAATGTGTCCAACTGTTTATTTACCCTGAGATTATCTCTCCTGCATTTTATGCCCATTGGGCCACGGTCAGACCTCTGTTCAGCTGTAAAAGCTGCGTTCTTCTGAACAAATAGAACTTGACAAAATGGGGTTCACAACTGATTACTGTTAACTGTGATGATTAATCAAAGGAAACCTGAGATCAAGGTCATGGATTAATTTGAATTTGTCTGGAAAACCCTGCTTCAGGAGTGAAAAGTATACTGTATACTGACACTGTGAAGTGAAAATACTCCATTGCTTTCATGGGGTGTGTATGTATGTGATTGTGTGTGAAAGAGTTTAAGCTTGAGAATCTCCTTTTGTCTTTCATAAATAATTCTGCACCGCCTGTAACAGTGTATGACATGAAAGACACTGCGCTGTTAGCGAATACATCATTCTGAAACTTAATTGCATTTATATTACATTTTTATGGCACCAGGCAGGCCAAACACTATGAAACATGTTTTACAGTGTTTAACTGGAACATGATTATGATAATTGCATGCGTGTATACAGTGTCTCTTGTTTCAAGGGTTTCCAAGCACCTTGTAGTGATGGGATCAGTCATCTCATTCACCATCTAGGTGGCACAATACTGCCATTTTGCATCAAAAGCCTCACCATACACCAATTGCAGGGGCACGGCCAGAATTCACGCAGCAAGTTAGACTGAGGGGTGAGTATATAGCCTGACAGAGAAAATTTGGCAAAGACAGAAGAGACCACTGCTACCATTTACTGTAACAGCCAGATGACGTCTAATGATTGAGGTTAGACCACAGTTTACCATCTCATTAGAAAGACAACACCTCCTGTAGCACAGTGTCCCCATCACTAATGCTATAGAATTCATATCTGCTTGGTGGAGAGGAAAGAGCGCCCCTTCCACTCAAATCAACCTTAGTATTATTAGAATTTCTTTCTCAAGGAGATCTCACATCCAGGTACTAATCAAGCCTGGTCTTTCAGAATACTAGAAATTATGTAATTATGTACTTTCTTAGTGATTCTGACCAAACAAAATGTTTCAGCGCAAATCATTTTTGAACTCAAATCATTATAGCTTTTGAAAGGTGCTTTGTAAAGCATGCATTAGAGGGTGGAGGGAATTGTCAATAAGAATACATTAATGCACCATCTATTGCATGCATAACACATATGAAACAAGTGGTGTGGTAGTAAACTTTTTTTTTTCATATTCAAGAACAACCTTATCGAACTAAAACAAGACTATGCTGTATATGTAATAGCACTGAATGTGTTGACAGCTACCTGTGGAGACCTGGCAATCAGCCAGCCTAATATCAGGAGAAGCATAAATGTCAAACTGTGTGACAAGGGCACTGACCCACACACTTCTGTTCTCTCTTGCCTCCCAGGTAATTACCTACTGCTCATTTTCTGTGGCCCCACTGCAAAGATATGCACTCGGCGGATGGTGAACCACAAACATCATGTAGGTTGGAAGGGAAATTTGAATAGATTCATACAGCAATCTCTACTTGCCTAGCATACTGTGGTGAGGCTGACATTTTTGAAGTGTCAGGACTGTTTGGTGCACCAAAAAGAGTGTCTGTCTTAAAGTAGTGATGTGAAAGCCGGTGTATCACAGTACCCCCCAGGGAGAACTTCACATTCAGAGTCCCACACACCGGTGTACTTCACGCCCACAGACCTCACCCTTGAGGAAAGTGACAAACCCTCTTTGCTCCCAAGTAGAGGGTGAATTTCTCTGGCATTCTTATTTGAGGAAAGAACGGAATTTTGGCATTCTAATTTGAGGCGGGAACAGAATTTTCTGCATTGTAGTTTTGCCAATAACTGTACAATGGCGTGACATTTCAGCACAATGCCTGATGCTGGGTAAAATATCAGTCAACCTGTGATGGCTGCCACAGGGCTTTCTGCCAGCACAGGATTGTCATACTGCACATAAAACATCTGGAGTGTGGTGGTTGGGTGATGAAACAAAGGCGCACTGTGACAGTCAGATGCCGGGAAAAACCCGCGGCAACCAGTGCTGGATTGAACCCTTGGATTCATGGCTGGATGAGCTGTCCTAGCATTGATGGAGTAAAGTAAATATAGGGACAGACATTGGCTGGGGGACACAGATACAGACTTTATTTTTGCAGACAAGACCAGTCTGACCTTCTTTCAGCCATCCCGACTCCTCAACCTATCTAACGTCGAGCACTGGGGGTAAGGGGATGTCACAAGTTGACCATCGTCATCGCAAACTCGACTGTCCACAGACCGTGATTAGCGTTAGAACAGGGAAATTGGACAAAGGTATTGTTTACTTAAGTCAGGGCTGATCACTGTCCATGGAAAAAATCAAACTGTCACATTAGTTGTTCATATTTGTTTTTATTATATGTAAAACTAGTGTGATACAGTCTAAAATGATCTACTGTGTAAGTGTCTTTAACAAAAAGGTGGTTGTGTCTAAGGTTTCAAAGACAAGCTGTCACAGGATTTGTGTCACTCATCATTGAATTTTCTGTGTTTTTTTCCAGTACTTTTTCACAAACAGAAGGAGGAAAACTTCAAACCAAGCTAAAATGTATTGTGGGTGGGGAAAAAATGAAGTTTGGTTAACTCTTTGGTTAACTGCATGCAAGGATAGAAAGGTAAAATCCACTGAAGCAAAACCTCTGCGAATCTGTGCCAGACAGAACTGGAAATGAAAAATATGATTACTTCCCTTTTACCAGGTGTTCATTGACTGAGGACCTTACTGACATAGTAAAAGGCACTTTACACATACACTCAAAAAGCTGATCATTTGCCATTAAATACGATATTATGTGAATTGTTTGACATTCACAACAGACTATGTTTTTTCTGCTGTGAACCATGGGGGAGAATTAAGAGTCTGAAAATGGCTCACCCTCACACTTTCCTCTGAGAACTACAGCACAGCACAGTGAGCATTACCTGCTAACCATGTGCTCCACGGTGTGCTGTTGCTCTTTTTAAGACAATAGCATATATTATTGCAGAAATACCCATGAAAGCTCATCTCACTTTTTTTATATATATATATAAATGACGAGTGTGATCAGAATAGTTTCAATTTCAAGGCTTCAATGAAGTACTTTCATGATTTATCTACTACAGTGTGCGGTGTTGCTGTTACCATTGTTCTTCATTTACTCTGAAGTCTCCTTCACTTGGGTTATTTACCTAGCAGATAGCACTACACTTCATCCATTTATACAACTAGATATTTGCTGAAACAGTTTAGTTTTTAGTATTACTGTCTGCCATCATCTTAAAGAAATGTAATACTCTGTATGGATTACTAATTTAGCACTCATTGGTCAAAATTCATCTACTGTGCATTAACCTATCATTACTGTAAAAGTTCCCACCTTGTTAACTTTGCCACATCTGGTTTATTACACTGCTGGACTGTAGTCACAGCCTATACAGTGCTGCTTGGCCCTCTCCATTGAAAGCAATAGCATGCATAGTCATTTTGCACAACTGCATTTGTCATCTGAATTCTACCTAATGATCAAGATAGCTCTATATAGATGACACAATGGAGGCCAAGCATCTGCAACATTACATTAAATTTATTTAAAGGACACTTAATCTGCATTCACTGAGTCATTGCGCAAGAAGCCATTAGGCTGTGATTGTGGACGTTTAACTGCGCAGGCCTGAAGAATGTAGTGGGTGTCCATATGATATGTCCACATATCCTACAATTCATTGACTGCAATACACAAGAAATAACATTAGCAACACAACCATATTAATGTAAATAAAGTGTAGTCACCCCTTTTGTAAGTCTTTCCAGTCTTTCCCTTCTTGGGAACTTGTTCCTAACATAGTTTCTCAGTTTTCTCAAGCTAGATGGAAAGATGGCATTAGTCTTCTACCTCAGGGATGTCCCTTTTTTATTCGTTTATGTTGTTATGATATGAAATATCATGAATACAGAAATACATTTGTTTATATTAAGAACAGTTTAATGTGAGGTAGCTGCTGCTGCATGTACTTACACTGCTTGATTGACTCTGCTGTGTTAGGAGTCTAGACAGTGTGCTCCACAGAGTAATTAAATGCAGCTCTGAGAGACTGCATGTAAAGTAGGCTGTAACAACTTACTGTATCAATTCTCAGAATTTCATTACAATCAGAATGCCCACGCAGAAGTAGGACCTACAGACACTGAGGACGAAATGCAAATGATTTGCACGATTCGTGCTAGTGAAACTAGCTCATTATGCTTCTAGTTACACTAGTGCGACTCTACAATTACTCACGCCCTTGCGGTTAAGACAGCATGGACTGTACTATACTATGCGTGTATATAAGGACAGTCTACAGTGCATGCGTTTATGGTCCATGTCTTGTTTCCTTAATTAATCCAATGAATAATTCAAGTTTTGGCCTACATACATTGCGTATTGTAATATTTACATCTATTTACAGTTACTCTGTTTCTCTCTTTGCCTGATAAGGTCTTCATCAAATTCAGGCATCTCACATATTTCCCTGGAGCCTTTGGAAAGCAAATCTCACAGCTCCCCAAAGGGTCCAGCTTGCAATAACCATGCAGGAGATGGGATGACAGCCAATAGGAATGTTTTGATTTTTTGATTAAATACACTTGGTTCCACATTGAATTCATATTGATTTCAACTGATTTTGAATTGGGTTCCGAAATATATTTTATTCAGCTTGTTTGATTATGACGAAACAGGGGAAAAAAATCACTAAATTAAACTGGTATTACTCTTTTGGGAGCCTCTTCTAAACTAACGTGAAATTAATTATAATACTTAAATGAATAAATAATGAATTTAGGACAGCGTTACTTTATCGTACGTCATCCGCTGAATGAACTGAGAGGTGTATAATCTATTGCATAGAGCAGACCTCTTGGCTTCAAACATTCTGGGGAAAAAAACACCAATTCATGTCACTTGGCGTTGAGCAAAGTTTACGCTTGGCCATCTGAGACATTGGGTAGAAACGCTCTGGTGGAGGCATTGAGCCAGGAAACCCAACTTCTATTGCAAAGGAAAAAAAGTCAGAGGAACTCATTTGTAAACACTAATTAGAGGGGAAAAATGAACCCTCTGGATGAGTAAATAATTGATTACACTCATTTCCTCTTCCATCACGTTTGGGATGAGACAGAGGGTAAATAAAAGGTTTCTTTAATTGAAGACAGCTAATGATTTATAAAGAACAGTATCCAGGGTTTGGGAATGAGGGAGGCCACAGCAAGCCCTTAGTGTGAATGCTTGAGTAAGATCTGTTTGGGTTTGTGCCTGGCAAATATTTTTCTTCCTCCATATTAGTGTTTTCACCGCAAAATTTACAGATTTCAGATAAACAACATATTATTCATGATGGGCCAAATATATTTGGCTCTTGCTCGCAAAGGTTTGTGTCATGTTGTACGATGTTAATGACTTCCAATTTTGAGCCAAAATTAGTGGCAGAAATTCCAAAACGCACACCTTTTCATGCTGCATTCATGATGTAAAAATACAGTCCAACATTTCCTTGAGAGGAAGATTGTTGCATTTATTGTTACATGGAAATGGCTCATTTTATTATTCACTCACTGTATGTGAAAGTGGAATGGCTGACTACTTGAACTGACTTAGGTGCTAAACACCCATTCCTGCAGTTCCAGGGGCATGTATGCCCCTCTCCCTTTTGACTGTGATGTCATAGTGCATTGTAACTGTGTGAGATTCTACATCATCAAGACAAACTCCAAGTGCAAAAGTGCAAAAATTCTGCCTGGTGCAAGTATGCTCAGGACAATAAATATTACACATCATTTTTCTTTTCTTTTTAGAATATCTTAATTCTATGAGACAACCAGCTGGCATCTATACAGCCCAGTTTGACTCTAGTTTGACTCTAGACTCTAGGCTAGTATAATAGAGCAAAATGTGTATGCACGTCATGTATGCTTTCCTTAAATGATAATCAATATAAATGTATTAATCTGAAAGTGGGGCAAAAAAAATCTTGAAATCATATAGGACTGATCATTTTGCAGAGCATTCATATTTCACAGTCTCACATCTGACCAGTTCATGTGGCTGCAAAGTAGCTTGTCACCACCCCCACCCCTCTCCCCCACACCTGTCTCAACAATAGGGCATCATTGGTAAGAGCGCCAAAAACATTATGTGAAAAAAAGTAGTTCTAGGCTATCCAGCACGAGGTCTGCAGAGCAGTCTGTTCTAAGACTTGACCGTAGTTAAATAAAGGACTTCAGGATCCAGCACAGTACCTAGATGTACTTGATTAATCACAGTCAGAGGCTGGGTCATTCCAATGAAGACAAAGCATTCCATCAGGAGAGTAGAAGAAAAGAGGTAAAAACCATTTTTCTGCCAGGGAACAGAAACTCAAAAGGGCGGCTTCAGTCTTGTGCCTCAAGGGTTAACAACAGTCCCTAGTCATTAAGGAAGGCATAAAGACCTGCCAATCTGCAACAATCCACAGGATATAAACAACAAAACATGGTACAATTTCCAGAAATGAACTCACTTGAATACAGCAAAAAAAAAGAGTAAAACAAAATAAATAGCACATTCAGCTTCTGAACTGTACAGAACTGGGCTGTGGAAAATTCCTGGGTAGTCAAGATGTTTCTATGGAGACCTCCTTTTATGGCAAGTGATTCATGTTTGGGGTTAATGCAAAATTCTATTCACACAAATAATGGCCAATTTTCAAAAATAAATGACAAACTTAAACATGCATGTTAATTGCTGTCACCGTTTTTGAAATGGCATAATAGGTTTCCATGGCTAAGTGGAATCATGCATTATGGTATTATGTCTGTAAGAACTGGAGAAAAAAAATAAAACCCATGTCCAAAGGTACTGCCAGTGTGCAGAGTTAAAAGGCAATCATGATTATCATGACAACAAACACATAACACAAAGAAACATAATTACTGGATATACCATAGCTAGCTAGTTATTTTTATTGCAGTTACGTTTTTTCCTCCCCATTATCACATATCAACACCATTCTTCTCCATTCATTCTACGGTTTTCTTGGAAATGGTTGGCAATATCGGTCAGTCAACCAGAGCCTCCATATACGACATACCTAACAACATCACATATCTTCGTCATCACAAAGCAGAGTGACAGTCTTCTTGTAAGATTGATCAGTTTATGAAACTTGAAATAAATCATAACCTAGAGACACATCTCAGCTATACATTTGAACAGCAAATGTTCTATGTTGTCCCTCTTAATTGCATTAATAAATTCTGCTATCTTTAGCAAAATGGCTAACAATAACCGAGTAGCATTTTTTAGTTTTATCAAATACAAACAAGCACTGCTTCCATTCAGCACTGGGGCCTGATATCACCCACTGGGCTTCTGATTTATGGAACTCATTAGCCTGTTATCAAATGGCAATGAATGAACAAACAATTGCACATATTAATGATTTAACAAAAAATGCATACATAATTAAATGCACAAAACATACTTTTATTTCTAACCTTTTTTGCTCTTGTGTTTTGGGCACATACAATTCAGTCCTCCATAATTCAGATCATCTCCATGGGAATGGATTTGCCACTTGATAAAGCATTCAAAAATAAACAAACTTGCTTTCTAACAGACAGGCAGAATCACATGGTGAGTGTTTTATGGAAACTACCATGTGCACAATGAGGGTTTACAATGAAATAACAGGCTCCACAAATAAATTACATAGCAAACGGCACACAGCAAATAGTTATTTATGAAAAATTTCAGCAAGCATTTTTTATTACAAGTTGAAACGTATTATTTGGGGTTGAATGGGCAGATTTAATTCTCAGTAAATGCTTCATTTGCCCTGGTTTGAAATGCAAACATTTAATACAAACTCCCTTCAACTTCACTATAGCATGTCAGTTTTAGGCTAGACTACTGCAATGTCTTCTGTCGAGTAGCTCAAACTGTAGTTCAGAGCCACCTCAGTTTCAACAGAACAGTGGTGCTGTTCTCTCACTAGCGCAGTGAATCCTGGCTCCCTGTTAGATTCAAGATGAGATATTAATATTCTATTAATATGGTGATGTATGACAATATTGAAAAGTAAGAACTTTTTCACCTTGCTTACACTGAGGTCTTTTCTTGAAACCAGAGAGCTTTATGTCAAGCTGGCTGACTTGATGCTGACATATGTATACAGATCAGGGTAGGATATACTTCAAGCAGGCCAGTCTGCAGCAGATATATCTGTTATGTTTGTGTCTGAATCTGGGGAATGATCAGTAAAGCACACCCAAGTGGAGCTGGTCTGTCCCTCCCTCATATAGATTTCCTGACATCTTGCTTTTCCCTTCATCTGAGATGTCATCATTCCCATCCCTATAACAATACATTAAAATCTTCATCTAACATAATCACATTATTGTTCTTTTATTTAATTTCTTACTTGAAGTGTACAATTTCTAATGCCTCTCCTTCATCCTGTCTCCATCTCAGGAACATAAACGAGATCACTTCCTCCCTAGAACATACCAGACTTCTTCACGTACCCATCAATGACCTTACGTATCCCCTTGCAGACTCACCGTAGACCTGACCATCCCACCTCTTTAACCCCAGAGACTTGATCAACTTGACCTGATCAACCCAGCCTGCTTCAATGTGTTTCTCCTGAATATAACATGCTTTCTAAGCTAGAACATCATGCACAACTCTCCAGATGACCCACAGGAAATGTTCAATCTACAGACCGTTGGTTCCCTTGTGGTTTCTTAACTGAAACCAGCCAAAAAGGAATCGCTTTTTCCTTGCCATGGGAAGCCTTAACTTGCTCTCAGGGGGCCAGTCGGCTTTTGCCCTCTCAAAGGAAAATTTGAAACTGCCTTATTATCAAATCATGTAACTTGTTGGTATATCATGCAACTGTATACTTATCCTGTACCTTTAAGGCAGTGCGAAAAATGTATTTGTGAAGTATGCTATATTAAATAGAATAGAACAGAACTTTGTTTTTTCCCACAGGAACCTCATTTGTGGCATGTTGACTTGTTAAACCACAGATACATGATAGCACAGACATAGCATTAAGAACACATATTGCACACAGCATAGTGGCACAAGCAGTTGTGTATGCACAAACAAATTACAAACAAACACAAGAGACTACAGATAGACAACACCCACCTGTCGCCATTACAACACCACCAAGTGTTTGATTGGTTCGTTGACTGAGAAAAAAATTCATCCAACAACTTCTTTCCATCTAGGTGTGGGAATGTGAGCCTCATAAAGGTCATTAAATGCAGACATTTTTGTCACTGATACCCTTTCTACTCAATATGATGCAAATTCTATGAATGAAATAAATGAAATAAATATGTGAATCAAGTCAAATACAGTGCCTCAGGAATTTTAGCATTTTCTCAAGTATCAACATCTAAACACAGGCGTACAGAAATGTCACATATTTTACATGTATTAAGCAGCAGATCTAAAGTTTCATACCAATATATGCCTATAAAAAAAAATTATATATTTATAGTTAGGCTTTCTGGAGACTAAGGCATAAAATATTTAACACCCACCACTACTGAGCAATGTGAACTTAAATGCTTGCCACATTAAATTATTCCATTCCACAAGAATATTTTTGCAACCAAACCCTTTTCAAATAATCACCAATTGTAGTCACTTTGAGGAAACTGTTGCATAATAATTTGAGAAGAGGGTCCCACCAAAAGATTCACATTTCTGGGGGAAAGAACCTGCAGGCACAACATCTTTAGCACCCCACCATCATTAGAAACCTCAAGTACCATCACCAGCAATAAATATAAAGTTTCTCTATACAGACAGCATACAGAAACTTAGGTAACACTGGGAAAAGACAGCTATCGAGGCTCTGAAAATATTTAGCTATTGAGCTATCATTTCCCCTTTTATATACCAGTAGCCTACTGCCACTCCCCTCCCCCCCCCCCCCCCCCCCCCCAACACTCTCAATCTCTCTCTCTCCTTCTCTCTGTCTCTGTCTCTGTCTCTCTCACTCTCTCATTCTGTCACTCACGCGCGCTCGCGCGCACACACACACAGGTGAGCAGAATACTTTCTCTTTATGTTAAAATATGCACTTAATTGAAAACCCACAAATCAACACCACATGCAGCACTGTAAATTCCAGTATAAAATGTATACTGTTGAAAGGGTTTTGCCGTTAAAACGTACTATTTACCTTTCACGATAACTTATACTTTATGGGCATTCTTCAATGTGATGGCTTTTAATAAATTCATTCTCACGTGTATTCAAACGTATTATATCAAGCGTATTATTATTTTCTTTAATCATGCACCATCATTACGGCGCAAGCACACATTGCAAATTCCATCTGGCTGAAAGAACTGTTTGAGCCTTTTTTCAATTCTCTTGGACAATTGCATTATAAACAGCATCTGTGCGGTGTTTCTTCCGTTGCGTATTTCGTATAGAGGGGAGCGCGGCAGCTGCAGCAAAGCGTTGCGAGTGCGTATCTGGATAATTTGTCAAAAAAAAAAAATCTATTGTGCAGATGCAGAAAAATAACACCAAGAGGAAACTGATGTTTTCTAGTAATTCCACTAAGGTGAAATCAGATTTTATGGGATATGGACCACAACCGAATATGTGCACCTGTTACAGTTGTGAAAAGGTACGCAATACACATGTAAGCACATCTTGGGCGTTTAGTTCTGCAGTTTAACCGCGTGTGAAATTACACATCAAATGGGTATTTCAGTATCTAGACACACCTGGGCGACGTTGATATTTTAGTTGTTGTGCCGAAATTCGCATGAACTAGAACGCAAAGAACTTACGCTGCTGTTGTGTCCAGACCAGTGCACCATCGCCTGGTTGTGAGCGGAATCCCCAGACAAGGCGAAAGTGGTGCTGATTAGTTTGGGCTCCTCTTTCCTGGGGCTTATCGCTCGGTCATCATCCCTGTTCCAGTTAAATTCGGACCTCATTCTGAGCCCGTCCAGCGCGATACCAGCGCTCTTTCCGTCTCCCATCAGCGCTCCGTCCAGAGGATGGTTGCTGGGTTTTACGCCTTTTGTCGTTTCGGACAGTTCTAGTTCACTTCGCTTCACCCTCGCAAACTTTACGTCTTTGAGGTCATTGTGTACAATATTAGACGCACCTTGAGTAACTTCGTCGCTCGAATTCCCTACAATCCCCCCCTCTTCCTCATTTTGCCGAAGGGTGAGTAGTTCTTCGGTTTCAGTAGCCTGTGGTGAACGATCAAGTGACACTTTGGTATAAACTCCATCCGCTCTCAAATCTTCACCCAATTCCTTCGCATCCTCTGCCACATTCTTAACTGCCACGGGACCGTCTGGTACTCCCATCTTAAGGTCTGCTGATAGGTGAGATTCTTTACGGACCTGTTCAGGAAATGTCATCTTCTCTGCCGGGTTCATGCGCCGTCCCTGCGGTAATTCCTCCAGCTTTAGTTTAACTGGCGATGGGCACGATGCGCAGGTTATCGCTCCCTCAGCCACTGCCGGAATTTGAGAACAGATCAAAAGCCAGGTCCACAGAGCTAAAAACAAGCCTGGGCACAATGCAGCCCTCGTCTCCATCGCAGGTTAAGATTCGTGTGGAATTTCCTTCGAGCTTTGCTTTTTTAATGTATATGTATAATAACTGGGGAAACAGAAAACACCTAAATTGCGAGGTTATCAGCTTCGTCGCAGCTGTCTTGGTTGTCGGAAAAGTGCTTTTCAGCCAAACAATTCACGTTGAAGAATTTCACCAAATGAACCGCTACACGGGAAGGCGCAGAATTAAAGCCAAGGCGCCGAAGCTGCACCAGTAAGAAAGTGAGAGTGAGAGAGAGAGAAAGTGAGAGAGGGAGAGAGAGAGGCAGACAGAGACAGAGCGAGAGAGAGGGAGCTATACACGAGGAGCCAGGATAGCATCTGCTTGAGAGACGATTCTATAGGTGTTTCTCGGCGTTGTGTCAAAATTACAGTTGTTTCGGTATTGCCGCAATTAGATAATTAAATGTCATCACCATCCATAAGCGCGCTATTTTAAGACTTAAACTAAAACAACTTAACATCGACCTGCTGAAATGTCATTACGCTAGCCAAATAGTGCAATTAGACGAGGGAAATTGAATTCTATAGACATCATGTGTTCTCAGTTACACACGCCATTACCTGGATAAATAAGCATGTTCAACTCGGGTTTCCGAAAGAAATCTTTTCGACTCATATATTTCATTTGTTTTCTATCATGGTTACTCTGTTTGGTGCGACGGCGTCAAAATACTTCCAACAGGCTTATTCATTTTCTGTCTGAAACATCGTCTTTTGACGAGTAAAATAATCAGAGCATTAGTGTGACAGCACTTGACACCCTCAAAGAAAGGAGGTCTTTTACACCTCTGAATTCCATTGTCCTTTAAATTGCAGAGGTCAGCATTTGTGACAAGGATAGTTCTTCTGAGTCATTTTAGTATTCCTCTGGAGGAAAAAAAAAAAGATATCTCATGTTAAGTTGTTTAAACTTCCCAGATCAGCGCATTAACACTTCTAAATTGCACTGACTGAAACAAATCATATTAGGTGGATAAGTACTGGAAATAGGTCCAAGACATCCATATCATTTATGTATTGAATAATACTTGACGCCATCTTAAAAGATTGAATGCTGAAATTGATTTGGTGTGGGTCTGGTTGTCATCTGCATCTACAGCTGAATTGGCTGGGAGTCTCAAATCCCCAGATGTACTTAATTATCTATTAATTGATCTATTAACCTATACTTGGCTCAAGGAGTTCTCAGCATCATCTGTTTCAGCAATCATTTAAAGGATACCTTTAATGATTCACAAAAAGGTGGTTAACCAGTGAAGTCTATCAGATTTGGATAATTCAGTTTTCACCCCTAAATGTGATGCTGTATTTGACCCTGAATCTCTTAAAATTAAAAAGAAGACTTTAATAAATCCGTAACTGAAATGGCTGCAACCCTAGGGTAAACTGATATCACATTAGATAATTACTGATGTGCAGTAATTACAACCCACCTCTACGTTAACAATAGAGGAAAAAAAAGGTAATGCACAATTAAAATGGCTAATGATTCAAATGTGCTTGAGCAATATATTTGTACATATAGAGCTATAATTTGCATTTAATGACACCTTTGCTTACATTGGTTTGTGCTTGCATTTAATATATGCATGGGCAAAGACAGAGAGAGAGAAAGAGAGAGAGAGAGAGAGAGAGACCAAGAGAAGAAAGAATAAAAGAGTGTCAGCATGTGCGATGTGGCTGGCTAGCTCCACTCAGACCCCTCTAACAGGCTGCTGTCTGGATATTCCTTTTATGGAGGCTGCTCCAATCACCTGTAGTGCGGATCAGTTTAGCTGCATAAAGAGGTGAGAGAGAGTGCAGCGGGAAGTGCATTTCAGTACTGGACAGCTCCGGTCTGTGCTGAAAGTGAGGCTCTGCCGTTTGTAACCCTCTGCTGTCATTAATGACTCTGGGCTGCTCACAGGCCGGTGTTTGCCAGCTTAAGCCGGGCACTACAGAACACTGAAACTCAGCATTAGCGAAATACCCAGGCAGCTGTATGCTCATGTGAAAACAACAGCACCCTGCTGCTGGGAGGACTTTAAATGCACTGCAGCAGAGTGAAGTGACACCTCGTTATCTTGTAGATTAGAAGTACTGGGTATGAGTGCTGTGATGAATGCTTGCAGTTTTTAATACTTTTTAAACAATCTGTGATTGAACATCGTAACAGCTCAGAGTTCCTTTCCAAAAAATTGAATCGCGGCGATCAGTGCTGAGTTACTGCGTGCTCAGTTTGCTCAGAAGCTGCCGAGACTCGTTCTCTCACAGTGGGCCCGGCGTGTGGCATCAGAAGGTGATTGGTTTGTCATTCGTTCACATTGGCATTTTATTAAGAAGCTTTATCTGGTTCATTCACATACTGCAGATGTAGTTTTAATTATTGTACTGCCCCAGGAGGTGATGGAAATTAAAACCGAATTTTAAGCTAATGAAGATAGCCAGCAGGCTAAAATGTGGCTAGCATATTGCTGAAAGGAATGCACAGGAAGCTATGATGGACAGCAGACAGCAGGGGTAATGGGCATTCCTACTGTGTTTTGTTCAGTTGACAACAGTGGAGGTAGTTTTCCTGTGTCAGCATCACCTTTTTCTCACTGGGGACAATGCAGAGCTGAAGGATTCATCACTGGGTTTGGTCACCATTCTACCATTCTGCACTGATTCACTCATCCATCTGTGACACCTAACTTTCATGGACTAATTTAATCTACCTGAACAGGCTGAGGAATCGGATCAAACTCAATAATATGAATCCAGCCATTTAAGATCATAATGCAATTTTATACAATTATTCTTTGGGCTGACATTGTCAAAAGTTACACAGCATCAAGATTTTGGTATGCTGTCTCAGGTAACTCTGGAAACAAAAATGACCACTGAAGTAAAATGACACTACAAAAAACAAAACCAAACCAAAAAGGCCACCCCACCCATACAAAGGTGCTCCATGTCCTGTTCATATGTACTAAATTAAATTACACATTTTATATTTCTGTACATTTGACCTTCTCTGCTATCACTCCATACTGCTGTCAGTGTTATATGTATATCAATCTGGAAAGGACCAAAATGTCCTGTATTTTAACATGGGACATGTGTAACATGAATATGTTTGTGAATACATCTTTTATCTATTTCTTTTTTACAGATTCCATTTTAGGTTATCAGAAAAGCAATTGTTCTCTTTTGCTCACATCATCTGTTTCAGCTAACAGAAGGAGATCAGGAGATAATCAAAAGCGTTCCCATATTTTACAATGAGAGCATTACACTCTTTGTTTTGTTTTGATTCACCAAATGCAAACCCATTTATTATGTTTTGCACATTCCAAAATAAAAAAGGGCATATTTATCACTGAGGAGGCTTGATTAATATTGCTACAAGCCAAAATTAATCTCATCTGAAAAAAAAAAAAAAAAACGCATTTGCTGTTTATCCCCAATCTTTTGTTGCCATTACAAGCGAGAACATATCTGTTATTGTAGTTTTCAAACAACAGACAACCAGTGGGAACGGAGGCTTGACCAGACAGCCATTAATTACATTTTTCTCTTATCAAAATAAACACAGCAGGGGTAAAAAAAATAAGGAAAGAACCAATATGCATTGCTGTGTGTTGAGAAATGCACATATTTAACAGTTTTTCCTCTTTTGTCTCTCTGTATATATCTCATAAATCATCGGTGCCTTTGTGATGGAATGTAGCCTCGCTTGTACACAAATGCATACAGATTCAGAATCTTTGGAGGTTTCTGTGATGGCCTACCACTGCCATGCTGGTATATGCCATTTTTGATAAGGATCATTGGCTTCACCTTTTGTCATTCATAAATGAATTTTCCTAATATTACATTTTCCCCAAAGCAGTAGACGGCAGCCTGTTCACTAAACAGATGTTCTGTAGGTACTGTAGCTCCAAGCAAAGAGTCCTTTAGTTTGCGGACCACTGAACTTAAATAAAGACACTGCAGGCTAGCCAGACAAGCATATGGGCTGGTCTGGACTCAATTGTAGATTCTGAGCAATCCCTGTGGAAACAACAGTGATTTTGGCTATAAAAACAGATATATAAAAATAAGAATGCAGCCTGGTTTCAGGACATTTACAAATGGACTGCAAAATAAATGAAAAGAATATACACCCTAAAAACCTTTTAACCTCTGTGTAAACAGAAAGTTATAACATTAACTTCTAAACATCTGAGTCCCATGTAATGGACACCATCTCTCTGTCTCATGCAGAGAAGAAGATAGAGCAATCCAGAACTACATGGTAAATAAAACAGGTTTTATAAAATGAAAATTTTGTAGAATGAAAGATGTTGTGCATATCATGCACTAATACTGTCATGCCCAGATGGTCAAATTGACCTACTACATTAATAGTATGCTTGCTATGTTAACACAAAATGTGTATAGTTAATGAATGAAATCTCCTTTTTTAGCGCTTCAACGGGAGTGATTGAATGTCTCTATGCTGAACAAATTCACGTAGATTGACAGTTTCCCCCAGCTGAATTGCACTCCCAAAAATAATGCATTTGCATCAGTCGGTTCTTGGAACTGAGTGGCAGCAAACTGGATTAAAAGAACTCCTGCCTGTACACTCTGTCTGCGCACAATGACACTCTCCTCAATGATTCATTCACTTTTTCTGAGAACTTTATTTACCCACCCACACCAGTACCAAGTTCACAGCCTGTACGGCAGGAGGATTTGGAGACTGGAAGCATAACTTAGTCTGTTAATAAATATGTCCATTATGAACATCTACATAAAAAGCTGAAAAATTCAGCATGTGCTTCACATAGTCTCACATACAGTGGCTCAGCTCAGGGATTTAAAATTAATAAACTGAAAAGCTTGAACAAAAGTAATTATGAACAGTTTTGACTGGATAGGATGGGGTGGGGGGACTTTTCTTATCTTGACGTTTTGACCCAATAGGTGTTCCTTGTTCTGTTTCTAAGTCCTGAATTATGTCAACAATAAGCCTTATCTTTGACTCGGCATTTTGCATTCAGTTTTAAAACAAAATTAAGACCAAATGTTGATTAATCCACCAGTAGGCCTCCTAACATCCTGGTGCTTTAAAAGTAACTTTATCTGCATTAATATTTTTGACTTTATTGTAACCATTTTCCTGACACAAGAAATGGGAAAAAAAAAACACAAAACTTGGCCAGAACTGTGTTTGAAAAGCACACAAGTGCAAGCTAAAAATGTACCTTTCAGGAGATCTTCAACTGCATACACCATATTTTACAAGTACAAATTAACCAATATGCAAAAACACACAACAAATAATGACTCACACGCTAATGCAATTACTTTACTACAAGGTCTTTTTGCAGTCATAATGCTACTGTAATTGCATACTGAAATGGACCCAGAAATGAAAGGAAAACTGATTTAACTTTGAGTCTAAACTCAGTGATTATCTTAATTTTTCTCTCTGCATGTATCTGCCCTGCAGGACTTCTCTCTTCCAGAGTTTATACTGCCTTTAACTATCTGGTAGCTAGAACACTACTACACAAAACACAACCATTGATTCATATTCCTAGCATAATATTAATCTTAGAATAATAGTAAGGAGCAGGGCTTGTAACCAAAAGGTTGCTGGTTTAATTCCATGCTGGAAAATGGTTTTCTGCCCTTGGGCCAGGTGCTTAACCCACAATTGCCTCAGTAAATATCCAACTATATAAAAGGATATCATGTTAAAAAAAAAAAAAATGACCCACGTAAGCCACTCAACAACATGGAACAACATGGAACCACTGATGTAGCTTCCTAGATTCTCTGATTCCTGCCTCTTCCAAATATCAGAAGAAAGGGACAGTCTGACTCTAGTTGCAGAAGCAGGGATTCTTGAGTTGTTCATGATTTCATCAAGACCTTCTACAGAGCAGTCTCCATTGCCAAAAAGAGACAGAGACCATCTGTTATTGTTGCTCCCGTATTTCAAGATAGGAGATTTGTGAAACCAATTTTTCAATGTGTATTATCTCAGACAAAACTGAAAGAAACAAAATTATGCAAAACTGGTTTAAAATGGCTAAAATGGCTATTGTTTCAAGGATGCTTCCAATACTCCACGGTTTGCACGTTGAGTGATCCCTTCAATATCATACATAAACCGCAATGTCATGTTTTAGATGGACATTTTTAACATTTAATCAGTCACACTATGATTCTCTTTAGTGACAGTATTTATAACCCATGAGGGTGAATGTGGTCATTCTTATGCTCTGCAGTAACAAACTTCACTCCCAGATGCGCATTGTACACTCAGCAATGATTCATGTCAAGTTCTTTTGTTTTTGTGAGGGACCAAAAGTTCAGCTGTGGTTCCAGGATAATTGAAAACATATGCCTCTCCCTTCTTTTTACAGCAATGTGAGAAACCTATTTTTACCAAAGTAATGGTTATGATTTCCTCCCAGTTAAACAATAACTGTTGATCTCCCATTCATACAACAGAGGACATTAAGTTTTACCTGAAGAAACCCTGATACAGCTAGCATTTATTGCAGCTGTGGTTCCAAAGCCATGGACAAGCAAGGCTGTAAAAGCAATATCATAATTAATGCTCTCTTAAATTAAACCCGTTTCCCAGAGGAAAAGGAAGCAGAGTAATGGAAGTAGAAGCCCTATTGATTATTGTATGAATTCTGAATGCAGGCCATCTAAAAAGCTGTTGGATTCCCTCCAAGCTGAGTCGAAACTTTGTACTCTAAGCAGGCTTTCTAGCCAGTGGCAGGTTTGCATCCTTACATTCCAGATAGGAATATCCATCTTCACACCTCTCAGCCGCCTGTTTCCATTGCTTGTCAGAATGGAACAGCAAGCATAACCGAATTAAATTCTAATTTCTAAGCCCCAGAAAAAACCATAATCTAGCATGCAATAATTATAATATTAGACAGACACACACACACACACACACACACACACAAAGTAGATGACATAAACCAGTTTTGAGCAACAGTCAGTTGCTGCAGGTCCACAAAGTTATGTTTGTGTGAAACATGACAAGTAGCTTGAAATTAACACTTTGCATTTGTTGTGAAAGGGCCTCAATTCTGACTTGAATGGTTACAATCTAGTATTTTAATCTGAATGAGGTAGCAGACTCATCTAGAGAAGGTCATCTGCACTTTGAAAATTATGATGGGAAAATATGATGAGGTTAGATCTTAAGAGGCAAGACAACTGTGGGATATAGTGAGATATTGTGGGATATATACTGTACAGTGAAATGTGCTTTGTGTGCATTTTTTGTTGTTTTTCTGTTTGAAAAAATTAGCCTTTCAATTTGATTAGGCAGTGTAAATACAGCTGAATTACCACCCTTGCATCAAAATAAGCAATTTTGTGTTTATTGCTAGTTTCAGAATGGGGCCTAATCTATCTCTGTTTTATTTCATGCACAACTTTCTGTTTCTATAGTTAAGGATGCAAGAAACTAAACAGGCTTATTTCAGAGCGTGCTGAATAATTCATCATCCTCATAGTGAGAGAGAGACACCACTTAGTTCAGCAAGAACGACATGATATTTTTGTTGCTATTTTTCATATCAACCCCCCCTAAACCAAGAGACAAAAAAACACTGGATTGTAAAATATACCGATAAACCATGTTCGGCTGCTTACTTTCACACTGGGTCAGATTAAAAAAAAAAAAAAAACAGCAGGAAAGTGTATCTCTGAACAGCCCATCTGAACAACACTCGTAGTCCCAAAAGAACAGTCCCCATTCTCTTGTCCAAGGCTTATCTAACCAAAGCAAGCATCTGTGTAGGGGACAGCCCAGCCTGTAGTGGCCCTGACAGGATGTCCAAGGCTTAGAAAGAGGAAAAAAATGCATCATTCAAAGTTTGAGAATTTGAGTATTCATGCATGATCTACAGTTTGTCAACGAAGGCATTTTGCTCTCAACTTTCAGCGTTGGAGAACCAAAAATTAATCATCAAAACAGATGTTGTACCTGAAAATAGTTTAGTTTTGATAGTTCTGACAAAAATCAAGCTGTCAGTAGGTGTCTGAAAAAATACATTCTGTAGGAGATACAGTATGTATTGGCATTACATGTGTCTGTACCCAAACAGGTGAGTTACATCAATTTTGGGAGCTTTGGCCATAATCTTTGTTTTTAATCTCAATTCACTCTCATATTTAGACCATTGATCATAATCAGACTGTGCAGATATTTTCATCACCAAGGACCAATCACAGTTAGTACATGGAGTTTTTCATATTACAGTCAAAGGAGACTAGAAATTCAAAATTAATAATAATAAAACTTGTATATGCAATGGAACACTTGCATTTAGTTTTAAAACAGAATAAAGGCCAGATGTTGGTTAATTATATTTTATTATATTTGATTTGATTATATATTTGATTTTTAACTTTATTGTAACAGTCTTCCTCACAACCTGGCCAGAGCTGTGTCTGAAAAGCACACAAGTGTATGCTAAAAATGTAACTTTTTTGATAGCTATTAGATAGCAGGTGGGGATCTGACAAATTGTTTTGCATGGCAGGTATTTCTTATTGTTCCATATAGGAATTACTTTTTTGGGAATTATGTTGGACAAGCACCATTTTGAATGACGTTTCAAAATGTCAATGCTGGTTCTGAATTGTAGTCAGAACCTTGGATTGATTCATGTTTGAGTTTGCAGAGTATATTTTCTCCATGAGAGTGATTCACATTGGTATGCGTGGCTAAGCTAGATATGGTGGCTGTTCTACCTAGCTTTTAAATCTTTAAAGCAGTATAGTTGTACTTACATGTATAGTGCCAAGACATAGAGTGCAAGTAAAAAGTTTAGGCATACTTTTCTTAATTTTTTGCTGTTTTCCACATGACAGAATAAAATAATAATAGTAAATAGACATCAAAACTAAGCAACACTTTTGTGTTCACTGCAAAATTTCATTTCTGTTGCTTCAAACACATCAAAACCATGTTTTATTTGTAAAGAAATGCATACATAGGCATCAACTTCACTATATTTGTCTAAAACAAATTTCAAGGATTTTAAGAGTCGTTAAATGAAAATGTCTTTGAATGCATGTTCCGTTATCTTAATCAGGTGTGTCCAAACTTTTGACTACTGTAAGTTTATACTTGTTAATATTCTTTGCATTACTTGGTTTTTTGGTTAATTATCACAAAAGAAAATTAAAGCTTATTGTTTGAATTTAGTTCCGGGAGAACATAATGTTTGCTTCTGGAATTTTATTTTATTTTATATGCGCAATTACTTGAAAATTAAGTTTTTTTTTTTTGTTTTTTTTTTGCAGCATACATTATCTGATAAAAGTTCCCAAAGGTAAAGCTGTCGCACACATCATTCCAAAGGGTTTCAGTGAAACATAGTTAAGAATTCTACTGGATCATTTATTACATTTTCCTAAAATACATTAATACTTCATAAAGTGGAATGTTAAAAAAGTGGTTAATTTGGGAAATTGTCATTTATCTCAAGTGCTGGCCTTTGATCTAGAATTTCAAATGTGACACCTCAAGGAGCCCACTGTGGAAAGCAAAATTTTCGGATGACACAGAGAAAGAGACAAGGCTACCTTCGCTCATTTTAGCTACGTCTCTGGAGAAACCGTAATCTTCATACACAATGACTTATTCATAGAACTTCAGCTACCTTAATGCGTCTCACGTTCCTTCGGTCCATTGCCATAGACTCATCAAAAGTTGCTCCTCCGTCTGGATTATGTGTGTGCTATTCTCTGTTTAATTTCCATTTTATTCAATTTTTCATATGCTTTGTAGAAAAGTTTAAGTAAAATGTAAAATGTAAAATGTCAAGAGAATCCTGGAAAACTGTGTATTGGGATAACATGAAAAAGGCATCAGCTGACTTCATCAGTTCCAATCTGTAGCCAGAGTGGTAGTTATTTAGTGGCAAGTATAGTTGCAAGAACCCCTTCTGCATAAATCACACATAAATCACATTTATTATACACCACAACCTAATAAATGCAACCCCAAAATAGGCCCATTTTTTTTCAACCAAAAACACATTTAACCAAACCATAAATGTGCGAAATAAGGTTTATATCATGAATGACATAGTGAAGGGCCGCTGTCATCTTTAATAATAGCTAGAACACGCATATGAGAAATAAGCATTTTGTTACAGGGAGAACAGTTTCATAAATCATTAGGGAAATCACCTTGCCACCACTAATAAAGAGCATGAGATGTTCAGGTCTCTGCCTTCATGGCTAGAGGCTAGGTAATAAAAAAAAACACTTCTTTATGTAAGGATTTACATCACATGAGGACAACAGACTACTAATAGCAGGTACAGGCAGGAAATCAACAGAATCGTTGTAGGCAATGATAGTTTCTGAGTCACTTAGTTCATAAATGAAGAAAACAAGGAAGTGGATGGGAAATAGATTAAAGAGAGAGTCAGAGGTATGGTTTATTCACATAGAACATTAAATGCAGTTTCAATTAATTGCATATACATGGATGTACTCTTAAATCTTATTCATCTGGGAGAAAAAACAGCAGATGTCCCATACATTCTGTCAAAAGCTGTGAACCTGTGTTGCCTCTGCAAAAGCCCCATGGGTCTTCTGAGTTTTCTGTGAATTATGTAAATTGGTGATGCTACACTAAAATCCTCTTCATGCACCACACGCAGATATGTTCATTTTAGAATTGCTAACCATGAAAACATCAAAATGAACAGCTATTTATACACTTCAGAGATAAATGAGCTCTTACTGGAGTTTACTGAAAACACTAGAGACATGAGCCCCATTTGATAGGCTCAAAATAAAATATTTAAAAAGCATTCAACCACTTCAACTCTATTATTCTAAGTCTATCTGTTGGTTTTCATTCCTATTTGCAGATTTCAGAAATTAGATGATTATAGCATAATAGGGAAGGTCTGAGTGTTAGTATAGTGAGGTACAATACAACACAAGCAAAAAACCATACAGAATTAACAATATTAGAAGTGCTGCATGACAGTTCAGAAGATTGGCCAGGTGAGGACCAACTAGCAGGTAAAGCTAGCGAGTGTGTTAAGCCATAACAACCAAACCATTATGTTTAAACCATTACAATCAAATCATTACATCAAAATATTACAGCTACACCATTACATTACATTACCATTTTTTTTTATATGGGGTAGTGTTTCAGGTGCTCAGGTGAGAGTGGAAGAGCTGTGTCTTCAGATGTTTCTTGGAGACAGAGAGGAACTCAGCAGAATGGATGAGGTGTGGAAGTTCATTCCACCACCGGGGGACAATAGCGGGGAAAGTCCTGGATAGTGATTTAACGACACAATGCGATGGGACCACCAGGCGCTGTTCGATGGCAGACGTGGCAGTCAGGAGGGAACATAGGGTTGCAGCAGTGAGTTCAGGTGCTTAGGTGCAGTTTTGTTGGTCACTCTGCACGCGAGCATCATGGCCTTGAACTCCGGAGTGAGACTAAGAGGGGTGTGACACGAGCCGTTTTTGATTGGTTGAAAACCAGACGTGCCGCTGCGTTCTGTATTAACTGCAGAAGTTTAATAGTGCGTGCAGGTAGGCCGGCCAAAAGAGCATTGCAGTAGTCCAGTCTTGAGATGACAAGCATGTGCAGTATGCTTGAATAGGTAGGGCCTGATTTTCCTGATGTTGTACAGCGCAGTGCATTAATCATATAGCATTTAGAATGCTTTATAATGTTTCACTTATGCATTTGTATGGTTTATGATAGCTTGCATGATACATTGTGGCAGTCCACACAATGTGTTGGGTCAGGAATATATACAGCATTATAAACTCCACAGACATAATGAATTGTGGCATTAACCTGAGAAAACTATGCTGCAAGTGATATAATGCATTGACATAATGCATTATGTAACAGTACATTAAATCATAAATATCAATGCCGCACTTTGAGGAATGAGTGGCAAAAGGCATTAGGCCTTGCATTCATAAAAGTAATGTGTTCCTAAAAGAAACACGTGATTATCGCTTCATGTCTACCTCTTTGACGTCAAAAATATTTCCAAACATGTACAGCTCTTGCATCTTCATATAGGAATATCATTTCAGTGAGTGAGTGAGTTGCTTCCTCATGGTGATGTGGGTGGGTGGAGACTAGGTGGAGTTGTCTCAGAGTAGGCATACATTAGACAGCCCCTCATAAACCAGAAAATGATTGAACTCCATTAAGCCATATGTACATAGAAGAACCACACATTCTGTCTGGGGAATGTAACATGTACGCAAGTATCAGCGCAATAATTATACTGTCAGCCCTGCAAGAATCAGCTCTCAATCTCACACAGAATGCTGAGGGAAAATTGCTAGTTAAACTGCTCTCATAATGCATCAAATTAATCAAATCTATGAGAGCTTTACCAGACAAGAAATCTGTGGGAAATATCTAGAGTTAATTTGACACCATAGTCAGTATGGCGAAACTGCTATAATATTACAGTGTATTATTTAAATTGATTGAAAGAAGATGGTATCCTGTTTTCTTGCAGATCCATTATGGGTCAATCCAGCTTGCTGAGTTAGAATACTGGACTTTTGCTGGGGATCTTCAGAGAGCAACTCATAAGCAGACAACACAAAAGTTGTAAAGCCATGGGGAAGCATTCAAGTGGAGTTTACAGGAGTGCTTTTCAAGTCTGAATCAGCCCCTGGTAACAAAGGCAATGTTGTTTTAAAATCATATCAAAAAAGCTACAACAGTGAACACATTTTACAATGTTCCCTTGTGTGTGACAACAGGTGATGTGTTTTTCCAATTCTATTCATCATAGGTGACATTATCTGAATGAACTTACCCCTGTCTCTCCTGGTATTCCAACATTAGTATTGCAGTAGTAGCTGCAGTGTGGATGCTATGGATGCCATTATCACAAATCAGTAAGCACCGCTGTGAGTTTAGGTAAGATCAGTTTCCAATAAAATTCTTTAGCCTACTGTCAGAAAGTATGAAAACTACATGTTTGCACCTGCTTATCTTACACCAGATATGGGAAATGAGTTTGAATGAAAAACGTTTTACTTTTGAAAGGTGAATTTAACAAAGCACACGGTTCAAACCCGTGTTCATTTTCCAAAAGAATTGTAAACGCGGTGTCCTCATCCGTCCTTTTCTTGCTGTTTCGGTAGCTGGGTAACGGGGAGCGGAGAGATAGCTGCTTTTAATTCTGCCTGTTGTTTTTCGGGGGCCACAGTTTCATCTCATTTGGATTCACGCACCTCAGCAGCCTGGGGGGCAGCAGGTGCTCCTGTTCTCAGCTCTGCGGATAGATTTTCCGCTCACACTCTCTGCGGGCTCTTCCCCATTAAAGCCCGGGCATCGGTGACGTCCATGTAATTTTGAGTGAGCAAACTCTGTCTTCCCGACAATGGGCGAACTATCATCATCTTTAATTGAGGGAACGGTGGCAAACAAACCGTGGCACAGCTTGGAAATAGACCCCGTAACGTATTATTTTAATCTCCGGCAATGTTTAAAATAAGTCTTTTCGACAGGGGAAATGGAATAATGTCTGTGTGTGCATGTCTGTGTATGTGTCAGTGTGTGCGCATGTCTGTATATATGTCAGTGTGTGTGCGCATATGTGTAAAAACTGCAACTAAAGGCAGCATTTAAAAAGTCTTCAACAGGGAAGATGGAATTCGAATCATAACTTGTGTGAGAGTGTGTGAGTGTGTACACACATGCTTAAAAACAGCAAGTAAAAGTAGTATTTAAAACAATTCTTTTTAGCAGAGAAGAGGGAATCCAGATCACAATGTGTGTGTGTGTGTGTGTGTGTGTACATGCATGCGTAAGTATGCGCGTGCATATAAAAACTTTCAGTAAATGCTGCTCACTTCTTTCCCAGGTTGTACGTTAGTTACACTATCTGAAGCATCATCCTGTTGCCAGAGGACATGTCACTTCCGATGGCTCAACGAGCCAATTCTTCCCACTGAACCCCACCAACCTGCTCCTAGATGTTGGAGCCGCTTCCAGGCCTTTCGCTTCACCACTAAATCTCATTTGTACTATCAGCTGTCTGAGACTGGAGGTTGTTAGCTGCTACACTCCAGTGATCCTTCCAGAGAAGACCCACTGGTGCCAAGTTTTTTAATGGCTGTCATGCAGACGGCGCTAATCAGCCAGGAGGAGCAAGGTGTATTCCTAACGTCATTACCCATGTCCATTCCCAGCTGCTTCGGCTGATGAAGACCCCGGAATAGAATGTCATTTTCATGTTACTGAAATTTTATTCAGACGATGGATACTTTCAACAGGTTCAAAAGAACACAGATGGGTTTAACCTCATTACAGCGTACATAAATTTGTAATTCGTGGACATGCAATTAATCTTCCTTCCAAGAGAGCTGCGAAATTCAGATAGTTAGTTACCCCTTCAGTCACACCAATATGAAACTTTGGTCTTAATTTTGACTAGCAATTTAATCAAAATGTGAGATTTTCAAAATTATTATTTTTTTTTTTTTTACAAATCTTGATTTGTAATCATCCATTTCTGTCATTAACAAAAGATGTTGTGTAAGAATGCTTTTTGTTTTGTTATTTGATGGGGTTGCTTATGATTCTGCTGTGAACTGATTTACACAACATTTTATGTTGTTGAAGAAATAGAGCAGTGTACTAGAACTACATTCATTCATCTAAATTGGAAGTCTAAAGTGGAAGTTTGTACACATATTTGCCTGTGCTGTTTCTCCTTTTTGAATGATTACCACTAAAGTATCTTATGGTGCCTGCTTTAAAGGTGTGTGCATTTGTAATTGCATTAAAATTCCTATTATGATTGCAAGAAGAAATGAATTCATCAAAGAAACACAGGTCATGATGGATGAAACCCTTTCAGGTATCAGTTTGTTTGGTTTGACACTGAACAGCAACAGAAACAGCCAATCAGTGCTGATGAACCCTTGTTTTTTCCCTGTCCTGTTTTGAATCAGTACATTGGAAATGGTCCCAGCGTGTAGCCACAGCGAGTGTAAGATATCTTCTCTCTGCTCTCCTGTTCTCTGGACTTGAGGGAAAGGCCAGAAATTCCACAGTGCTGGCAGTCGCCATCTCTTACCGAAAGGACAAAAATCATGCTTTTTAATTGCCTGCCAATGCCTCTCTCACGGGAGTCGTCTCTGGCTGAATTTTTTTTTTCTTTTTTACTCGAAAGTCTGTTGCAATTGCAGCCTTAATCGTTATTTGCATCACATAAAGGTGCAATTTTGGTCACGGATGAGGTCTTGGATCTCATGGAATTAAGAGATGCCTGCTGAATCTTGAAAATTACAAAAACAAGCATAAAATGTGACAGAGAGAAAAAGGCTCTCCTTGTTTCATTGTAAGTGGGCCCGTAAAAACTATGCAAATTAAGATTTTTCACCTTGCTTAGCCCATTTTCGGATGTTCATTATTGCTTTGCCTGACTGCTAAGCCAATAAGAATCTTGTAATTTGGGGAAGGTAATGTGAGGTGCGTGTATTTCACACGACTTACTAGATTCTAAAAAGCATTGCAAAGTGGCTGACAACACAATGCAAAAGAAGTTCTTGTTAAAATACTCAAAAGACACATTTTATGGAAGTGGATGATCGCTGTTTTGTAGGACATGCAACGCTCTTATAGACTGAAAGCAAAGGGGAAGTTACAACACAAAGGAACAAAAGTGCTTTGTGTAAACAGGAGAGCTCATAAGGCAGCCTCCTCTTTCAGGGACATGAATTTAAAGCTTTTAAGAAGACTTTCATAACAATCGGTGCTAAAAAAAAAAAGTTGTACAAATATTTTGACGTCTTGATGACGGCCATGCTTTGCCAGCTAATTCTGTAAGGGAAAAAGGTGTGAAGAGTTAGATTAAAATGAGTTGCTGATGTAAGAAAAATAAAATAAAATATATATATATATATCTGTGTGTGTGTGTGTGTGTGTGTGTGTATGTGTAAAATACATCATTTGTGTATAGGTGCTTGTGGCAGTAACTGAACTTAATTCCTTTCCATTCCTTAGCTTTTGGTGAATGCCAGATAAAAGCTTGTTGACACTGTGTGGAGGATGTCTGTACTCCAAACACTCAGAGGATTAAAAAATCTTTAAACAGAATACATCAAATTGTACTCTATTTCTTTGTCAAACCAGGACAAAGGATTAGTAATTGGCTGCAATGCAACTAATCTACTCTTGTTTTGGAGTGCTGTATGAATATGTGAACTTAGTCTGCACATTAAATGATGGCTGCACATTATGCAAACATCAAATCTTCATCTGTGATGTTTAAGCATTACTGTATTGTCGAAGTAATTGGAACTAATGGGGTATGTAATTCTGAGGTAATAGTTTTCCGTTTGTAAAAAAAAAAAATTGCAGATATTGCAGTGAAATTGTTTGCAGGAGTAAGTTTCGGTTTCAGGTTAGAGATTATGCATTGCATGGTCTGTGTCTGTCCCTGAAAGCAGGGGAAGAACAGGGCCGGACGGTGACGTGCACAAACAAGGGGTGAATAAATGGCTGAATAAAGGAGGGGGAGAAGAGAGGAGAAATGGAAATGCTGCAGAAAAGGAGGGAGAAAAACCCAGAGGGAAGAAAAGGAGGAGAAAACCGAGAGAAGAGAGAGAAAAAGAGAGGAAAAGGGGAAGAGAAGGAAAAGGACATGGGAGAAGGAACAAACTAGGCATCAGCATAACTTAATTGTGCAGGGAGGAAATAGATAAGGTTTATAAAAGTTCGCTCTAATGCTGCTAACAAGTCAGAGGTCATTGTGTTAAATAGTCCTGCTGATTCCAGCCTGTCTCTTATCAGTGTCAGTAGATTAAGGGAGTTAAAAAAAAAAACCTTTTATCATTGTTCCTGACCAGTGTTATGAATTAAAAATCATATTCCAAAACACAACATCTACATAGTTATCGTATTTCAGTTGTATTTATGTATAATTTGAAACATGCACGGTACTTAATGTAACTGTATTAATTCTGTGCAGCACCTAACCAGATAAAAATGTCAAGAACTGCAATTATTTATGGTGAGAAGCTTTTAGGTTCAGAGGCAAAGGGTTACCATATGGAAAAGGTTCATTCTAACTGCTGCCTGTGTCTGTTTAAATGTGGAATGAGGAGGAGGATCATTTAAAATTACCAGCAATTAGAGAGTCTCTTGTGAGGATGTTCCCTGCACATTTCGAACACTTTGCCCTGTTTTTCTTAGAATCATACATCTCTGCCAGTCACTGTAGCGAGAATTGTATCCTCGTGCCGTTTAAGGACAAAACCAATATGATGAAAGAACTGTCCAGCTGAAAAAAGAGAGATGCCTTATCAACAAGAACATGGACCAAAAAGAGATCTAGCATCAACAACAATGAGGGGAAAAAAAAGCTATTCACAGCAATTTGTTTGTTGCTACAATGGTGACAGATTTAATATGACAGAGCAGCATGAGACAGGAGGGGAGGGGCTGGCTGACTGTGGTGTTATTTGATGCCCTCCCCTTTTTTTCTGTACCCCCCCCATGAAGCACGGTGCTGCCCGTCCAATGGCTGGAGCGAACGGCACCACATCTGAGCTGGGCTCCCGGTTCTGTGTTTTGTGGTTTTGTGCCATGGAATAAGATGGGGAAAGCTGCAACGGCTTCTAACTGTGTTTGCAACAGCTGGTGAGGCTGAGCGCTCATCACCTATTCCGTGAGGCTCCATCCCTGAGGCTGTGCTGTTTTTTTTTTTTTTTCTTTGTTTTGGAATCCCTTCACTTAATATTCTCTGTCTGTGTAATTCTATCTCATGAAATTGGTTGATAAAGCCATTTGGCAGCTACCGAAAAAGGGAAAAAAAAAATCCCTCCAAAAAAGAAAAAAAAAAAACCACAAACCGCTTTGTTCCAGAAAGCAAACACAACAAAATTAACAATATGCATGAGGTCTAAAATACACTGCCTCTTAGATCTTCAGCCAGCCATCTGTGGAGCATGCTTTGATCTCCTTCCATCTAGGTGACTTTTGACATCACCATCATCTGCGGCTAATGCCTTCTGACAATCTAGGGATCAGCTGGTAATTACATTTTCAAGGTTCTACAAGTCATGTTTTTTTCTTCTTCTAACTCCACACTCTAATAAAGACAGAAGTTATACTTTGTTAACTGAAGCAATTTCCAAGAGGGTGGGTGTAGGGTATAAAGGGTCCGTGACTGGCCGACCCCAAAATTCACCTGAGAGGGCCTTGTGAAAAATGATCTGATCCAATCTGTCTGAAAGAGCAAATAGGCAGACAGTCATAATGCATCACTTATTTGTAGTGAAATTTCTTCTAAACAACATGATGGAGGTCCCTGGCATGAATTTGTGGCTTTCGGGAAAAGGATTTTGATTTGTAAACACACATGAGGATCAATGTTATAGGCTAGGGAAAATGCTGGAACATGCTAGGCAAACGGTCAGCACATTGTATTTTTTCCACAATGTCTCTGCCAGCCCCTGCAACCCCTTTTTACTCATCATCCATCGTCACCATTCAACATGTTCATCACTGTCAGGGCACAGGCACGGACTCGCACGCAGACCAGGCGTAATCAGGTTCAAAGACACTTTATTGGAATGGGAAATCGCAGGGCAGTTTTGTGAAGGCAGAACAGGCAGGGTCAAAACCAGAAAGGCAGTCCGAGGCAGAACAAGCGAGCAGCAGGGATTGAAACAGGGAACAGGCTGGGTCAAACCGGGCAGGCGGGCAGAGAGGGCAACCAAGGCAGGGCGGCGGGCAGGAACGAAGTCAGAAATCAGGCGAAAGTCAGCACAGGAACAACACGAACGAATAATCGGGAGGTTACGAAACATGTAGGCACTTGCCAACGAGACAGAGACAAGCAGGGCACACAAAGGCAGGGCTAACGAGGAGATGGGATGCAGGTGGGCAGGCAGGCAGGTGGAGACGGTCAGGAAATCAGGTGGGCGGGGACAGGGCGCAGAGCGCGGCAGGGCAGGAACACATGGGCACTGTAAACAAAAGCACATGGACGACACTGGCAGACAGGGAGAAACACCAAAACAACAGCTAGGGAGCTGAAGTAATGACAATCACATCGGATTCCAACATTTCTCTGTGGAAAGTGTCTGAAAATTAACCCTAGGGAAAGCGTTGTATGGGTAAGCTGAGCCATGGCCCACTTTGGATTTTTTGCTACAAATAAATAAATAAAGCCTGACACAGTTTAACGTGTGTCTACATGACCTTTCAGCTAAAAGCCTTCAAATACAGGTAGGCTTACTTTATTACCAAGTATAAATGAACTTTAATAGCAGTCCATTGATAATATTGCTGGTGGGTAATTTGATTATCTTTTTATGTTCCTTTATCTCTTTGATATGCATCAGCAATGCATGCATCATTGTTATCACCATCTTCATCATTATTACACCCCCACCTCATTTCACACACTAAATTTTGAGTTGTCAGTTAGGCATGCTGCACTCAACACACCCTGGTGACCCCCCCCCAGCTATACAGTGGGGGCTGAGCCAGCTTCATGCACAGCTCTGAGAAACCTGCCCATGTCAGTATCACTGGATGAGCAGAGACGCACATTCCTCACAGACAACAACCCACTAACTTACTCCATAGACCACTGGCGAGTTACTAATTCGAATCACTCACTACATTACATTATTGTCATTTAGTGGATACTCTTATTCAGAGGTGCTTGCATGGGTTACAGGGGCAGCAGTGTAGCATAGTGGTTAAGGAGCAGGAGTCGTAACCGAAAGGTTGCCAGTTCGATTCCCCATTGGGGCACTACTGCTGTACCCATGGGAAAGGTACTTAACCCACAATTTCCTCAGTAAATATCCAGCTGTATAAATGGATAACGTTGCAAAAACCTGTAATTGATGTAAGTTGCTCTGGATAAGAGCATCTGCTACATGCCAATAATGTACATGTTGCCTATTTATACAGCTAGATATTTATTCAGGCAATTCTGGGGTATGTACCTTGCCTAAAAGTACAGCACCATTGCCGAGCGGGGAACTGAACCAGCAACCCTTCGGTTATGAGCCGTGCTCCTTACTGCTATGCCACACTGCCACCTGTACTAATGCAACTAATACAGTCCAAAGATTCATTCACAGTCATCTAATGATGCAGCTGCAGCATAAAGCGTTGGGTGCAAAAGAGACTGTCTGCTTTGTGTGACCTTTAATATGCTCTATCATTCTTCAGAAAGGTAATTCATAATCGTCACTTGTGCCCCCATCCGCTGTCCACAGACATGCAGACATACATTATTTGCAGCACTTACCCTAGTTGACTCATTTCTTTTTTTTCAGGCGCATATCGAGAACCCTCTTTCACTTTGTAATGCAAATTTCTGAAAATGTTCCATTTTTCTGCAAAATTTTCAGACACACCTAGAGTGGGGAGAAGAAATTTTAGGTTGACTGTGGGAAGTCATTGAACTGTATTCCTCACTTGAATGCAAGGACAAACTCAAAAAGATAAATCACGAACACAGAGCAAAACATGGCATAGAACGCTGTCCCGACACCGCAGCGCGGATCAATGAACAGGCAGGCCAACGGTCAGTAAATAAGCACACTTCGACACAGCCTGTAATCCCGTAACCTTAAATTTACTGCGTAAACTGTGCTTACAGCCACTAATGGCCAGGGATCCCTGCTGCGAAACAACCTTTCGCATTCACTTACCAAAGGGACACATGCCCCTTATAGAGGATCAGCAACTGATCTGCCAATTATCTGTAACAGAGGGTTGCACTGAACCTTTAAGCTCTAATTACATTTTCAGTAAGAGAGCATTGAAAGATAAAACACGCTGTTGTACGGACTGCTTCACAGAGTTAGACATGCAAGCCACAGTGCATTCCAACATGGAAAAATAGTACAAAGGAAAACGAAAAAAAAAAAAAAACTACTGCTCCAGGAAAGCATATAAATTAAATATTAACATTTATGCAAATCTAGTTGCATTGATCTCCTCTTCTGACTATTCATTTGAGTGATTTCAGTCTCGACAGAATTTTTTTTGTATAACTCTTTCAGGGTATCGTAGCGCTCATTTATCCACTCTCGCAAAGTTATGTTACCAGTGTTCTGATCATTGTCATACTTCCCCTAATTTCAGTCTGTTTTGATTATTGTCACATTTTGTCTGATTTCAGAATGTCACTGGTTATTGTAACATGCTTTCACAGTTCAAATGACTTCAAATGTCATCTGACGTCTTCTGTACGTATTGTTCTTCATGTATACATCATATGCACAAACACACTTTCCCTTGTAAACCACACTGGATAAAAGCTTCTCCCAAATGAATATTAATTTAAGCAAAATTATTACAATAATAAACAAGGGAAAATAATAATAAAACGGGAAAGATGCGCACATGTACAGCATTTAGACTTGTCTCTTTCAATGGACTGCTGATTTCTTTGCTTGATTGCCTTGGCTGTAAACATGGCTTTAGCAAGTCCGTACTGCAGGAAAAATAAATCATGTACTCATTATCGAACACGTGACAGCTTCCTGTGCTTTCTTTGTTTGTTTCACAAAGGGCATCACATACAGAACACCAGTTACAGAATGGTTGATCTGACATGTTTAACAGCCCATAAATCTATTCCAATCAAAAGACAGAGCATGTTTTTCTATTTTTAATGATGTTCATTGTAGGCAAGATGTATGGAGGAAACCCAGAGACACACGATATTCATAAGTTCCATAAACTCCATCAAGGACCTAATAGAACGTTGTCATGTTCTATTAATCAGTGGGCAGAATTCAGTCTAGCTTAAAATTGCTTGGCTCTTAGTTCTACATAACATTTTGTTTTAACATTATTAGTTTTTCATTACACCACATTAAGATTTTGGCAACATACCAGTGTGTAAGACGTGTGGAGGGGTAACATAGCTAAATTCACTTCATTCGTTATGTATTCATACATACTCCCTTTATCAGTAATTTCCAACAAAATATAAATATAATATAAAACAAAATTGCTGCATAAGAGTGCTGTACATTAAAATCTTCTAAAATATACTTCTAAACTGCTATAAGATCATCGCCTCCATGCAACTAGTCAATCAAACAATGTGCCACCTGAGATCTGTTAATGGATGTATGTTTTTCATGGAGTTACACTGTGTCACGAAATGACAATTTTTCTCTGAATTTTACAAACTTGCGTTTGCTCCATTAGGAAGCAGTGCAACTTTCTGAAGCTGCAATCTTAACACTTAACACTTAAACTCTCTGTACACTGTTTCACAAATCTGTATAACTGAGGGATTAGAGTTTTTGTATTAGATAATGCCATTAGGAAGGAATCTCGACGTGTCCGAGAGTATTTCAAGGGCATGTAGGATGGATACAAAAAAAATCAATACCCCAACCATCAAACTGTCTTAAGCATGGCATTTAATTGTTAACATTTAGCACTAACATTTAAGAGTCTGGAGTCAAAGTTTCTTTCTTTTTTTTTTCTTAAATGCACATATTGAAGATGTTGATATCCTGGTGAAGAGAACCATGAATACTGAATTCTTAAACATCACTCCAAACGAAATGATAAAGCATTGAAATTCAGCAAGAATCAAGCATTTACAAGCCTGGTGAGATTTCTTTTGGTGCATGAGAGAAGGTACACTCAAAATAATAAAGATGATTAAAATAAAATATAGGAAGCTGTAGTGACTGAAACATGCAATCTGGGTGACTCATGCAAGATGCAGACTTATGTCATTAGTATTTTAATGTATTGTCAGCATGTTTCTGTCTTTTGATGAAAATAGTACAGAAATGCTTTGGTTTCTTTCTCTGATACAGAATTCCTAGATTCTGTGCTCAGCTAATCTGATAGCTGCTCGTTATGGGGTATGAACCTTTCATGGGCTATAGGGGTGCACAAGGAGGTCACCGTCTGACCAAACATCATGCATTAAAAAGAACATAACCAAGACAGGAAAACGTCTCCAGGCCTGACTTATAGACTCGATTCTTCCACAATTATCTTTTTGACACTTCCAAAATTTTGTTTTCAAGAATAATTTTCAGGATGTCAAAAGCTCTCCTTGTTGACTACCCATTGTATTGATCTGAGGTCAAGTTTGGCCATGTCATGTTCAAACTGCTTTTTTCAGCTCCACTGCACTCCAATAAGGTTAGGCTAAGGCCTTACCGAGATCAATGGTTCTGTATGCATTAAATACCTTACCTGGCTTCTGCTGTTAGTGTTTTCAAAATGGGTGAAAAAAGGAGTAAAGGATTAAATTCAGGTTACTTAATGTCATTCTTTTATCCCTTCAAGTTCTTCAAGGTGAGAAGCATATGCAACAAAAAATGAATGAATCTTCATGTGTAAATAGCTAATTTTTACAATTTGGCTTGTCAGTACCACTTGCCCCATGTATAATATTTCATAAGCTTTCACAATATTTGCACATGTACTGCATAATTGAGATGATTCATACTTGGAAGTTTCACAAAGATATTTGGAAACCGATTCCACTGAGTTGCCTCACAGTAATTAGTCAGTTTATTTATTTTTCAAAATGAAAGAAATGATGCATTTGTCCTATTAGCACATATTATATGGTCTCACATCTCCTAAATCCAGCACACAGTTTAATTTTATTCAGCAACAAACTTCACTGCAGTACTAAAAAAGCAAAACTCTGTGTGGGTTGGAATAACATTCGAGCTCATTTTCTTTATTAGACACCAATCCACCAGCAAACACACACAACACTGAAATGTATACCTTCAACGCTGAAATTTAGATATCACTAGGAGCATGATACTACTAGCTTTTATCCTGATGGCTGTTTATATATGCATTTGTAGCCTGCTGCGGATTCTGAATTCATGGGATGAAGAGTCCAGGTTGCAGTTATAGATTCTGTCTCCTGCATCATTCCAAGTGTTTCCATTTTGTGCTTTTACACATTGTGTTGCTTACATGGTGCCCCTTCCCAAAAAGGAATTAAACTTTTTTTTCTGTTAGAAATTTGACAATAGCATTATTTAAACTTGGCAGCAGCATGCCAAAATTTCATGTCAACAAATAGTTTGAGGTCAAGGTCAGGGTGCAGGTAGTGAGAAAGTGAATATATTCTGAGGCAAGCTCTGACACATGAACAGGCTGTGACAATGTATCTGACAATTTAATAAGTTTGAAATGTTTATCAAAAACACTGCAACACTGTATATTTGTTGTCACTGTATACTACTATATAGCTTCACTGCACTACATTATTATGGGCTAATTAGATGTAATTGCAACGTGTTCTAACATTCCACTTCATTAAGCGTACCGGTTGAAGATATAATTTCACCCCGGGTGTGATCAGAACATGACCGAATACTGCGTTGTATATCAGACTCACTGTTGACTTCACACTGTGTTTCAGACTCAGATTTTAAAACCTTATAGTTCTCATGCTGGTTCTTAGATAAAACTCCCGAACAGTGGCCAAAGTAAATACTTTTCAAGGGAGTAGGAGCTCACACTTCTCCAATTATCTGTCTTAAATTAAAAGACTGCTACAGTGTTTGAAGAGTTTGATTGTACATCTAAAAGATACATCTAAAACAGTTGCCGAGTGTCTAATTATATCTCCTGCTGGGAGGAATATAGTGAAGGAATTAACCAGGCTTAAAATTCTCCTCTTGACTCTACACTCAGACTCCTGGAGGTGTGAACAGAGTTTTTTTTTTTTTTTTTTACTTTCTGGACAGGGCAAGGGTTTGTAAGGTAATTAAAAGGTTCTTTCAACAGTATAAAAGATTAAGTGAGAAAACACACAGCTTCCTCAGCTTGTTACAGACAGACCAAAATGACCTGAGTGCTTGCCACTATACAGCTGGCAGTCACTGTAATTGCAACTCTTAATTAATAAGGACATATTTGCTGATATCAAGAATGCTAACTGCAGATAGTTAGAATTGAAAAATTGGGATGTAACGATATCAACATTATATGCAATTATATCGCTATATGCATCCATTTTTAAGGATATGGTATCAGTTGTACATTTGCAGTTTATTGTATTGCTTAAAAATGTCAAACAACACAACAACAATTTAATATATAACGCATATGTGGCCTTCACAATGCAATGTGTGTAGTATGTTTAAATATGCCTTTGATTGTGTTGAGTATTTCACATGGTGAAACTGCAACGTGTTTTCCCAAAGTTATACAACATAACAGGGAGTTTCACTACGCAATACACCAGGAAGTAGACCTTTAAAGGCAGCGTCTGAGCATCAAATACACTGTAGCATTCTAGTGGGGTGAAACTGAAAGACTAGCCAGACTGTTACTCTTGACTTTCAATACCTATTTAAAATGCTCAAACTTGTGATGCACTTATAAATTACCACCTGATTTGACTGTAATCAAGCTATTCTGTGCTGTGATAAAACCAAGTAAGTAGTCACATTTCAAAGAAAAATCAAAGTAATCAGACAATAACACTGGATAAAAGTGATTGAATGTTATTATTGCACTTACATCAGGTTAAACAGCCTTAGTTAGTAATGATATAAGGGCTATACAATAAGACATACTTGTCAAGTAACATGGCTTATTAATCAGGCAGATTTCACTGACACTACACAAACATGCACAAGGCAGTGGTGACTCACAAAATCAAGCAGCAAAGTCTAATGTTAGCATCTGCTACACTGACCCTACATTCATGCATTTTAATTGTATGGTGATTTATTAAGTTGTCCTTATGCAAGTGTAGTTACACTGTAATTACTGTGGTATCAAAAGTGTAACTGCATGCAATTACACATTAACTACGCTATAAGCATTCAACAAGTAAATGTAAACTGAATTAAATAATAATAATTAAATTGACTAAATTGTGTTTTTCATTAGCAATTGTGGTCCCATCTACTGCAATATAAATCAAATAAAATGGCACTGAACTGTTATAGGCACATGTACAAAAATAGTGCATTTAAAAAAGGAGCAGAAGACTATTTGTTAGAGAGGAATGGATTGTATCTTACTGACCAGGTTTGTGCTCTTAACTCACGACAGCTATCATGCGAGGAACTGAACAGTCAGGCCTCCTGGCCATTGCCTTTCTGCTACTAGCCCTTCCTTACCTCCCTAAGGATGAAACCTGTTACCTCCACAAAATACTACATTTTCTATATAAAACGGCTCTGAAACTGTGAATAGACACTAATGATGTATCTGTAATTACTGCCATTACAGAGTACTTATTGCCACTTCTGTGTGAGCTTGTTTAGTTAAACCTATGCCAACGGTGCCTTGGGTGGTAGATCTAATTAAGCGCGGCAATAAATTATTAGCAAATTAAGCTTGAAATGGCTTTGCCTTTGGGCATTACAGATCTTTATGCGCTGTGCTTTGTGCTGCGCATTGTATATATTCACAAGAATAACAGTTTGTGAATACCTAAGGCTGTTTTATAACTCCTGTGTATTTAAAGTGTTATTAAAATATGAAAATCCACTGACCTGACCCTGAAAAGGTTATCTTGGGCCACGCACACTCTGCTTATAACTTTTTTTTTTTGCCTGCCCAGCTCATGATTTTCATACCATACAAATCAATCTTGAAACTAAGCAAAACTCACTGCAGAGGTTATATATGAAATTAATGGCAAGATACTTTGCTGTATTTCTTTACAGCTGAGCTCTTAATACCATGGGGGAACTTAGGCCCAGATTCAATCACCACTTCCGTCATTTATTGGTCGATGCTGATAGACAAATGTTGGCAGAATCCGGGCCTAATTATTTATTTAATTAATCTACAATAATGCAGCTCATAGATATTCTGAGGTAAGTCGGAAAAAATCATGGCCTAATGAAACGTTCAGCATGGAGGCCCTCAAAAGAGCAGCGCATTTTAGTGCACCCACTTTGCATTGTTGTTCAAATCAAGGGTCTATCTTCCTGAGAAAGGCCAGAGGGAGCCTAAAATAAACACAAGCGAAGGAAAGTGGGGCTTAATGCACAATCAGAGGCTGTCAGGCCGCCTCCAGGACTGGCACACTAGAACGTCCAAGCCCGCAAATTCTTAGGGAAGAGGAAAAAGCTCCTATATGAATCCTGTTCAAATGTTTTGTTTTGTTTTTTTTCCTTCAGTATCACCGCTCACACTTGTGTTTAGTCAAACTAAAAATCCCCTGAACATGGAAACAATTTAAAAGAAGAACAAAAATCTTTAGCAAATAAATTCAAGGTAATGCATGGCCCCCAGCCAAACTTTGAATGGTTGGCTATTGGAACGCTAAAGACATCAATCTGTCCTGGAATATCGTCAGCTCTCCAGGAGAGGAATCATTGATTAACGTGTATTCATTAAGCTGTTATGGACCCGGGACATCAAACAGCAAATCCGCGTACTTAAATAAGATATGCGCATATTGACAGGATCCGAATTTCACGGAAGTTGCAAGTAGGAAGTCCATTGCAGAGAATCCATGCCTTTAGACTGTCTGAACCTTTCAGGTGCAATTAAGGTGACCCCTTGCCCTTTGGTAATGCTGCCATTATCATCTTTTTAACACACAGGAAATAGTATTCAGCAGGATAAAAGATGATTTATGGCAGAGGGGTTTCTGAGTTTGAGGTCTAATGCACCTGCCTGCAGGTTGAAATAAACCACTCCACAGGGAGCGGCTGTTTGAAACCTGTTCCCTGCCTCAATAATCCATTTACCTAAAGCCTCATGCTCTCAACACTTTCACCAAGTTTTACCCCCCCCCCCCACTGCTCCCGCCCCTTTTAAAGGTGTACCCTGAGGTAAATGAGTTAGATGTTGCTCGGTAAATTTTATTAGTAATCTCCTGATTTAGCTCCTATTAGTTACTGTGGGTGCACATTAGTTCACTTTAACTAAACTAACAGCAGGATCCACTTGCAGCTAAGATGTGAAACGAAAAGTGGTGCCAAAAAAAGTTATTAAAGAAATCATTCCTCAGTGTTTGAGCGTTATAAATAAGTTATGAGGCGAACCTATAAAGTATAAATTTTTCCCTACAGTATATTTTACATAATTTATTCCTTCAGTGATGATAGAAGCGGTAACAAGCCAAAAAGTCACTTTTTGAGTTTTTGAGTATTTATCCAGCATTTTGATCAAAAAGAAGGATGGAAAAAGGGTTTCTTACCACATTGTATTTGCATTCAGCTGGCAATAACTTTTAATGTCAATCAAGAGATATCAAAAACTTTTAATGTCACTAAACAAATTTAGTGTTTCGTTAACACATTAATGAACGACCACATCAGCACCACTGCTACTGCTACTACTGCAGCTACTACTTAGTGTACTCTACCTTACTTGTAAGTTTCTTTGGAAATAAGTGTCTGCCAAATGAATAAATGTAAATCTAAATGTACTACTACTACTACTACTACTAATAATAATAATAATAATAATAATAATAATAATAAATTGACTTCATACAGCACCTTTCAAAAGTCAGAAGCGGCTTTATAATTTGGGGTGGCGGGGTGGTGAGTCCCCTAAACCACTTTGAGGGCGTAGTACTCTCCTGGGTGGTGCATCCTCTGCTGTTTCGTGACACACCGCATACCAGCAGAGGTGGAGAGGAAGGGATCCAACCTGCAGCGTTATTCTGGACTATTTAAGTTGAACGGCAGAATTTCAGTGGACAGGCACAACTCTGTGAGTCAGAGGGATGTGGTTTTATGTAGGAAGATTCAAACTGAGACAGAAGGGGTGACGTAACAACGCTACCGGAACAAAGGTGATAGCAGAGACCCTTGCACAGCCTGCAGAAATACCTTTACATCTATACACAGCACACTGTACATTTTGTTCAGTGTTCCAACTGTGCAATGTGCCACATCATACTTCTGTATCTATATGTGGCAATGTGTTGGAAAGGCTATATATCAAAGGTATTCACTGACTTTGTGCTCGGTAAAGAACCATCAGGCATTGAAGACTTGACTGAATTACAATAACACAATTGAGCTGTTCTTCATGTAAATAAATGCCCGGCAACACATTTTTGAATGCTGATTAAAGTCAAGAAAAGCATAACATAAACAATAACTGCATGTGATGTCCACACAACTTTGACACATTTCAAAATGCATTGTTGAAAAATAAGACCAGCAAAGTGCAAATGCTGAATTTGAAGTAATATGTACTGCGTGACAAACAAAAGCTGAGGCAGACCTTTGACACAAGATAAGCTTAGAACAATAAGATTAATCATGGGAGACTGGCTGTGAGGTTTTGATATATAGCAAAATATGATAAGATACAATCAATTCATCACTTGCTGAGTTAAGGATTCATTCCTCATTGTGTTCTAAATTTACATTCCACACAGCCATGGCTAGAACAGCAGATGCACACCTAACGTATTCTCACCGTGTAAGCTGCTGAAAATGTAAATGTCCCACTTGGATATTGTGCAGTATTCGAAATGAGTCGTCCCTGAGCAAGAAATTTGGCAGGACACGTAATTCCCTTAAACGTTGACTTGTCTGGTATCTATTTGCAGTCCTGTTGTGTTGTTAACAAGCTTGCCAGTTTTCTAAGGATCAGACATATCATCAAATAATTATTGAGAACAGGCAATTCATTCTGCTGCAGATCATTTCACCTCCTACCTCTCAGAAAATGTGAATTGGTTTAAGGTGTTACCTCTTTAGCACAAGACGTTTTTCATCCTTTACTGTGTTGGAAAATATTGCATCGTTGTATTGATCACGTTCTCAGATACCTGAAGCATTGTGTTGCTTAGCTTAATGGCAATACAACTGTTGAACTGTGCTTATCAATCCGATAAAGCATGTTGCAATATTCATAGCTGACTATACACTGTTGCTGGTGTTTAACCTCTTGGCAGGTTACCTCACTACCATCTGCAGATCTTGTTTATCCTTATGATTAATTACGGTATGGAAATATCTCAGCATGTGCAATCTCCCTAATACCATTTGCTATTCAGCTCAAAACCTCTTTATGTATGGAGTGTTATTTGTCTTAGTCAGAGAAGATGAAGGAAACTGTGTTCTTATCTGAACCTCATCACAAGCATACAAGTCATTCCTTGTAAAATAAAGCCCATGTTATAGAACAAGTTCCCCCTCATACTTTTTAAACACAAAAGAACTTGCAGTATTCTCTTACCTGTATGTGTGATCAAGGACACATCACCAATCTGGTCTGGTGCTTTCAAACCTACATCTATATCACAAGCTGAAGGTGCCCGTTCCAGCTCAAAGTTTTCCTATTATCATATTCTGAAATGTCTGACAGTACAAAGCATGTAACATTAGAAAAATGTGCTTACCATGGCACCTATTTGGGTTTGTTCTTTCCACACTGATGATGCCAGGAGTCTCGGGGTGGGGAGTGGAGGTGATATAGAAACTGGGTAACCTGCTGTAACACGTGTCATACACACATTACATTGTATGCATTTTTATATTCTTGTGATAACATAGTCACCGCAGCAAAACAAAAAGTGCGTATGCAACATGCAAGCAGCCAAAGTACAATGTGAAGTCACAATACAAGTAAATTGCGTGTGACAGCAGTTGCACACATCTTGAACTGTTCTTAAAGAGGTATTGTAATATTGTAATATAATAATGTATTGAGATGCAGCCATTGTGACATTCCTGGACCTCTCTCATGAGCTCTCTCTGCTGCAAATCTTCCATGTTGAATTTTGTGAAACAGCGCCTCCCCTGTGCTTAAAACAGCAATGGGGAAAAATAGAACAAGGAAATGATCAATACCACACTCTGCCCTCACCATACCCATGGTACCTAATAATTTAGTGTGAACAACTTACTTATCTGTAATAGTGACAGCTATGCACAAGCAGAACACAGGTGTGTGCTGTCAGATTACCTTTTTTTCCTTCCTGCACCCCGAGCACCTAGTGCTTAGTCAAGGTCTAATTAGTGTCCCAAATATTTGGGCAAATTGAACAATGTCTTCATTACTGTGAAAAACTGGGTAAAAAAAAAACCCAGTGCAATGTGTAAATTCTGATTGGTTTGTGTGAACCTGGGAGGTAGTTGTAAATTCCATATACGATTATCTGTGTGTGGGGTTGTATGGGGCAGCATTACACTGATGTGCTGTGGGAAAGAGGCAAAACAGCTTGTATTGAATTGCTGAATTGTGTTGAAATGTAATGGAGTGGAAAATGTATATTTTTAGGTTTTCTTTTATGTAAGTTTGCAGTAAAAGGCCATTTTGGTCCAATACTGTTACGGTCAGTTCACCTTGTCCTTTGTTGTAACCCAGCTGGTGTCCTCATGCCACACTATTACCCAGACTCAGTATAATACAGTCGCTTATAATGTCTGCTCTGCTCAGAGCATACAAAACTGCAGAAAAAATAAGCCTGAAACCTGAAACTATAGCAGCTGCACAATCATAATTGGATGAAAATGCAGCAAAAAGAAATAACTATGCCTCTTAAAGTATTACAAAAGATGTCTACGTAAAGCTTATGCAATGCCTCAAAAATAATTATCACAGAGCTCCTGTCTAACTGCAAATAGGCTCAAAGTAATGAGGCAGAGACCTGTATGACATTAGAATTCTGCAGAATTATCTAAATGTCTGTCAGATGCCCTCTGCAATGTAGCCAAAATCGGATAAAAAAATTATTATATTACTCTAGGAAATGATAGAGACTATGCATGTGTTTTGGTACTTGTTAGTGGCTATTTAATTGGTAATGCTTAACAATAAATGAATAATACATTCAAAAAAATACCCTGCAACCTGTAGAGAAGTAGAACTTGATCTCAGGGGATTGGGAATATTGGGTTATTATTATCAATAGTAGTAATAGGAGTAGTGGGAGTAGTAGTATTATTATCACTGTTGGTGTTGTTATTCATTGTTTGTTCTTGTAATACTATACAATATTATTTCCATACTGAAATGATATTGTTTCTGTCAGATGCATTTTGGCCTGACAGAAACAATATCATTTCAGTATGGAAATCATATTGTCTCCTTTTACCGTGTCCTGTAAAAGGGAAGAATATCCAGAGCTGGTAATACTAGCATGGCTGTTAGCAGACCTATGCTGGAGTTGGGACATGGCTCAGGTCAACTGCAGTCAAGAGCGGGAAATAGAAACACTACCCTTCTATTCTCCTCCTTGTTTCGATGCAAAGGCTACGATCATTTTGCTGTCATGCTTTTGATAAAGTAACACTACATCAACAAGGATGTGGGATAAATCAAGGAATTGTTTGAAGCAGTGAACTCAGTGATTACTGTTAAATGTTTTGTTCTATTAGTGTTTTAGTGTTTTCTAAATCTTTGTCTAAATTCAGCTGTCATACTGCAGTAGGAAATCTAAAAAAATCAACAGATGTGCACCAAGAAAAAAGTAAATGTCAGGTGAGGGAATTCTCTTGTACGCAGTAGTAATAATACAAAAGAAGAAGAAAAATTATCAAATGGATTGTACCATAACTGGTTTAATCATCTGTGCAGCATGTATCCATCTGTATGATTACCTTCTCCTTCTGTAAGGCAGGAAGCCATGACTAATTTGTTGATTACTCACATTACATACATGTTTATTTGCCTAGCTTATGTCCATACTGAGGGTGACTTACAGAGCGGACATTTTTCACACATCATTAATACAGAAGAATGTGGAGGGAGATATAAAGCAATTCAGCATAGGCTCAGGGGGTATTCCCAAACCCCCCGTGTCCCCTCTGTATGCAGATGAAAAGAGCAGTGGTGGGATGAACAGGTAGAGGTGGGGTAGCTTGGGTAAACATTCCGCTGTAGGTATGGACGACACACAACCTATGCAAGCCACTCTGGGTGAGGGAATCAGCTAAGCAAATACACCATGTAAAAGAGCACGTGTTAAAAAAAAAAAGAAAAAACACCACTCAGCCTTCAGATTAGCGGTCCTCAGAATAGCACTCCTCTCTGCAGGGCAGCGGTACATTAAGCCCTGTAGCTGCTGAAGTGCTTCTAATGGTAGACATGAACCTGATGAGACGGGTACCGCAGTGATTCAGCACGAGGCGAGCCGAGATGCGCAATTACCCTCAACCCCCATCCGTACCACAGAGCCTGACATGACAACGGCTGGAGAAGGGCTGCCGCAAAGCCAGCACACAAATTGTCCTTAATCTCGCTATTAAAGAAAATGTACCGTAAACGCGGCTTTGTGCCCGTGAATTCCACGACACACTCTTTCTAAAAACAAACAACAAAAAAGATTGATGGCAATAGAAACGGCGCACCTTCGCAAATGTAATCTTTTTTCATAAATTGCCGGGGTGATTTTGTAATGTTGCGGGCCATCAAGAAGGATTAACGTGCAAAACGTTGCGCATGGGACTCCCTGCTGCAGGAGTTCAGTGTGCAGAGAAAGAACTGCCACTGTGTGTAAAATCAATCGCAAAAGTAAGAACTAACCGTCACAAACTTAACCAAACAGAGGGGCCAAGTGGAATTGCCGTGTAACTCTCAATAATCTCCCTGCCACCGTTATCAATATCACACATTCAGCCAGAACTGGAGCAATTGTCTTTATCTTTGAGTCAACAAGGGGGGTGCTCCTTGCTGGTGGTGGATGGCGGAGAGAAACAGTCGAGTTGTGGCCTCATCACTGTATTTTCTCCTGTAGTCTAAGACGAGACGTAATCTTTTATTCTTTTAATTCTTTATTCTGTATTTCTCTTTATTGAACACCCCAGTATGCCTTCACATGTACAGGTACCCAGGTAAGAAAGAAACTAGTTCGTTCTGTTCCTTCAGCTCCAAACTGCTGAGGCAGGTAGTGCAACAGAGGAGGAAGACCTTGGTTAACAGTGGAAGTGTCATGAGGGACACCTTCTCTGTAGGCTTGGGGGCTTTCTTATTTATTCCCAATTCCTCCCTGTGACCTGACCATAAATGGTTTATGGCTGAACTGGTGAGACATTGGACTTTAAGCAGTCTGAGAAGGGATCAATATCAGAGCACAGCGTTTACTCGTGATAAAAGCTCCTTTTGTGCCACCTCCACACTGGCTGTAATCAGACGCCTCGGAGAGGAGCGAATCTTTTCAGCTTGAAAGTTCTAGGGTCGCTAGCCTGAGGAAAGTCATTTAAAGGTGTTAATACAGCCCAGGGAGAGGAACACAAACACCTGACCCTTAGGTATGGTAGACTGTAGATAACAGATATTCTCTGCTCCAGGATAGCAGTGGGAAGATTTTTCCCCAATAGACTACTGTAGCTGCAGATATAATAACCAGAATATTCATATGGCTTCCAGTGCAGGGAGGAGCACATGTTAGGGATAGCTAGTTTTCTCATATTAATGTAAAGTCTAATGATAAAGATACGCTAATGTTATGCTGTTGAATAGCTGTGGAGAAGGGCTTTGAAATGTATTGGGCAGAAATGGAGAATGTTCATGGTGATTTTAAACTAATCATACTAAGCATAGTTTATCTTTATATTTTTGTCCCTTCTCTATAATGGAAGGATTGCCATTACATTTTCTTTTAGCTTTAATTTGTGATGATAATGCTTGCATACATTTCATAAATGGCTATTCAAAGCAGGGGTTGCTTTTTATCCATTTATTCTTATACAACATCATAAGAGCAGGGCTGCTGACAGAAGGAAAACATGTTATGTAGGGGGCAAAAGCAATGCAATGCATGCTTTAATGTGCTACTCGGAGAAAGAGATCAAAAGGAAATGCCACACACAAAAGCCGACGTATGTAGCATCAATCTGACGCACACAGCAAGAGTATGACGCCATGTGTGCAATGTGTAACCAAATCCTCACTGAAGGTGATCTACATTTGTGCAAAGCTACTTCACAGCGCAGCCAATAATGGCACTACAGGCCGGAACCTGCAGCTTGGGTTCAATCCCAGCTGTGTCAGCCAGCAATGACCAGCAGCCCACAGAGAAAGCCAGCTTCATTCTGCCAGTGAAGGGGTGGGTATGTCAGCAGGGTGCAATGTGTCGGGCGCCTTTGAGTTCCTCAACTGACATCAGTGGAGATCCTCCAATCAGGCGTTGATGTCACTATAGCACAGTGTGGGACTTGGTGTGAAAAATAGCCCTTGGCCAAGCGCCGGTGGATCAGAGGATTGGATTCGTCTCACTTCAGCACTCCTGTGAGAGCACGGAGGTTGTCGCGGTGAGTCTTATGTGTTATTGCCGGGGTTGCATAAAGGGGAAAAAGCATAAAAAAAATATTAATTTACACTGCAATCAAAGGTAATTACAAGAGTCGTTTGCTCTGAGTGCACTGTGCTAGGTCTGCTGGTTCATTTAAATAGCTTGCTGCAAGAACAGCTGTTTTAAAGTTAAATGAAGAAGTTATTAATTTGTTCAGTTGCAATCTTGCAGACCCCTATCCCAAACAGGACATACACATGGGATGTTAACGTGTGTGGGATTCCCAAATCATCGACAAATCGAACGTGCAAGCAGAATAATATACTGGTATGATGCTGTGCAAATGTAACACAAGCCAGTATGAGTAATAGAGCTGATATCTTTCATGTTCATGTTGCTATGGGTTTCAGCTGCCAAGCTCAGAGCTTATACGTCGAGTTTGACTACACAGTGTCATTTTTGTTCTGAAATGTGCTCTTGAGAATTCATACAATGTCAGTTTGGAAGCTGAAGTACGTGATGTAGCTGTCAATGGTAGGCTGTCTCCTCCTCTTTGCCTGGCCTCGTCAGGCTGTGAACATTGCCACACCTGTCCTTCCTGTTGAAGCCACAGGGCTGTGACTAGCCTGGAGCAAACTGCATGCCCAAAGGATTTGATGGTGTAATCAGTTATATTTGATCCTGCCCAAAAGTGCCACTGAAAGTGTATTTCAGTGGTCCATGTGTAGTAATGCTATAGGATTTCCAGTTCATTTCTTTTTCCTGAAAATTCTGGCATTCTTGTCTTGGTTAATAAAGTGTACTGTGACAATCTCGTGGTGTTTTTTTTATTATATGACATTACATTATATTGCATTCATTTAGCAGATGCTCTTATCCAGAGCGACTTCCAGCACAAAAGAATAGAAGAGCATCCATTCAAGATGAATGAGCAACAGTGTCAGGCCAGGCTAACAACACTCCCTGACCAGTGAGTTTGAGCATAACACCATTCAATCCCTTCTTGAATGTTAAAACTAAACAATCAACAGAGAGATATATTTATACGGCCATCACTGGAATGTCACATCTGCCCTTATAGCTGTCTCCACTCTGAAGAAAAATGAAAGTAATCTATCCATCCATATAGTTTCCACAGGTTATTAAAGTTTTCATATGCACGTATCCCATTATTATTATTTGGTGGGAGCATTAAAATATGCATTAAAATTCAGTGACAGGAGGGGAAAGAATGCAGGCAGGGATTGATTCATTGGCAATGGCAGGGCTGATATCCCTGCCATAAAAGTTTAATCAACACCTTCTGTGAGCTCAAACAACATCAGTGCATTCAGCCTTTTCCCTCTATACGTCTCCCTACCGGTTTTAAGGACATCAACTGTGCACGCGTGTAATGCATCTGAAATATTAACATTTTCAAAATTGCCCATGACTCTTTTGAACTTCCAACGCCAGAGAAAAAAACTGCATGGCTGCCAGCTTATTTATAGCAGCGCGTTTCCGACAGGAATAGCATCAATGGGAATGGCATGAAGACTTTATGTCCCAAAGCGCAGCTCACACAAATGAGAGATCACTGAGATCGCATCAAAGTGTTTGAACCTGTTATTGTATAATTACCAGGTTTGAAGTGAAAACAACTAACTGTATCTATGATTCTCTGTTAATCTTGGGCCAGATTAGAACATAACACAACACAATGCATACAAAACTACTGGAAATGTATGAACTGTATAAAATAGAAGAATTGATGCTGCTGCCGTACTGCCAGCCATGTATACATGTCTCAAAGTCATCTGAAAAAAAAAAATTAGACCGGTCCAACAAATGAACATAACATAAAACTACATGTGGGAGAAAAGAAGAAACAGGAATGGCATTGCAGAGGGATTAAAGGATGCAGATGAGAGAGTTCACTTAAGTTATATGGTAATCATGAAGTTAATTCTGACATGCAAGGATGATCACCAGGGATTCATCTCACTGTCTGCAGTATTTCAGCAAAGTGTAAGTAGGCTGTTCCAAATGAGCCAGTTCCTCAGAATAACATGTAGTACATTCTATATCAGTCGTTCAGAATTACATAGGGACCCAACGCTGTAGCTACGTTTGAAGACAAAAAGAAAAGCAATTTAATACGAGATCCTGAGAGCTGACAAAGTCTTAAAAAAGACATTGGAATGATAAATTGTCAAAAAGGACTTTCATGGCAGTCATACTTGTCTTGCTAAACAGCAATCACTGATAACTATTGTCATGGGGAGTCTGCTCTTTTTACAGTGCCTATTTAATTTCATTGGGCTGATTGACAGACGATCATAAGGTCTTAAACACATCCTGGATATAAATACATACAGCCTGATAATGTGATATGTGATATGTAATTTCTTGACAGTCTCAGTATCTTTGGTTTGGGCACAATGGAGGGCATGTACAATGTATTTAATCCAATGAATAATGATTCTGTAGGGAATAAAATCAAAAGCTGTTTGTTTTGGGTATTGGAGTTTTTGAAAGCATACCCACGATGCATGCAATCTGTTTGGGCCAATCTTGAAATCCAAACCTAGAATCCAGCCCTGAGATGAATTTTCTGGTGGTTTGCCTTTGTTTTCCTCAGCTTGAAAAATAGGACTTTCCGTAATGCTATTTATATATAATCCCATTTACAGATGATATTATTATTTTAATAATAATGTAATACAAAGACTGATAGAGGGGCACTTCAATCTGAAATATTAAACCATAGTGTTTTTGCTGTCTGTGCCACCCTTTGAAATAGTCCTAAATGAAAAGCTCAACTAATGGCATATAACATGCAAAAAAAAAAAATCATAATTCTCTTCTTTTCTCACAGTTGTCAAAAGATGTAAAATAAACATGACAAAAGACTGGGTATCAAAAGAATAAGATGCTCTTTCTCATGGACAAGTCATTTTAAAACTATTATTCTTTAACATATCATTTCCTGTTTTTGCTCTTATGAAAAAAAACATTTTTTCTGTGGCTGGAATGTAATATAAAAGCTAGGTCATTGTGACTTAGATTTAAGACTCTTAGCTGGAAAAATATGCAAATTTTCAGAAATTAATCACTGCCTTTGTCAAAAACAACTTATTACAAAGGCAGTGTATGCTTTCAGGTTATTTATGTATTCCTAAGTTACATATCATTAATTTCGAGCTGCACGTCCTTTCTTTTAACAAAGAATTCTAATTATACATTATTATCCAAAAAAATATAACCACTTTTGTGCATTCTCTTAATATTGAGTAATGAATTTAAAACAATAAATCTTTTTTTATATATATCTTACATGTTTCTGCTGGTGTAATTTACAGTTGAATTTGCGATATTATGTATTTTGCACTTAAAGTGACGTATTTTGACTCTGTCTCTCAAGGTAAAGTATAAAATGCCATAGCATTGTAATGGAATACATTCTGAGTCTTTCTGCTATGGTAGCTATATTACAGACAACATAAATTTCACATCTTAAAGTTAAATGTTAGACTGCCGAATAAAAAAAAAAAAAAAAAACATGCATTGTTCATCAAATAAAATGTATGGCCAAATGGTTCAGTTAAAAGGATGTGTGCCTCTAGGCTCTGCTTAAATGAACCATGACAGGATGACATATAAAATTTCATTTAAAAGGTCAGTCACAGCAGCGTAATCACAGGGATACTGTTACAGTATTTACATGCATTTCAGACACATTCAAGCTCTGGTTGTTGCGCTGAGCACGGAGTTGAGGAAAAAAAGAAAACCAAATTCGTAGTAGTAGTTTCTGAGGCAAATAACTCCAGAGCAGTGCTGTGCTACAGGAAATGTCTGAAATACATTGAAAGTGTTTGCAAAAATGATGGCAAAAAATAGATCTGTCTGGTACATTAGGAGCAGAGTAATGTATGAATTGTCTATTCTTTTTGTGCAGTGTGTCTGTGCAGTGTGTGTGTTATTCAACAGCGCAGTCTATGTACCATTGAACAAGTATGTTGACTGTTCTATTTCAATAGCACAGAGCATTTCATAAGAAATGTAGCTTTAAACGACTGCGTTGTTATGTGAAAGCACTATGGCATGAACTTTGAGATCAATGGCCAAATCAAAGTTTCACGCCATTTTTACAGTCACACATTTTTTTCATGGTTCTTGGAGTATGTAAGAGGTCTGAGAATTATCCAGGAGAAGAGCTGATTTTTTTTCACTGTATTGAACTGCTTGGTCAGTTAGTTAATGCTGGCTGGAATCATAGACAGGAAGAGGAGGGTAACAATCTAGGTTTACAACATGTAGTTCAGTAGGTACTTGATGCCTGTCAAAAAATTATCTTTCTGACCAGTATAATATAGTTGCAATTAATGAAGTTTCCTCATAAGGCTCCAGCTATTTCCTAATTATATTGCACTCATTATCAAATTAGATGTAACTCAGGATCAAAAAAATAAATGATCTGGCTTGAGTCACGTTAGCTCTACTCACATCATTCACTTCTAAAGAAATACTAATACTAATTTCTAAGTCAAAAACAAATTTTTCCCACCTGCTTTTTGAAAAGACCATTTCTGGGTACCTATGCTTACATTTACTTTACATTAAATTTACTCATTAAGCAGACGCTCTTATCCAGATTTATATGCAAAAAGTGCATACAAGAAGTTAAGGCTAAGAGTGGAGACAATACATCATAAGTGTCATAATCCGATAGAAAGAGTCATTACGCAATATGTCATATTCTGTTAAGTGTCATAATAGGTGCAAGAGGATGTTTAATGAAATGGCAAATGTGTTTGAGGATTGAGCCTGAATGTTTCAGCTTCATTGGTTCATTGGTTGAATGCAGTTAGAACAGATGAGTTTTCAGTCTGCGATGGAAAATGATCAGTGGTTCAGCAATTCTGTCTGTTGTAGGGAGTTCATTCCACCACTGGGGGGCCAGAGTAGAGAATAGACATGAACGAGAAGATGGACACTTTGAGAGGGGGATGACACAAGATGACCAAAGGTTGCGGAGCGGAGTGGTCTGGCATGAGTGTATGGTTTGATAATAGAACGAAGGTAAAAGGATGACGTTCCTCTTGCTGTCCTGTTGGCTAGAACAAGACATTTGCATTTTATTCTGGGTACAAGGGGTAACCGGTGGAGGGAGATGAGGAGAGTTGTGACATGCCGTTATTTTGGTTGATTATGGACGAGATGAGCAGCAGTGTTCTGTACGAGCTAGAGGGTCTTGAGGGAAGTTTGGCATCATGGTAAGGAGAAGGGCTTGTAACTCAAAGGTTGCAGGTTTGATTCCCTGCCTGGGTACTGGTGCTGTACCCTTTGGTAAGGTATTTAATTCAGAATTGCCTTAGTAAATATCCGGCTGTATAAATGGGTAACCTGTAAAGTTGTAACCTATGTAAGCTGCTCTGTATAAGAGTGTCTGCTAAATGACAATAATAGAATTTATTGTAATGATGGCACATTTAGGGAGACAGGCATGGAGAGAATTGCAGTAGTCCAGTCAGGACAGCACCAGTACCTGCACAATGTATGTAGTGTAAAACAGACAGATTTTGCAGATAGTACAACAGCTCTGGGTAATTGATGCTGTGTTTTTTTAAAGGACAGATTTCTGAGAATCTTGAAGGTAGTTCTGGAAAACAGTCTTGGATGCAGACACCACCGTGTTATCAAGGGTAAAGCAGAGATCGTTGAGGGGAGAGGCCGGAAGATAAAGTAGCTCAGTTTTGGTAAGATTTAGTTTGAGGTGCCAACTGCTCATCTAACTCAAAATGTCACTGAGGCAAGCTTTGATGCATGAGGTGATATGTACATCAGTGGGTTGGAGGAAAAAAAAAAAAGAGAAGAGTCGTTTCATCATCAGCATAGCAGTGGTAGGGGATGTGAGGATATCAGTGAGCAGGAGGAAGTTGTGCACCAGAATATGGATATCTATAATCAAATGATCATCTGCATGTCTACTTATCAGAAAAAATTGTTGAAATGGTTTACTATGCCCACAGAGCTGAGGAGGACAGCAAGAAGGAAAAATGTTTCACTCCCTCGGCAAAGGCTTGTGTGGCACAACAGCCCAGTTATAAGGAGCAGGGCTTCTAACCCAGAGGTTGTGGGTTTAATTCAAAGGAAGGGCAATGCTGTTACACCCTTGGGCAAGCTACTTACCCCAGATTGCTTTGGTAGATATTCACCTGTAAAAAAAAAATATAAGCTATATGAGTCACTCTGGATAACAGCATCTGCTAAGCCAATGCGATGTATTTGTTCTGCACATTATGACTCATTGAATACCTTCCAGTTTGTGAATTTGAGGTAAGTTACTTGTTTTTACCCCATTATAGTGGTGACTGTGCTGTCCGGTGCATCCAGACCCAGCTCCCTCTTGGGAGATTGTCAGAACAGACTGTCACTGGCCTCTTGAGCTACAGAGAGGGAGGCTGCCGGTCTTAGTCTCCTCCAAGGATTTTTATGACGGTCTTTTAATTCGAAATTTTACCAGATGATTTTACTGAGTTTCGTGCTTTGAATTGTTCCTTTTCTCCTGTTCGCTTGCTTTGACCTTGTAGCTTATCTTGTATAATAAACATACTTTAATTGTTCAACGTACCAGAGTTCTGAGGTTTGGTGTGTGTGTGTGCGCGTGTGTGTGCGTGCGTGTGAATGTGTGTGTGCGCGCGCGTGTGTGTGTGTGTGCGCGTGTGTGTGTGTGTGTGTGTGTGTGTGTGTGTGTGCGTGTGTGTGAGTGTGTGTGAGTGTGTGTGTGCGTGCGCATGAATGTGTGTGTGTGTGTGTGCGTGTGTATGTGTGCATGTGTGTGCGTGTGTGCGTGTGTGTGTGTGTGTGTGTGTGTGTGTGTGTGTGCGCACGAACTGTAGCTCCCCTGCAGCTTCTGCAGACACTCGTTGCGTTTATACGTATGTCAGTATCTCTTTTCAGCTCGTCTGTCTAATGGCATTATTAGCTGGGATAAAAAAAAAAGATATTCCTTTAATTGTGATCCATGGGGTTACTGTTAAAGCAAACACTAAATAAACCTTTACTTATGATTTTCACCTTGTGCGCTGCCAATACACTAATCTCTGTTCAGAGACGGCGCACTTCTGAGAGTGTTCATTGCAGGGAGGCGCTGCAGAGGTGAGACACTGATTTTTATCACTGTCGTCTTCTACAGTGGCCACAGTTTCGGGTAAGATACCCCTCTCTCAGCTAACCTCTTTGATCTCCATCTTCAGCAATCTGAGGTCCTCAGTTCTCAGGTCACAATGGATTTTCCTCCCCTTAATCATGGGCTGAGAGATCGTAATCAGCTTGTACAGAAATGCTAGGTCAACGTGGAAGCTCACCTGCTGTTTGTTAAGATTGACTCACTCATCGATCACAAAAAAAGAAACAGTAAGTGATTACAAAATTCAAAACCCCTACATTTTGTTCTGTTATTTTTAAATGATAGCCTCATGATTCTCCTTTTAGGAAGAATAGTATGTTGTCTGGTTGGCAGCAGTACCTGCTGCAGAGAAAATAATTGTCTAGGGTTGGTATCTACCACCCCAAATCCCTCAGCAAAATTCTGTAGCGTAAATTCAAATGGGCAGGTTACAGGAATTCAAAAATTTGGGTTCCATTATCCTTCGATAGACCACAAATAAAATTATATGGTGCAAACATTAGAGACCAGAATTAATTTAGTAATATCCAAGTGCTGCTTAATTGCAAAACTCCCACTGACTGTGACTGTGCTAATTGAAACATGGCAAAAAGGCTTTTGTTCACATTCTTTGACTGCCATTGAAAAAAATCACACTGCTGAAATAGAACAAACAGTCACAGAAATTTCTATTATATATCACAGCCTGCTGGCCTTATTCCTGACAAGAGAGAGAGCCTAACTTTGGCATGCATTGGTTGCAAAACACTTAAGACCTTGCACTGAAAGACAAAAATGTCTCGGTATCACACTGTCAGCAGCTACTTGTCTATGTTGACTGTCAGGGGGACAAATGAGACCAAGCTTTTTGGACGATGTAGAAAGTGGCAGTGTCATTAAAAATGAGCTCGCTGTACTGGCCACGGCCGTGCAGGGCCAATACCCTGCGGAGCGGCGCGGTATTATTCAGGGGGAAAAAGGATTCACACCATTTTATCAGTGTCGCGCTCATAACCTGTTAACGGGCTGGCTTTAAGTTTCAAGAGGTCCGCGTCAAGTGTGATGGAAAATCGTTCGAAACGTCTGAATCCTTTTTTTTTACTCCGGGGTCAGGGGGGTCCTGCCTCGACTACGGACAAGCGGGTTTGTTTCCCAGGTTTAATGAGCTTGGAGCCTGACCATGCTCTGCCCTCTCGTCTGACTGCAAGCCGCGAGTTAGCTCATTGAAGCGGGGAACGCTTTTCCCCCCCATCCATTCCTCCCTCTGTCTGAGCCTGTCAGTATCACCTATGATCTTTTGGCGGCGCTCCCTCGTCTGCTCTCTGATTGTCAATGAACTGCTCTGTCTCGTGAGTGCGCCGTTTCATCTTCCGTCTGTCTGTGGGAAGGACGTGCATGTGACGGGAGAGAGAGCGAACGGGAGCTGGAAACCCTCCGCCCAGAATCCACTGACACGTACGCAAGCGCCGCGCAAGCAACAAAGCAAATCGTTTTGCGTCATTTGTTATGTCTCCTGACCCCCTAAGTCTCCTTAAAAGCTGGTGGAAAATGTGTCAAGCTGAAAAGGCACAGAGGCTAAAGTTCTTCATCAGTACTCATGTCAGGTGCAGCCAAGCCAACACCCCCCCCCCCCACATACAATGCCTGTGAGTGTTCCAGCTCTATGGTCGCGCTGCCATTTTGGTAAAATTAACTGCCAAAAAGCCTCCGGTAAAAGATGTAGACTATTCCTTCCTTGCCATAATGACTGTGTCTAGACACCACAGCATAATGTGAATGCATTGCCAGCATAAATGTGCAAGAAACAAAAACTTTTAGACGAATGCGGCCGTTATTCCAGACAACCATATTAACACAACGCAGACCGATGATTTCCCCTTCTACTACACGTGGGTCCAGAAATAATTTAGAAACAGAACATTAGCTGAAATTTCATGTTCTTCTGTTCTAAGTGAGCAAGCAGGGTACCCTGTCGTAACATCTGTCCCTTAATAGCAAGCACAGATTCTAATAGCTAACTGTGTTTAAGGCATCTTTTCAATTAATTCAATAGCAAACCTTTAGAGACAGCTGCTGAGGCATGTAATAAGATTCCTTGAGAATCAATGCAGGCTTGTTACTTTGTTACTAATCAGTCAAACCTCTATTGTGGGACCTCGGAGATTCTGAATGGCAACAGCTCTTATTATCCATGACCTTGTTTTGTACTAATGGAGTTTGTATTTCATTCTTTAAAATGCAAATTAATTCTTGGGGAAATGTATCTGTTCCTTTGTAAAGAGCAGAATCTGATCTGTTCTCAGCAGTTTGTTTATTAAAGGGCAAGACTTCTGTTCAGCACTTCTAGAGGTGAATCAGTCAATGGAAAAAAGAAACAAATAACAATCAACAATATATTATCAAAGTCAAAACAGAGGCACTTACATTATTGCTATAATTATAATATACTGCAGAGATCCAGGGGACATATACAGATAAACAGTTATGAACATACACAAATATGTCATACTTAGTACACAAACCATACATAGTGTAATAGCAATCGCATTATTGACTGCTATGTGTAATGACAAAAAAGAACTTAGGAAAGGTTAGTGTGAAGGGGAACCTTCACCTCTCCCTTGAACCTAAGTGTTAATTGTTGTCAATTATTTGTCAGCTGTCAGCCGTTTTGATTTGATTTGATTTGATTTGATTTTGATGAGAACCAGCCTACTGCCTAATCTGATTAATTGAAGGCTGATTAAATACAGGTGTGGCTGGAGAGCAGGAGGGAGGCTCATTTTGTCCCTGCTGTTGGTTGGTGTAGGCTGGTTTCCTTTGTTTTGTTTGCCAGGTTTTATAATAAATTATTGTTTCTTTTAACCTTTGTTCCTTTCTACTCATTTATGGGAGAAGTGTCGCCCAGCTTCTCCACCGTTAGACAGTTGTGTTTCATATTATAGATGGTTTAGTTTGTGTGTGTAATGCAGCCCAGCTAGTTTGGAGCAATTTAGCTTGATTTTAGCATCAGTTATTTTTGTCAACCATTTGGCAGTGTGTTTACAGAATTGTTGAACAGTTTGTACATATTGACAATTTCATTTGAATGAGCTATATACTGTGTGAACCACACTGCTGTACATACTTCTTGAACAGGTTTTATATGGCGCTTGTTTCCACATAATGGAAAACCTAACTTGCCCTTGCGTTTGCCCTTAAAATACCTGCCTAATTAATGCACGGATTGTGAATACAGGATGTGGATGTGCTGCGTGTCTCTGGAGTGATATTCCAATTTCGCAGCATTATAGGAAAATGTTTTCTGAGACTTTTTCTTCTGTTATTTTTAAATGATAACCTCAAGATCCCCCTTTTAGGAAGGATAGTATGTTGTCTGGCTGGCAGCAGAAACTGCTGCAGGGAAAATAATTGTCCAGGGTTGGGATCTACCACCTCCAACTCCCTCAGCAACTGGCTATGCTTATTGTATATGGTTCTGTCTTCAGGTAGTTTATAGAGCAAGAGCTGCCAGATGTGAAAACATGCAATAAATTGTATTAATAATGTTTTATTGTCATAAACACATTAAATATTCAGGGAATATATACCGAGAATCAGAGGTAGTGAGTTAGCCAATCGATTTAGTTAAAATTGTTTTATCATTACTATTTTTCAGCCATTTCGAATCTCCAGTGATTTTTCATTGACTGAAAAACTGTTTCATGATAATACAGCAAAATTAAATCATTTTAAACACTTAAGTCTTTAAACTTTTAAAGCTTGAAATATTTTCCCAGGGATAAAAGACCCTGTAGCATGATAGGGAAATGCACAATTCTAGCTCTTGTGATGTTATGTTTTTCTTTCAGCCATAAGCAGCGTGCCCAAAATCAAAGTGCCATCGACTGATCTCGAGGATCAGGCATCATATTGGATTGAATGGCTGTTCCATATATGATGTAGGATTGAGTATTGCCACCAGAGGAAATGTCATAATTCATGAAATTGCAAAGTATGGTCACAAGATGAATGATGTGCAATGTATAACTTTTGGTGAAATACCTCACAGCAAGTCCTTATGGACTGTTGGGCCAATGGACATAAATTTCTTACATATTGGGGTGTATGCATAAAAGCTTAATGTAGCATTAAATATGACAGAAAATTCTAATATCTTATATATGCAGGTTATTGAAATGATATATGCATTAATGAATGAAAATGACTAAAAACAGGGTTCCAAGTGGCTTAGGGGGCTATGAATATTATGTTTACATTTACATTTTATATTTTATTCTGAGATATGTCCTTTAAATACCACACAAGGCTATGTTCTCACAGAATGGTAAATATAAATTATCCTCATGGTTGAGAGAAATCCATTTATGGAAAGATTTCTACATACTTAGTTTTGTCAGTGTGTTGGTATTACTGGCTTCTGGGGTTTTTATTGTTGTTATTGGTTTTGTGTGAGTACAATTATTTTCACTTTCTATTTTTACATAAATTGTGGTTATTAATGTTTAATATAATGACCCAAATCATTATTCATGCAGGCTCATTCTGTCAATATCTGCAGATGAAGGACTACATTACCTATTCTCCTGTACATGTAAATGAGCACTAGAGATGGTAACATTAACTGGTTCTCATTATATTAAACAATCAAATTTAATTATTTTTATTAAATAATTACATTTTACTTTTTTGTTTTCACAGTTATTATTTTTCTCGTGTGTCACTTGGTTCATTAGTCAGATGGGAGATAAATTTTCTGTCTAATCTGCTAATGAGTGTTATTGTGATGGCAATATTTTATTGTTTTACTAAGTGCTCCTCTGTTTTCGGCACCGATCTTGTTTCATCTCTGTGTATCCATGTATGTGTAAAAGCGTATTACCGTAATTCACCTGAGATAAGGGCACAGTGGTTTGTCACAACTGTTCAGAGACTTTATATGACTTTATGTACACAGCTCCAGTCTTCATTTAACAATGCACACTGACTGACAAAGGTGTAATTAAGTAAGCAATTAGTTATGATATTTACTACTTATTACATTATTATTCACTTACCTTATTATGTTACTCACATTTAATTGCAGGTGTGTGATGATAAAAGTTATAAATACACTTACGTTAGTGCATAAATGATTATTTGAAATTTAATTAGTGCAACAGTAGACTTTTCAGTTTTCAGACAGATCAGACACCGATTCAAAGTTATGAAAACAAATTAAATAGTTAATTGATTCTGAAACCTTCCTCCACTGAAAAACAGGCAGCAAATTTCCATCTCTATCATAATATGTAGCTTCACTAATATAAAATGAACTGTGTTACATGCTGTGAACAATTCCAGTTATCCTTTTTCGGGAAATATAGGATTAATATATTATCCAGCTGTGCTATCAATTCATTTGTGTTACCATTACTAATTTTACAGTCTCCTTCACAGCCATAGAACTGTGAATTGCGTCTTCTAAGTGAATGTAATGTAATGTAATGTGAATTCCAAATCAGCCACCAGTGCAACTTTTACTGTAGGATGGGGTTTATGTGCAGCTCTGAGTGGCACCCTCTGAATGTACTGGGGACTGCTTAAGCAGACAGACAGAATGAAGGTAGCACAGCAATGAAAAAAAGTTAAAGGATGACATGACAGCTTTTTGTCAGATGCTTAGACAACAACAGTACTGTTACCACTCACCCAAGCAGTTATTGACATCCCGTCAGAGGAATCATTTGCTCACAATGGCTTAAAGTCTCATGAATTTTACAAAGTACAGTCAAGAAATTAATGGTTTAAAAGTTGGGGAGAGTGTCTGTTAATCCACAGCCAAGAGACGCATGACCTTTAAAAGACAAGACATTTACTCACGCTTTTGGGTCTGACTTGATCAAACTGGTCCATTGTTACTCACAGTCGAAATAAGACACACAGCTACCAATGTGAATTACTAAAGGGACACATTTACATTTTAATTAGATATGATTCTGTCTTTTATCTTGGGGGCAGTAACCATACATAATGTATAAAATCATAATGCAAGATGCTAAATAATAATGGTAATGTAAATAAACATTATTTTCAACATTCAAAATAAATACACAACCTGTGAAAATAATGCTTGTATGAGTGCCCCCTTTCTCCACACCCTGTAATCAGTGTGTTGTTGACCTCTGACCTCCTCTGGCCTGGGTAAGACAGGGAGGGATGGTCCTGTTGCCCAGGCTCCTTTCAAGAGGACTTTTTCCAGCACTCTGCCACACCAAACTTCCCTATTGAATTCAGATTCTTCAGATTGTTCTTCCAAGCTACTAAGTTCATACCACGAATGTCTGATTGGGCTGAGGTCTTGAAATTGAGGCAGCAAATCACAAACATTGATTTTGTACTCCTTTAACCATTTGCTATTTGGAAGAGTGATTTGGGGCTTTATACTGCTGGAAGTCCAATTGCGACCAACACTGAGCTTCTTTGCAGGAGAAGACAGGGCTGTGGATCAAATACCTTGATAGACTTGGAATCAATCAGTCCAAAATTTCCAATCATCTAATAATCACGACCAGGGACCACAAGACAATCCCAGAACAAACTCAACACACCTCAGCTTCACAGAAGGGGTCATTTCTTTATCTTCACCTTTTTTTCTGACACATATATTATCTATGTGAATTTCCAGATAAGACGTACAAACAGCAGGGTCCTTTATTCCCTCATTCAGCGAGAGTCTCCCCCAGAGTAAGTGAAGTACCTTTGTTTTACCACTAGATGGCAAAAGGCACCAAAGCAGCTGCAATCCCTGAGCTGAGCCTGCCCTTGTTCTTTGTTTTCTTGCTAGTTGTTTCATCCAACCAAAACTATAACTGCTATTTTAAATTGTCTTTTCAAAGAGGGATGTGTTCTGAAAGGTTTTGTGTAGCTCTCAGGGATAGAGCGGCGACACAAAGATTTGCACACAAGAAGAGAACTGCGAGTATAACAAGCAATAAGGGATTGAAATGACTGGGGTTCAGTTTAAAACTTCGCCGGATAAAAAAGCGCCGGGAGGATTTCCCCCTTTGGAGGAGTGTCCTCACAGCCTGTCTGGAGATGCAACAACTGACAGAGGATAAGAGAAGAGGGTGTTAAAGAGAGAGGGAAAAAAACTTCTAGCACTAAAAGCTGTCTCTGTGCACAAAGCAAGAATAAAGTTATTCCAATCTGTTGACAGGAAAAGCAAACAGGGGCATGATTTGTCAGGAGTTAGAAACGAGTTAGAAAGCCATGCTGAGACCCCCAGACTGCTGGACCTCTCACATTTGACTCAGAGGTGAAACTGGAGAATGAGACTCTGTAAAACAGAAATCCGTGTTATTGTGTCTGGTTATGTGTTTCCTTTTAATTTACTGTTTTCTGCCTCACGTCCCTTGGCTCCTGACATGAAAGATATTTCCTCTCTCTCTCTCGCTCTCCCCCCCTCTCCCCTTTCTCCCCTCCCTTGCTTTCTTCTACTTTAAAGCTTCATCTCTGAAATTACACTTTGAACATTAAATAAAGAATCAAACGCTTGATTATCTGGATAGGTTAAGCAGAATATCTAAAGGCGTAGGAAATGAAAGAATTATATTAATTATGTATACTACCAATTTAAATGATGTGTCTAGAAACATCCTCCAGTTTTAATTTTTTATATATTTTATCTTTTTATGTTGTTGTTTTTTTTTTTTTGCTTGTTTGTTTAATCAGGCAGATCAGTGGTTGAGACAATCAGGGCCCTATTTTTGAAGCTGTTACCAAAGAGCCATGTTAAGATCAATTTTGGTATTCTAAACAGCACCAGCGCGAGAGGCGCTAACAACAAGTAGGTTGAATAATACGCTTTTAATGAGTAGGAGTGACAAAGGTTTGAGTGCGGACCAGCCAATTAAGACATCTGCTGCATTATCTTGACAAAAGCGTCTTCTAAATGACAAATGACACAATGACAATAATGTGATATCAGGTAAGTGTCTGAGCTGGTGCCATGGTATATTTTTGCTTACAGAATAAGAGGAGATGACCGTTTGAGACAGCAGTGCAGAATTAAAATACAGGCACAACACACATAATGCACATTTATTTAATAAATTAATTCAATTCATTTTGGCAAAAATGTAATATAAATACATAAAGACAGTCAAAAGTAGACACAATGAAAACACAGCACCCTACTTACGAAGGAATGAAGTGTAGCTTTTTTGACTTTTTGTCCTTTTTGCGCTCTGACTTTTGAATCACCCCACTGCAATCATTCAGAGAAGAAAGTAATGTAAGCCTACAATACACGTGTGTGCAGTCAGAAGCGTTTTTCACACTACAATTCCCACAGTACACCACAGGAGGGAAAATACCAAACGGAGGATAGGCTTACCCCCATTGCTGACATCAAAACAATTCCAAGGTGCCTGGCGAGCCGCTCGAAGGGGTCTATTGAGCGATCCAGCCAGGAGGCCTTGACTGATATTATCCGCCCCCACCCTCAGTGGAGCCAAATATGTTCTCTCACTATGAACTCCTGGACAGCTAATGACACAGCCCAAAATCAAATTTTATTTGCCTTGGGCTTTAGGGATCAGCCTGCATTCAGAATTAATAAAGTATAGATTTTACAAAAAACAGTTGTTAATTTATGTTCAGTAATTTGGACAATAAATAATCACAAAGCAAGTCAAACATCAAATGGAGCATCTTCTCTTGCATGAATAGAGAAGCTATTTCACAGTACCTTGCAAAAAGGCATCTCGCTGTGTAAGAGCTGAAGAAATACTCCAGGAAGTAATCTAATCCGGCCCCTTACCCACATTCAATAAAGGAGATGAGACCTATAGCAGACTTCAATCTCTAAATCGTTGCCTCGCTAGCAGGCACGCGCAGGGAGTAACATCAAATTTATTGACAAATTTATTGGCAGCACTTCATAAGAGAGAGCGAGCTATTAGAGAGACTGACTCCGTCTGAATGCAGATGGCTCTTTCGATTTATCTGATAAAATGACAGATAGTTTAAAGAAATTACTTATACCGTACCACCCTGGCTTTGGACCGGCGGTGGTCTGCAGTAAAGTACCCTACATACTGGCTATACACAGGCACAACATGAAAGTCCTGCTCTCTGGAATCCCTCCTGGAAACCTTATTAGCATTCACACTACAGAGAACAGAGTCACTCTGAATTCAGTCTGCACTCTGTCTCAAAGCTCAGCATTGGCTTGGGAAGCTAAACATTCACTCCTCGTCTAACAAAGCAGCATTCATTAATTTTAACCAAAAATGATATTGATGTACTTTCCCCCTGTCTGAAAGCTGACCTAAAGCAGGTGATGATATGCTTATGGATGCGGCCTTATAACCAATTCTTTTGATTCTTCTAACCAAAAACGCTCACCCATCTTAATGCAGGGAGGGTCTTCCCACCTTTCAAATTCATGACTGGCTATCAGCTTATTCACTATATTGCTTTTGAGTACCAGATCCTGAGTAAATGTATAATTTTGAGTTGGTTTGAATTCCAAATTTAACAGCTATAATCATAGACCATGTTAAAATCCACAGTCCTACATCCAATCTAAGAATTAAAACTGGGACTCCAGATCCCAGGATTTCTTTAATCAATGTTTTTTTTTCCCCTGGGAAAAATTAGTATGGAAAACTAGGAAATCACCTCAGTGTCTCAGTGTCTCTTTAAACTCATAATGCACAACTTCAAACTGTTACACCACCTGAAACAAAGCAATATCAGATTTTGCATCCCTCCTGACATTTTCATTACAGACGGTGTGTCAGAGACACCTGTGTCAAGAACTGCACTTAGCATCCGGTCATTAAAAGTGACTGACTGAACAACATTCATCTCTGAACCCCATACACACCTACCTCCCTTGGCACACAACAACAGCTGGGTAATTTCGGCTTTCTCATTGGACACAGATTTGCCTTATTCCCACACTAAAAACAAAGCAGCCACCATTTTACCCCTGTCCCTGTACCTTCATTTTACTTCCTAGAGTACCTTCCTTTTACTACCTCTGAGTCCCAATGTTCTTTCCATTAGGTCAGATTTGACATGCCCTGATGGATGTTGGGATACTACTGTGATATATAGCTTTGCCGCTGCAAGTACATCAGCCAGCTTGGGCTCACAATAGGAATGTCATAGGAATGTCCATCAGGAGGACCCATAGCTGCAACTGCTCCATAGTGATCATCCTCCAGATCTCCCGTTGGAAAACTGCTCAGGCTTAATCAGTTGCTGGAAAAAAAAAAATCTTCCAGAGTCAGTGAGAGGATTCTTTTGGCCATCTCCACTCATTGTGTTGTTGCTCCAGTAAGTCTTTAGGGAGTTGCGTACACTTAGTTTGGGGTCAGACATAAGCATATTACCGATGTGCATAGCAATTCGCAAACATTTAGAAAGTTCTGAGCTTTCGAGCATTTTGAGACAACCTTTCAAACAAACAATAGTTAAATATACTAAATATGGAGCTCAATGTCCCTTTGTCTGCAGTCTTCAGAGAGTTTTCAGATATTAAGCATAAATTCTAAAAACATATTTTTTCTGTGCATTACCTCCTTTTATACTCCTGGGAAACAGGAGTCTTTTGGATGAAGATATAATTTCAGAGGTTTCCAGTGAACTCATAGAAGCTGATCATTGGTGTACATTTTTTTTTTTTAGATTTTATATAAAACTTTACTTAAAGGTGTGAATTCATGTGACCCTCTGTATATTTTGGGAATAAATATATGTTTGTGTCATGTTGTTCCTAATTAAACAGGGACATGAAGTGATTCGGGGGAGATGTGCTAATGGTCTGCTATGAAGATGATTTACACCTGGTTCTTTCTCCTGCTCTGGGGACCTCTGTGAAATTTTCACTTTACCAAAAACATTTCTAATACCCAAGGGGTTCTTATATCAATCAACAATGACCACCTTCATAGAGAAAAAGAAAACACCACACTTCATGAATCTGTAAATCTGGTGTGGCAAAAGTCTTTGTAAACCAGCATCACACTGCTGTTATTGCAGTAAGCTACAATACACTGCTCTAATAGCAGCCTTTAAGATAAGGCATGTTTTCAAATGATCTAATATGACCCCAGAAGTCTAGACCTTAAAGATTCCAAGTTCTGCTCAGCAGGGAGATCAGTCATTCCTTTGCGCTTCCATACACTGCAACTGCAATACACCCAGACATACTGAATAAGAGGGGAGACAGAGGGCCTCCACTGACAGCTGTCTGCTGTTTGGCAGCTGTGATCTGTGGGACGGCTTTGTCCACACATCCTGAAAAAGCACGGCACCTTGATACTGTGTCTTGATTTCTGTGCACTCTTCAAGGTGCGGGAGGTGAGTGTATTCAATATTCAAAATGATCCCGCTGGTGCTGTCTCCCTCATTCGTACCCATAGCCTGAGTAATGGAGCCCACAGAATGCTGTTCCTTCCTCTTCAGCCGGCAGGCACTCTGATCTGCTGATCCACCCCCTGAGTGAGTCCACAGTGAATCTGAGACCTTCTACAGCTACAAAGCCTGGTCTGTTCCCTAGTGAGGTGCAGCTCGTTCCCGATCATTCCGTCAGGATTTGGACAACACAGACGTTTGATCACTAATCCATCCTCATTATTGGCACTCCAACTGAAATCACACCTTCACCAGCTTTTACCCATACCTGTAAATCAAAAAATCATGCACAAAACAGATATAGAAAAAATCCATTCCGCATATGTTATAACAGCATCATCTGTGTGTGGATGCTTTCTCCCATATTCAATGAATCTTCATTTTTCTCATAATTGCCCCCTCTCAAGAGTTATAGTGTTATTTTTACTGTTATTGTTTGTGTTAAAAGCATGTTTTAGGTGGCACACTTTAGGATCATTTAAACCCTACTGCACCCTATGCTCTAATCTCCTCCCCCCAAATAACAGTCTCATTTGAATCACTCGCAGAGACAAGGAAATAGGAAAATATCAACCAAGGGAAAAGTGTCATTTTTCACCTCCAACTTCCCTAAATACAGATATTGCCATAATCACTTGTTTTGACCACTTCAGAAAGCTTTTTGGGCCCTGTAAATTGTGTCCCCAGCCTGATCAGTGGCTGGCACAGCCAATCGATGGCCAATCAATAACAGATCAATAGCTCTTACATTCAGCCATTGGCTGGGGCAAACAGAGTAATCAGTGGCGCATGCAATCAATCAAGCTGGAAAGCATCACATTTGTAAGAGATTGCAGCTGGCAACCGCAGTGTCAGTCTTGTTTCCCTGTGCAGCTTCTCAGCTGTGATTGATTTTGTATACAAACTAACAAATATATCTCCAAGTAACTGAATATACAGAGCTGTATATATACAATATGAGTATGCAAATTATACAATTATACACTATCAATTATAATATTTATGACAACTCAAGTCAAGTAAAATTTGTTTTTTTTTTCTGTATTCTCTTTAATTTGCTATCCTAACATGATCACAGGAAGCTGGTCTCTCCTCGTGGCAAAAAATAGACTTTGTAGTTTGTAGTGCTCCATAATTCATTAGCCCAGTAATCAGACTTGTGATTTAGGGGGCCCTTCTGGTTCTCATTAAGAGGCCTGCGGTTTTCTCTCCAGCTGTCATTATGGTGTCCCCCCAGTGCTCGCCAAGATAAATATCTCAACTGCTTCTGCCCCTGCAGATCCCCTGCTTAATAACTCCCTCCACAGCGAAGAGCAAAGGTGAGCAATAGCCATCGCCATGGCTTTCCTCCAGTGACACCCGCAAGTAATAGACAGCTCTTCCTAAACCTTCTTTGGAGCACAATTACCCATAGGCTCCATCAGAAAGACCCGACCCAGAGGAAATCCAGATCCCCGTTCCCAACCAGCTTTACAATCAAGTCATGTGATTAGATTGATTGAACTTTTATTTTTATTTATTTATTTTTGCACTGTACTGAATAAAAATGTTGGTGCTTTTATGGTGCATCTGTTGATTATGCGTGAGGCAGCCTTTTAATCTGTGCATTTAATCACAAAACTTCTTCATGCATGCTTCCATATGCAATGATGTATATATCACTTCAAAATCTGAAAGTGCACAATCTGAAACTTTTAAGCAAAAAAAAAAACAATAAAAAATCCCAGGATCAAAATGAGGAGACAGATGGAAACTGAATCCTCAGGCTACATTCAGATCCTCATTGTGATCCAGCATTTTTTCTGTGTAATCCATAATTTTGCAATCCATGTCAAAATTGCCTATTTTTACTATTCGGGTTCACCACAGATTATGCCACTGGCTGATTCAGCGGCCTCGCAGTAAGAGCTGGATACAGGTTCATCCCCCAGCCGAGCCACACGAAAGACCCTGAGAACAGCAGCCGCCGCCTCCCTGCTTAGCACTCAGCCCTATAGGGATGAATTAGAGTAAGAACTCTGCCATGGATCGCACTTCTCCAGAGGCCTTTTCTCTTTGTAAAGCTGTTCAACACTACAGGAATCAAGATGAGCCATGTGGCACCATTCCAGGTGCAGGAAACACACACACGCACATACACACGCACGTACACACAGACGCGCACACACACAGGCACGTACACACACACACACACACACACACACGCATACACACACACACACACATACAGAAAATAGCCCTTAGGCCATTTTATTGTTCCACACTTGGGGGTAAAGGTAATATAATAAAACAACAAAAAATAATGCAGCTCTTAGTCAGAATACAAAAGCAAACAACCAATAATAAGAAAGGAGGAAAAACAGGGCTCTGCTTGCCTTAGCTGAAGTCAGGGTGGGGACCTGTCGCAAGAGGTCAAGTGCAGCAGCTGGCAGCAATACGGGTGTCTGTCGCCGTGGCGAGAGCCCCCTTCTTGATCAGGTGGGTGGTGGAAGGATGAGCCTGGGGAGCGGGAGAGACATGCTTCTCTGCATGGGGAACCATGGCAACTGGTGATGAGAAGAGGAGCTCAGCCATGTTAATGGGGAATGAACTGCAGATGTCAATCATCAGACCAGCCACACCCCCTGTGGCCACACCCACCTCTCCCATCATGGCATTCCCATGGCCATGCCCCAACCACTTCTGAAACCACACCCATATGGCCACACCCATCTCTCCCAGCACCAGAGGCTTGCACCTCTCCCAGCAGTACATACGCCAACCCCATCATCCCTCCAAGCCCAGACATAGCCTGTGTTTACATTGTCAGTTTTCAATCAATAAACTGACCTGCTGTTCATTTTGAGCTAAATGTCTGAAGTTGCATTTGATCATTTAGAAGTGAAAATCCATTGACGAGTAGGCAAAGACACATCAATGCGCCCTCAAAACATTGTTATGACAAGTTCCGGTTTGAAAAATAGCGCTCCATAAAACCATATACAAATTGGTCTGCATAATGAAACTACAAACAGACACCGACAGATAATCAAGCTTTTTGGTAATTAGCATTACTGTCCATGTTTGTGCAAGCCTTGTCAATTTTAATGGTCTGCTTGATGCGCAGTTCATAAACAATTCACAATGGATTTGATCTGAAAAAGTTTGTCAGCCATTGAGGCTGTAGGCAAAGCGATCTGGAACTCTCTGTGGTTACTCTGAATCAGACAGAGCCAGTGCTCTGGGAAATGTATTTACAGTGAGATAATATAAATAAACTGTCTTTGCGAGCAGACTCAAAGCACAGCACAGATATTTAAACACTCTCACCCTGGGAGGCTGGAGGTTCAAACTCAGAGCGATCCCAGACTCTGCACGTGGCCCAAGCTACCTCTCTGCTCGGTATTCGGCAATAAAAGAGACAGACAGATTGGAAAGGGGGCTAATGACCAAGCAATAGCCTGAAGTCCCGGCCGGGAGGTATATAGTACAAAACTGGCTACAGGCCGTAGACGTCAGAATCAGGTCTGACTCTATAAGACACTTGGCTTACACACAGATCCCTCCTAGTTCTCAGGTTTGAAAAATAAATCACACAAGCGTGTGTGTGTGTGTGTGTGTGTGTGTGTGTATACAACTATCATCAAAAACAGTGTAATGCTAACACATGGACAAATGCATGGCAGGTTTATAGACATAAAGAGTATGCAGAAAGCAAGTCGCATACTTTTCAGAGACACCCTACATTTAGATTTAAAGGTGAAAACGGGTGCTGTAGGAGGCATTGCTTCCAGAATGATTTAAATTACATTGACTGTGGAAGTATTGACAAAGTTGTTTGTGTGGGGGAAAAAGCTCTTTTCATTTACTTCGCTTTGTTTTGATGAGGAGCTTTAATGGTATTCACTTCTTGATTTGAAACAAAGCTCTTCTTTTATTGTATTGTGTGGCTGTGACGAGGGGTTCAGACATGGCCCCTGTGTTCTTTAGACGATGCTCTCAGTTAGGCAAAGCTCCCCATAGTAAAGCTGTTTATTAACATCTCTCCATTATGTATGTATTAGTGCTTACGGCTTCGTCTTGCAGTAAAATAACACCAGATCGCTGCTGTTTCAGTGGAAATAATGCTAACATTGTACAACAAGTAATAAACCAAGGAAATAAACCAACCTGCCACAGCTGAACATTCCCTCAACAATTTAAATCTGAACAAAGTAGAAAGCGGTGATGTAATTTACAGTTGCTGTTGACTGATGAAAAATATATGATAGTAGAAAGGGAGTGTATATGGTGGGTCTCTCTCTGCTTAAGAAGGATTCAGCCATAATTTCAAATTTGTTTCCCTTTTTTGCTGATAACAATGAAAGGGGACACACAGTGTTTCTTATAAACTACTCTGCTTTCATACTGCATTTCAGCATTTTTCTCCACATATTTTGCTAACTATCGCAAATCACTGCGGGGGAACTATTCACATCGAGCACTTTGTACATTTTTTCCCAGACCTGTCACTTTCTGTATTATTTTCCTTTGGATGTGCTGTCAGGTTGTAACATTTAGCTCTCTGAAATCGCACTTTTCCTGAGAGAAGCATTGACCTGTGCCCCTTTGACTTTATTTACTGTCAGAATGTGAATATTGAGCATTGAAGATTCACCTTTTCGTTCTAAATTGGCAAAGGGCACTATCTCTGGGACAGCCATGGAGATTTGATAAGTTAGGTGTGCTTAAATTTGCATAAATACCTAGAATGAATAGATGAGAAGGCAGTTCTCTGACTATTTATTTACTTCCATGCGGAGCATACATATTCTTCATAGCCTTTTCATTATCTCATTTGTGGTGGTTTTATAATTTAAATTGGATCTCTTCATTTGCATATGCTATTCTTTTAAATTAAATCCTCATAAGACCATGCTTTTTGTTTTGAATTATACATTTAATTGCAACGCTATAACCTGCTCACAGAAATGTTCTGTTCCTATAAATATAGAACTGCTTTCCCATACATGCTGCATCCCATACTGCTGTAGGATAGCTGTGGATCCGCTCTCTATGGTGTTTCCCATAGTGCTCTAGGATACCTATGGACCTGTTATCCCTACTGTTTTCACAGAGCACAGAAAACCATCAACAGTAAATTGTTTCTCCTGGTGCTAATGTTAATAGTCTTGGCCTGGGAGCGAGAGGATTTGACCAATGCAAAATGAAGGACAGTCCGTTTTAGAGCAAGCACTGATGTGGGAAAGAAAGAAGATAAAGACATTCTGCTTCAGTATGGCTTCAGCCAAAGGTGAATAGACACAGGTGCCATGGTCCCTTTGTGTTATCTATTACACTAGCAAAGGAATATTTGGGAATGAACCCCATATATCTTACCTGTATTGTACTGTTCCATCATGGAATCTTTAACTCTTTGACCTGATTCATGCCATTCTACCCCACAGTACATTTAATAGAATTATTTCATTAAACCTGAGACTCTACCAGTCTGAACTCCACACATTCAACACTCTGTTGTTATTTGATTTTTAATTGGAATCAAAATTGAACTATCAATAGCATTATGATGTTTGATCACCATGTTGCTGTCACTTTGTCATTTCTTGCTGATTATCATTTCAGCTTTTTATCCTGCACAATTCATTTTCATTTTGTTTTGAACTCACACATCAGACAGGAAGGGAATATATTTCTGTATACTGCGGTGCCAATCTACCATTTACCCATTTAAATTCTTACTATGGTTTGTTCCTTTAAGATATGTTTGGAGAGAGAGATTTCAGCACAGTACGGACAACATGCTTGAGCTCAAAAAATCCTCCTCCTACTCTTCTTCTTAATATTATTATTATTATTATTATTGCGTTGACTAATCTTTCACAGATTTACCAATGAATGACTGAGTGATGACAGTTTGTGAGCCTTAACACATGGTACATCATCACACCTTTATTTTTCATTAATGTCTAATTCACAGCGATGTCAAATTTATGTGCCATGACGCTTCAGAGGTATTATAGTGGTGTACGGCATCAACATAGCTTTGGAACATTTGCATGAAGTGCGTGGTATTTATGTTTCTGTTATGTTAAGTATTTGTTAGGTCTACATAAGCCGTGTCTATGTTTTATAGATAGATCAATAAATAATTTACTTATGATTATGAACACATTAATTCATGTTAACTCGTGTAACCTTAATGTTACCAAACATTTTCCTAAATAAATCGGAGTATGAAAATGTCTCACAAAAATGTATGATGATTGTTCAAAGTTAATAATATAGTTCAATAATGACAAGGTCAAACAGCATGAGGTTTGCTATAGTTGACAGGAATGAATCACACATTTATTTGAAATGTTAAAAATTCTCAGAAACAAGCAAGATCAGACGATCGGATGAAAAAAAAAATTCAAGAAAAAGAAATTGTCAAAAAGTGTCTGAAAATGATTTGATAGGTAAAGGATCAAAAAGTTCCCAGGATGAAATGTCACCGAATGAATGCGCTTATTCGTGAACAACCAACGAACGCAGAACGAATCAGAATGAATCTTAGCAGGAAGGGGGAACTCATGTAATGCACTAAAGTTATGAAGTATGTAAAAAACATAAAAGATTGATTGATGCACATGGATAATTACAAAGGGTCAATACAAGTGCACAAAGAGCAGCTGTGAAATACCCAAAAAAATACAACAAGGATCAATACAAAAGGGTCAAATGTCATTTTAATTAAGTTCATTTGTAACTGCAGATTCAACATATGAAGTCATAAAAAGTGGATATGAAGAATGCAAACAGAACAAAGAGAATAGCAGCAGCATGCCATGGGTGACCACTTTGCTGAGTGTTGAGAGTTGAATTTATGTTAGCCAATGGCTACTTTATTTACCCTTTTTGGGGTAAAATACTATGAAAAGGCAAAAAAAAAAAACATAATAAGTGGTCCACATACAGGTGGGATTATGGACTCCCAGAATGCACTGGTGTTGTGTTAATGTCCATAAGGCTGCACCTGTACAGCATGTCTTGTGAGCGCAGCACCTGGGCAGATTGGCCTCAGTGTGTAGGTGCTCATCTGTGGGGCCACTGCTGTCCCAGCTTCTGAAAACCTCCCAAGCAGCCGAAAAATACAGGAGCAGTGCTTCCTGGTCCTGCACCACATCTTTCAGCATCCCAGGATAAGTTTTCATTTTAATGAGGCTGATTTATAATCAGAAACCACAGCTACTATACTCTGATATCAACACAGTACACCAGCTTTTGTGGAGCTTAACCTCTCCAAAGTCATTATGCAGCTGGAATAATGTTGAGCTTTTCGGTTTGGGCGACATTGCCAACATAAACAGCTGGTTGCGAGGGGAAAATTGAGATATCCCTGAGCTTCAGTGAGATTCTTATTATGTACAGAAGAACCTGTCAGATCTCACCGCCTCAGACATGTGCTGCTGTCTGAGTTTTGTGTCTGCTTCACCAATTTCTTTTTGCAGTCATAGATCTACATACCCATCTCTTTAATACTCGCTATGCACATGATTTTTTGTTTTAGCTTGTTACATCCAGGTACTGTGAAGAGATATAGCGGAGAAGAGGCACTGAACCAAAAGAAAAATGTATCCAATCTGTTGCACTTGGTTTAGTTCAATCCCCCTGTTAAGTGCTTAGCTACGTGTCTGTGGCCTGATGTGTTCCGCTGAAAGAGCTTCTGCATTTCAGGCCGGGCGCGCATTTGGCATACGATTACAGAATACTTTTCACCGACAGGAACACCATAACAAACCAGAAGTGGTTCAAGTAGAGCCGCAATATTTTCAGGAATAGACGGGTTGTCGGTCCAACGCTCACAAGTGTTAAAGAGAACAAGAGGAAAAACTGGGCTAGAATAATCACAGGGTTTACCGCTTCCTATCTTAGCAATAACTCAATGAAATGATGAATCGCCATGACGACATCATCACTGATGGTCAGTCTTAAAATATTCCCCTCTTGCACCTTGATAACCTCATAATGTCTCTCTGTCTCTTTCTCTCTAAATACACATACACATGCATATTTTCACACACACAATAGCAGGGCAAGGGACAAAACCTAACATTCAGATGGTTGTAAGGCAGCTGAGGCTTGTAGCTGCAGAATTCATATTTTCTGTTGCTTTATACATATGAATATGTATCTCACCTTCCAGCCCACACTGAGAACACCATCTGAGATCACATTTTTCTTTTTTTCCCAGTACTGTGTACATAAACCTGTAATATGTTGCAAGAGCATATGTACCTCCTTGCGTACATTGACAGCAGTCTGAAATCCAGAGCAGATTTTCCAGTATATGCATTTCAAAACACTGGTCATCATAAAATCACTGAAACAGTATTTGTCTAGAAATTCTATCATAACTATTTATGCAGTCAATTTCAGTCAGACACTGTTTATTTTTGACACACACCAAAAAACTTCATACCAGCAGGCTGTGTTTGTTCTACCATCCAGATACAAATACTGTTCACAAAAATTTCAAGATAGATATGGTGTAACTATTTCCCTTCACAAATATAGCTAACTTGCCAACACTTATAAATATGGAATTATATAGAGCTTTCTAAGTGCAGTCCCTGAGTTCATTTAATTTACAACAGTTCTCGGTATTTTAAAACGAATGTTTTAAAGATAGTCTTGGCTTCCCCAACAAGATCCTTGAGAACCAGCATTTAAGGACATATGTTTGTACTGAAGAGCAATGCCATTACAGTACAGAAGATACACCAACAGCATATTACATTCAGAGTCAAGCATAGTTATACAAGTTTTTCCCCAGTGATAATCTAGTAGACATGAATTTCTATACAATCAAAGTGTGACTTTATTTGGTTTGGAGTCCAATGGCAAGATTGCACTTGGCTGTGGGTCATGGTTGTTGACCCCTCCTGTGGAAATCATAAACGGGGAAAATAAAGGTTGGAGCTGAGGTGGAGGATGCCCTGAACAGCTAATATGGAAAGGAGGCAGTAAGTAGGATTTTTTTATAGTCGTGGATGGGACCGGTTTGACAGGGTTTGGATAATTGCATAGGGATTGCCTGTAAATTCCCCTTCTGAGTCTTCATTTGGAACTTCAATTAAAGTAAGAGGGGATTCCTCGTGAAACCAGGCAGAGAAGTCATGTCTGTAGTCCCATATGCTTCATTCATATTAAACAGGTTGTCTTTCACAGCCACATAGTGATGGGGGGAAATAAAATGGATCAAGTCATAATTATAATGGAAGAATTGAACACTTCTATCACGTTTTAGATTGTGACAAATGTGATTTCTGCAGATGATTATATAACAGCTGGAAGAGAATTCTCTCCCTGTCTCTCTCTGCACTGATAGGTACTGAATATTCTTGCTAAGTAACACTTCTGGAGATGTATGATGTATTCTGCCACCATGAAAAAACAACTGCCAACACCAATGAATTAAATTTTTTAAAATCAATGCTTAACACTACTACACAAAGAGTGTGTTGTCAGCTGTCATACTTGACAAGTGCCTTTTGTTGCATATGAGTGGTTCTTGCAAATAGGACATATCTGTTCAGCCTGTATTTTAATAAAGATTTAATGAATGTTTGTGCATGGCAATGATTCACAATTGAATGTGTAAAATTACAAATTAAAGAAAAATACTTTTTCAATGCAAGAAATAATAACACTTGCCTTTACCTGTGTACTGTAAGTAATCAGTTCACTGCTAATCCTCTGTAAGAGTGGAGCTTGTCTTTCCTCTGATTGGCATGTGAACCAGCTTGATCTCAGGCTTAATAAGAACGCTATTCTAAAGGAGAAGCCTGAGGAATCTAGCAAGGTTTCAAGTTATTTAAACCATTTAAATGCGGGAGACCAGATGGAGCAGTAAAATTTGGAATAGAATAGAAAAGGGAACAGAATAAAAAGCAAACAGTCCATTAAAATGTACATAAAATGGATATTTTCTTTTTTCCATTTTCACTAAATCTTCTCCAAAATAGCAATGCATGAATCTGTAGCAGTGCATTATAAATAGAAATATAAACACATAATACCGATATAGATCTGAAAAATAACATACACGTGTTACTGTTCAAAAACCTAGGTTAAGTGGAGTGGGTTATAGCATTGTAAATTGGTTCTTGTCACATGTCAAGTCTTGTCGCTTTAAGATTTTTCAATGCCAGCTGTTTTGCTTGAGTTTTCATGAACACTTTATTTGTAATGAGGATACTCTCAGTGAATAGATCCGCAAACACATGCTAGTGCTGCATTTTAACTTTGACAAATTTTGACATTTGCCAAGATGGAAAAAGCCCTGGCTGACCTTCTTGTAGATTCTATGACTGTTTTCAGGACAAAAATTATGTACAACACTTCCTAGACTTTTATACATTGAGACCTGCTCAGACACTTTACACCTCTTTAATCATTTAAACCAAGGAGGGCCTGAACTGGTCACTTGTCATCCTAAAAAGTGCATTTCTTTGGCATTGGTTGACATTGATATTTAAAAAAGACTACTGTCACACCACAAGAGTTATGCCATGTCACTGGCACTGTCATTGAAAACATGTCACCATCATATCTAATTATTGCAAAATATTATACATGCACCCATACACTTTGCAAGAAAACAATCAAACATTAAGCACGGTGATCAATAGCTTTGAATTAGACTGTAATGTAGAAGAATATCTGACCAAAAAAAAACAAAGGATTGCTGCTTAATTGTAGCCCTCTAATGGTGTTGTTGACAAATGGATGTGTCGTGATTTTCTGAACAAACAAAACAAGCACCGCTGTAAGACTGACCCATGGCAGGGTGCATTAAGATTGCAGTGTTTGTTTCTGGTTTCTGATTCCTTTATTGAAAACTGATAATTAATTCTTGCATTTCAGTTTCTTTTAAGGATTTATGTATTCTGAAGAGAAAGCTTTGGTTTAAAGGATTTACCCACAGAACAGTTATTTTCTTATTCCCTAACATTAAAAGCAGAAGACAACCAAATGCAACACAATCTTTTTAAAAACTGGATTATGATTAAGTGAGTAACTGTGCAGATATTGTGCCAATCCAGCAATTTAGTCCAATGAACGCCTAGTTTAATGAACAATTTAGTTATTTTTATCATGAATTCTTGTGCAATATGTGACCAGTGCATATTTGTCTGGACAGTGAGATTTTGCATTAATGATAAAAATTGATCAATCACTTATCAAATCGATTTGTCATAGTATGTGCTTACAATTGCCATACAGATCTGGACAGACTGCATTTAAGAAAACCCAGACCAATTAGAGAAAAACTGGACAATGGTTCCCTGACTTCGGAAAACAGCGGTTCAGATATGCCTGGAAAACAGAAAAGAAAAAAAAAACAGCAGGACGCAGAAGAGAAACGGGACAGCTCGGAAACAGAAATACCCAGCAGTCAGGCCAATGTCAAATGTTGCAGAACCACAGACAATATTGGGATTACAGTATATTGATGACACATGGCACGTTTGGCATTGTGTCCACAGAAATCAAGATGTATCTGCCAGGTTTATTTGACTGCAGCATCTTCTCCAGACTGGTGGGCAATCCTCTTCTGTCTGCAACCACTGAGCCTGCAGTTGGTTTCGCCCATGATCTCTTGGTACGAGCTCCTCTTTGACTATGCATGGAGGTTCAGTAAATGTAGTGGTGTCACGGCATTATCTGCAACCTCCATCATCTCTTGAAAAAGAAATTCTTCTTTTAAAATAATTGCTCCCTGAAGGAAGAGGCTATGTGCCTTGAAGGTGTGTGAAGAAAATATGTTTTTAATAAAGTAAACATCATTAAAAATCAGATTTGTGCTGTGAGATATACACAGCAAATAAGCATGACCAGGGTGTTTATTATGACATATATTTCTAATCAAACTGTAATGAATGATAATTGAATTTTCTGACCTTTATTTTTTTTTTCCTTTATGTTTTTTACATAGTCATGCCATATGTCATTGTAGCATTTTTAAATCTGTTCATTTAATTTTCCTTTAATTGTGAATTAAAGCTGTAAATTAACTGCAGAGCAAATATGTCAGTTCAGCACTAAGGACCGTGTTGGTGTCAGGGGTGCTGTCTGCTACTGATCCACTGTGTTTGTCTTAACAAGAACCTCATAAAACAGGCAATTAGAAAGACTTCCGTATGGTACAGATGTCTGTGATAGGCCAAAAAGCAAATCTAGATTTCATTCCATAATGTAAATATCACTACCAAAGGAAAACCAAAGGAAAAATGTGACACATAAAATATTAAAACCTATATCATTCAAGATGACCACCTGGTCTACCCTCTGACTTGACGATTCCCTCCTCTTCACATTTTTTCCCCCCCTAACATCCCCCTAATTCATCTGCATGGTGCTGACCAGAGATAGATGGATTCCCCCTTTGTTCAAGGTTTCTGCCTTTTTAGTAAGGGAGTTTTCCCTTGCCACCATTGCTGTAGGCTTGCTCTTAGGGGTTCAGGCCCAGGATCTCTGTAAAGCTTCTTTGTGACAAATTATCTGGCCAAAAGCACTATACAAATAAATTGAATTGAACTGAATTGAAGCTCTCCATTCGGAAAAAAAAAGACTTTTCCAGCTCACAGATGTGATCTAATCAGTTAGCCCACCAACTGGCATTCAAATGTGATATATTTTTTTCTTATCTCAGCTGGGAATCAGTGTCATTATGGAAGCAGATGAGAGCTCTTTCCATTGCATTTGTAATACTTACATTCTGTGACAGGGACTTTAAGAATATGAAAACATCACTAAGTAGGACTAGATAATACTATCAGTCCAGTTCAATTTAATGTTATTTAATATAGCTCTATAAAATAGGAATAGTCAGAGAGTGATTCACAGAGGACATGGCAAACAATGTGATTTATGAGAGAGAAGAAGTCACCTGGAACCAATGAAATCTGATAAAAATTACTCGGGCCTGTGGACAGAGTAAAGTCCTCACTGAAAACTTTAGTTACATGTCGAAAGGCTTTATGGGATTGGCTCTACCGGGGACAGGAAGATGCATTAAAAAAAATACCTTCAAAAGTTAATGCAAAAAATACGGAAAATCTCCCCTTGGTCCACCAATAGCAAATAAAAGTTTTCGGAGTGAATTTGGTGTAGATTTCAGTTTGGTGGCAGGATTAAACTCTCCTTTCCACAGCAGAAACCAGGATGCAAGAGCTGCAGCAGTCATTTTACAGACTTATTAGTTATTAATAGCTGAGACAGCGGCGAGCAGCAACCACAAGTTCCGGGGTCGTAGGGGGCATCTGCACTGATCAGAAGCTGAGTCTCCCTGAACGGTTCGACGATAAAGCAGGTGCTGAGGTGTACGTGGGACCTCAACGGCAGCAGCCGGAAGCGGGAAAGATGTGGAAGGAGAACAGAGCAGAGGAGGAGAGAGCCCGTGGGCCCCCGTTGTAAGTAGGTGGTTGACGGGGAGGAGTTGAGGAGTGATGGCTTTACAGCACCATGCATCAGCCCACGCCAAGGTGATACGAAGCAGCACCGGCAGCGGCGAGAGTGGGGATAAAAAACCCTGCACACCGCAGGGGGGAGGGTGTGTTTAAACCGAAAGGAAGGATGAAGAAATTGGATTTCAACCTGCATTCAAACATGGAAATAGCGATTCCAGCATATGATAGGGAGGTTATTCCTTTCCCTCAGAAACATGTGAACAAAACCCCTTACTGCTTGTTCTAATTGGCTGCCTGAGACCAGACGCCTTCAAAGATTTTATATTTAAAACGTTCAGGTATTAGCTATGATGTTGGCAGCCCATATAGTGTCTTGTAGGTGGGGTCAAAATCTTGAATTTTGTATCTGTATCAATATGTTTTTATTTTACATTAGATTCCAGGGAGAGATAAAGATCTGATATTATGAAAAGATCCCAAATCTCTTTCATGGTGTTGAAGAAAACATGTCTCCAAAGGAAAAGAGCACTGTATTTGAGACCTATACTGCTATATTGATATATTCACCACAGGCATACCTGAAATACAGTATATATTCTGGAAAATATGGGTATAGATTTTACTTGCATACACATTTCCTCCAGGACTGGCCTTCATGTGTGAATAATTATGAAGTTATAAGGCAACTATAATGAATAAATGAGTATAGGTTTCCTGGCAAACGTATCGGCAAATATATTTGCAGATATATTCATGCAACTATGTATTTTTTTACACCATCACCAACTCTTATGTTTTAACTGTAAGTAAAAATATAAGATTAACAACAAAGCCATTTTAAGACGATCATAAAAAGTGGGGTATTTAGTTAGAAGCAAGTTAAATTTTTCAATGGATGTTCTGATCTGCTTGGGTAAGGCATCCACCCTTACATTAATTACTCCAGTCGGGAGTTAAAGAACAGCCACCCATGTTTAGGATAATAAGTGACATCCAAGCACAGCGCCACCTGGAGTGAAAAGACAACTCTCTGTATTTTACGTATGTTTTCTCAAAATGTAATAACCAAAAAACAGCCAGACAACTGGCAGACAACAGTAGAGTATCTGAAAATGAAACAATCATAATGTTTGCTATGGAGAGCAAAGTCTTCTGATTGGCTTATTGGCAGTAATTGACAGCAGACAGTAGCTTCAGTTAGCAGGGGCTTCATGAAGCCTCAGTCTTGTGTCAGTGCTTATTACAGTCGTGTTGCAGGAGTCAGGCGCATATCCCCTGGAAAGACAGGCGCTGCCTATTTTCGGAACAGGTTGAGCAGGAAGCAGTCCCTTCACAAGCTGCACGGGGATAGGATCAAACAGGTTGAAGATTTTGAAGTCGTAATTATTTGTGTTCGTTCAGGCGTCTATCAGGAAGAAGGTTTTTAAGGATTCTCTTGGCTCGGTACAGGGGCAGGCTGTCTCTCACATGTTGCGTTTTTGGACACAGCCCCATGTGTTTGCTTTTGAATGTTTTCTAATATATTCTAATGATTCTAAACCAAAAGTCTGTCCTACTGTAGGTATCATTATCTTTAGTCCTGGCAGAATAGGAATAGGACCATGACTTTTATTAAAAGCTGTGTATTTCAAGGTTAGTGGGTAGAGTTTATAACATCAAAATTTCACTTTGATGACTGCCTATGTATATATATATATCAGAGTCATTCTCATGAAGTATTGTCTAATGTGTTTTACTTGTATGAGACAAAAGCAAATAAAATCTTTGGATATATATGTATATGCACTGTCACATCACTGTGTGAACATTAAGATAATCTCCAATTATTTTGGAGACAGTTATTTATTTGAGAGTGGAGCTTACACTGCATCCAGCACATTTTAAACCACTAATAATTTCCAGTCAATGCTTGTTAAGAGCAGATTAAAGCTTTTTCTGATTAAGTATCAGGCATGTGCTTGAATCCTAATCACTGTTAACACCCATAATAAATAATAAGCATGGGACCCTTGTTCATTTGCCAGATTGAGCACTGAATCTAATGGTCTAGATTACTGTCCCCGAATCCTATCAAATCTGTTTTGTGTTGAGAAAGCGTTGAGGACATGAAAAATGCATACATGAATTAATATTGTTGCTTAGCAATGAAACTTCATATTCAAAAGTGGTGGATGTATGGAGGGGATATGAATGTATTAGAGGACGGTTGAGAGATAGCGTTTTAAATGAAACCGAGCCTTCTCCTTCTCTCCAGTCCGGAGATCTGATTTTTTTTTTTTTTTTTCCCCAGTAGGGCTCTCTGCTCCCGCACTCCAGTGTTCATCTCATTAGGGTCTCTCAGTTCTGTTTGTCTGAGATCCCTGCTAACGTTCCACTCCCCCCTCCTAATCCCCTGTATTACTATGTATGACTGTAGTGGGAATAGCAGGTATCCCCCTTCGTTTCTGCCACTCTGTCTCCGCCTCTTCTTCTTCTTATCTCTCTGGTAATGCCTGGAAGACTCCTCTCCATTCTGCAGTGGCTTTATCATAGGAATGTTTTACAGATTCTAACCAACGCTGCATCATGTTTTCATTTTACTCTCTGGTGAACTGTGAAATCTGTCTATCTATTTATCTAGCCACCTATTTAGTCTGTGTGTGTGTGTGTGTGTGTGTGTGTGTGTGTACAGTGAGCGACGTATTTAGTCATACTCCTGACTAAATAGGAACAAAAACATCTTCTAAAACAAAAAATTAATCATATTGGACATTTTGTGATATAGTTGTGATAAAAGTTTGATACATTAATCTTACAAGCATTACAGAGAATGTCATATTGCTACTGGTTTGAAATATTCAAGCCTTAGAAGTGGCAACACAATAATATCCCATATAGTATGCATATACAGACTTTATTATAAAAGTTATTGAGTAAAACTCTTCTCTGTCAGGCTGTCATGCCAGCTGCATCAATCTACATTCCCCGTATGATAACTGAAGAAAGAGAATTCACAAAGTAAATGTTTTGTGAAAAACTGACATCTGTCTCTGAATATCGCTGTTGAAAATAGCAATAAAACTGTTGTTTTCCCATAGTGTCATTTCCTTTCAGTCTTGTCAGTGTCAGTATTACAGAATGCCAGGCCAAATCTTGGTTCCCCTAAATAAAAAAATATATTATTTCTCACCGGTAAATACATTTGATGCAATGGCATAGTAATTGTTCTAATGTGTAGTCCCCGCTTAGATGAGGCTGAAAGGCACGTGCATGACTGACTTATGTTTAATGCAACATTTTCTTTAATGTGAGGCAAACTGTGAAACAGAGGGCTACATAAGATAAAAATTAACCATTTGGAAGACACATTTCTGAAACTATAATGAGCAGCATTTTAACTCCAGAGAAATTCTCCCGAGAGGGCTCCTTTTGGTTTCATGTGCCTTCCCATGTCCGTGGCTCTGTGTCTATATAGTGCCCCCTTGTGGTTGCACAATCAACTGGAGCACAATTTACAAGACTTTCCCAAAACCAGAAACGCTTACCCGTCACCATCTAAAGCCTGATAATGCGAAAGCTCTGTGACATATGGGTCTGAAAATTCAAAAAACATCACCACCAGCCGGGGTTAATAAGACGCTCATTACAAGAAGAGGAAGAAGCCCATCGTCTCAGAGAGATCACCGTAATGGCAGCGCGCTCAGTGCCTCGACCTGATCCTCCACAATTAACATGAGAGGTGCGCCGCACCCGGTGCCACTTCCTGCCTCCGGCCCCTCTCTGCTTTTGTACACAAATGGCTGTGTGAGTCACGGGCCCCACCTGCTCGGAGATGCAGTCTGCAGACGGTGCAGCCCTGGTGGGTCTTTCATCAGACAGGAAGAGAGACTACAGAGAGCAGATTGAGTGCTACACGCGAAGGTACATGAACAGCTCATTAGTATTAATAGAGAGAAAGGGAAAGGCAGCAGAGGTGGTAACTAGTCTCAAAACTAAGAAAGCTTTTTTTTGTTTTGTTTTGGGTTTTTGTTTTTTTTTTTTTGTTTCCAGCAATCATTCACGGAACCAGGACTGACAGGGCTGCAGAGTGCCTGTATCTCAGCACCATTGCCGCCGGTATACTTTCCTTGAACTCCAGAACAGATGCAGTAAAGCTCAACAAAGGTCATATTTTATGCAGAAAGTAAGAAGGTTCTGAATTGGATAAAATGATGCTGACACTGTTTTAGGAAACCTTTGCGGGGAAAAAAAGGTTATACTAATTTTCAGTATTTGATGCCATTGAGGAGCTTCCCCTGTTCAAACCAAGAGCACAGAGCACATGTCAGAATTTGGGAGCAAAGCTATAGAGGTCTTTGCTCCCCAAAATGGCACAATAACATGAGCAGTGTGCCTGAGTCTGGCCCAGAGATAATAATATAATATAATATAATAATAATATAATAATATAATAATAATTTCCCTCCCTACATTCCCTGAATTCTGGGTAAATTCATAGTCACTCAGGGTCCCGATGCACCATGCCCCTGACGGAGACAAAAGGAACGCTGGCTCTTTCCCACCGAACAACACGTAGTTTCTGAGCAAAAACTAAACAAGGACCATAGAGGCTCTCTCGTGACCTTGTGTGTGCTATTTAAAATTAATCATAAACCCGACAAGTAGAATTGATACCTACGCGCAGGAAAGTGAACAGGTCGGCCTAATGCAGGTATATTGTAGAGTGTAAAGTGCTGTCATACGCATATACAATACCAGCAAGACACATTGCTAACAAGGGTAATAGAAGGTATATTCTTTTCTATCCACTGTGTTCTTAAAATAAGATCATGTGTACCTCTCTAAACAGCAAAACAGCACATTGGCAAAGCCTCCAAATGATAGGTGAATGGTAAAATACACAGCGTAATGTGTAACAAAGCATTGCTCTGGCCCATTTCTCTCACATGTGGCGTATGCCTGAGCTGCACTGGAACTCCTGCATAACTGAACGACAAACACACCTCGTTTCTCAGAAAAGACAGAATACATTACACCGTTACTCATTAACGGGCGACATCACTACGAGATCAAATTGGATTTTTCCGCAGAGAAGAAAAACTGACATTTGAAGGCGGTTTACACAGGACGTCATACTCCTGTGAAGTCCTTTCATGTAACTCGTGACAATCTTTTTTCTAAACCTTTTTTCTGCAAAGGTTGTTCATGCACTAGCCTCACATGAAAGACCTTTGCTGTTTTGCAGTTATCTGTTCTGCACTAGGGTCATTCCGTTCACTCTCCCACTGGAGCTCTGTATTTCTGGCTTCCATCTGCTCCAGCTCCTTTGTGGCAGTCTAATTGAGTATCTGTAAGGCCATGCACAGGGGTATAAATCTAGTGTATGCCTCACAGAGTGCACACATTGTGCTGTAGCAATTGGATTTTTTTTCCTCTGCAATGCAATCGGTGTGTGCTCTTATGTCATATGTAAACAAACGCTCGCAGACATGTATGCACACAAACGTTGCCTTATAGATCTTCAGAGAAAAGAAACAGGCCAAGAGCCTGTATTTATGGTGCACCAAACCAATCAAAATCTTGACAACATAAATGCAGGTAATTGCCAAAATAAAGGAAGTACTTCATTAAATGAGTGATACAAAGTACATTGGAAGTGGGTACTTCCAAACAGGTGTGGTTATTGGCTTAATTAAGCCATGAAGATCCCATAATGCTTGGGGTTATGAAGCTGGCTCAGTTGCCAACGTTGCTGGAGGAAGTGATGTCAGTAACTTTGAGAGAGAGGTGAGTGTTGGGGCACATTTGGCAGGAGCTTCAGTGACAAAGACTGTGAATCAAGACTCTTCATGTTGGTGTTTCCTTTATGTTGGCAGTTACCTGTATATATGTGTGATCCCTCGTTAGCAGATAACACTGTCTTTCTTTCTAAGATGACTGCAGAGAGGGCAAGTGTTCGCAGCTGTGGAGGTGGGTGGATGGGCATGTCTGGTGATCTAAAACTCCTTCTGTTATCTGTTATCTTCCTCCACTTCTTCACTTAGAGGTGTGCTGTTTCACAGAGGAAGGACCCGTTAAATATACTTTTCCTCCATCTCAAGCGGTTCTCCTGCTCAATGCTCTCCCAGCATTCAGTCAGAATCAATGCTGAAGTTATTAACATCACCCATCAAGGTGACTTTGAAGCGCTCGCTTTGTGGTTTGCGGGTTCTGGTGTTCACCTCTTTCGGGATGCTAAGTGAGTCTCTCCTGGCAGTCGATTGTCCGGATTTGGCACAGACAGTGTTCGTGCTTTCTTTCAATTGCTTTCACACATCTGCAATATGTCGTCTGGATTTCGTGTCCCTACGTAGGCAGAATGTCAGCTTTGTTTTCGGTATTGATATCACGATTGTCACAGGCTCTGTGTCTGAGGTGTGCAAAAGCTACAAAGCCACAGCTCAAAGAGGGCTGAATTTCAGCAGTGATATCTGCCTGGGAGTCAGTGCTTTCCAGAGATTCTCTATTGACATGGATAGCAAGGGCTTGTGGAGCATATGCCAGATTGAACAAAGACATTAGAATGTCATCACATTCCACCTACTGCTGACCCAGCATATGTGTTTGTCATCTGTGGTCATATCCACTAAATAATATAATATATTATTGTAATATAATATAATATACAAATGTAATATACATTACATATATAATATACATTGCATTATATTATTGCCTTTTACCAGAAACTCTTATCCAGAGCAACTTGCATAAGTTAAGTATATACATGTTATTCACTTATACAGCTGGATATTTACTGAGGCAATTCTGGGTTAAGTACCTTGCCCAAAGGTACAGCAGCAGTGCCTCAGCAGGAAATTGAGCCAGGAACCTTTTGGTTACAAGCCCTGCTCCTTACCCCTATGCTACACTGCCGCCCACATACTCATCTTGTTTATTTGCTGTTTCTCTCACTGCGTCGCATCAGAGCATTATGAAAGTAGCAATCAGAAAGACACTGCAGAATATGAACCTCTAAACAGATGAAATGTGTTTCTACTTTCATGAAAATGTAGCCAATATTTACTTATAAAATGTCTATTCAACAAGCACACCATGAACAATATGCGACTGTACCCAACATTAACTTGGCAATGGGATGAACGAATACTGACAGTCAGTTATATATCAAAGCAGACATTTAGGTTTTTGTTTTGTTTTGTTTTCCTCTTTTTTTAAATAAAATGTCAATTAGTGAAGACAATTTTATTTCAGCACACACCCTTGATCTGTCTACTGTACTGTTAGCTCTCAATTAACAGAGGCTTTTAGACATCAACAGAGTTTTTTGGAAGATGTGTGGCCTTAGTTATTAATATAGAATGCCACGGATGCGGTTGCTCTTGGCCGGCTCCTCTTGTGTTCTCTGATGCCACTGCAGGAGAATGGGGCTTCTCATTACAGACAGGTGTGCAGCGGCTGTAGAGCATGGCTGCTTTGTGATCGGTCCTCTCCAGGATAAATGCTGGCTCTTAGCTTCACAGAAATCTGACTGCCAACATCTCAGAAAAAAAAAAAACACCTGACATGGCGATTTGGAGGCCGGTTTGGCTTTTAGGATTCCGTGAATTGGCAGGATTTTTGAATCCCCTGAATCTAATGAGCTTTGTGTCGTGATCCATGTGGTGGGAAAGTCTCTACAGGTAGAATGTAATTACGAAATCAGCTTTAGATGGGTTGGCACACCAGACAAATAACATTACAGTGCAGGAGTAGGTTAATTAACATTGCAAAATGCTGTGATGTGATTTCACAGAATGTATAGATTTTCTTGAAGGTCAGCTTTGTGTTTCCCTTTAAAAACTGAATACTCGCATCAGAGGTGCACCCCGTAGTCATCTCCTGGCATTGGCTAAAAGTCCTGGTTAATGAATGTCGTGGACAAAACATAATTTAGATTATTTCCTTCTGGAGTTTTCCTCAAGCCGCAAACCCACCCTTCACCCCACCTGTCCTTTCAGCCCCTCTGTGAGATGCTGTGTGGTACCCAGGGTTATATATGGGTGGCAGTGTAGCACACTGGTTAAGGAACAGGACTTGTAACCGAAAGATTCAATTCCCTGCTGAGGCACTGCTGTTGTACCCTTGGGCAAGGTACTTACAGCTGTCACACAATTGTCTCAATAAATATCCAGCTGTATAAATGGATAACATTATTTAAAAAAAAGGTAACATGTAAGTTGCTCTGGATAAGAGTGTCTCCTAAAATGCCAATAATGTAATAATATCATTGTATTCCAGTGTCTTCAGGACTCCTGTATAATTTACATATTCCCAAATGTTTTTGGGATATTCACAAAATTAAGGAATTGCTGATTCTTTGCAGGAGTCAGAATAACATATCTCCCTCTTTTTTCTTTTTCTGGCGCATTTTGAGAGGTAAAAAAGCTCTAATAAATACAAGACCATCATACTTATGCATTTTGACCTCAGTAAAACAGCTAAAGTTGCACTGAGTGTGAGTAATACAGCATACTCAGCTAATTACAACCTCATCCATCCAAGATGATGTCATTCTTATGCGGGAATGACTCTTAAAAGAGGAGTTTGAAATTAAAATGCAAATACAACATTGGCTTTGATGATTTAACTGTTTTTTTTGTTTCATAACTTGGAACAGCATGTATATGAAGTGTTTGGTGTTTGTAACACATTCCTTTATTAAATAAAATTTTTAAAAAGCATCACTCAAATTAATTATTTGAACGTCAATGTGTGATGCTGGTGCTGTTCAAGCTACAATGCTGTAGCTGTAGCTAATTTAAAAACATAAAATGATCATTCGAGTTACATTAATTATTTTTGAGTGTGTCCATTATAATTGTGGCTGTGGTGCTTTCCCTGTCCGCATTGGTTTTCATGATGTGACGCCTCCTTAGCTATTAAGTTAATATAATTATAGAGACTGTGGAATGCTGGAACCAAGAGGGCAATGTTTTTCATCTGTAAAAAGCATTTTTCTTTTTCCTGTTGGATGGCATCCAGGTACAAAGTGAAAGAGCATAACTTTTTTCTCAAAACATTTTACATCTTAGGTGCTTTGATAATTATCAAGAGATATGAGATGCACTGTTTTCAGATGCTAACCATTTTTTAAAATTAAATCATATGCCACTGAATTCCACTGAGTACCATATTAAATGTAAGTGATATTGACTCTTATAAGCAGACTGCTTTATTCTGTTAACATTTTTAAACAGCATTGATTATTGAATGATTCTGACTCAGTGTTTTGATCACCATATGCAGTTGATTCTTACATCAGCATTTCTTACAAGTGGAGTACTCTGTATCAGTGTAACGCATGACCAAAAGAGTCTTGATTTGGAGCATGGAAAGGTCAACTGCTATTGCTTATACACTAGATGGCACCTAAACACAGGATTCTAGCTTGAAAAAAACAAAAGCTTTTACAGTGGTCAGGCAGAGGCCAGTTATGCCTGTGATCACGTTCCACTCTGACAGTCCAAACTGCAGTCATTATGCATGTGTGCATCTGAGGGACACACTCAGGCTCTAGATTAACACTTAACTGGGACCTCGGATCTTGGTCGATCCTTATCTTTTTACATCTGTCCATCGTGGATTAAGATGTTGTTGAACTGTGTGAGCACCCTCTGCCCACACGGAGAGTGTCCAGGACCAGATCCCTTCAGCTGTGTCGGTGCCTCTCGGAAAACCATTTTGATGTTTTTGAAAGGGTATTCACAGTTCCCCCATCTCCTTATGTAACCACAAACCAGACATGAAAGGCACTTTGCGCACGCTCTTAACATGGTAGCCCATGCTTTGTGTTAAAATCCCCACAACTTTCATTTCTGTCTGCTGTAATGATGATGAATTAGAAGTTTCATTTCTTACGACAAGAAAAGGCTCCATCTAGTGGCAGAGACTTAAAATAATGCAAGCTACCTCTCCCCAGTGACAGTTTCATACTTGCAATGATGCTTTCGTGTCAGCAGGATGTTGTGAAATGCAAGTCACTTAGCAATGTTCCAATGACATGAATTCAGGAGTTCTCACTGCTCCTTAAACCCTATGGCTCTCTATGACAAGCAAGCATGGCAAATTGGAACTGATAATCATGTGTGGTACTTGGGCCACTCAGGTAATCTCAACTTTTTCTGCCTTCCTGCAGGGTTCAAAACAAAGCCAGAAAAAGGAATAAAATGGCTGTTTCACATCTGGAGGTGTAGTGTTTGCTCCATCATCTGCATGCACTTTGCGTTTTGTGACTCTTGAGCCATCCTTGTGGCTGAACTCAGCATTACAGTTCATACACATTGACATAAGCAGTATCCTTCAAGTGGTTTTGCTAATTATGCTGAACTGGTCCAAACCACCTGGGCAGCTGGCATGTAGGAACATGTTAAGAACAGCTACAATGAGTGCCTTTCCAAAGTATCAGAGGCAGTGCAGTCCGAATGTCCTTCTAAGGTAGAGGATATAAGAGGTAACTATTTCTCTGACTCATGTTGTCGAAGCAGCCTGTTGTTTAAAGGAAATTATTCACATTTCAAGCTAGATAAGAGAAAACAGGACTTGATTTTTGGCTATTTAAAAACACTTCGACAACAATAGCCAAATATTTCCATGTAATTCAGCAGCGCCTTTGAGGAAATCCTTACCTTTCTGCCCAGTGTTCATACGCCCGACGGTATGCAATGCTATCCCTCCAACAATATCTTTCACTCAGAATAGCAGTTTGTTCAAGAGAAATGATTTACCGGTTATTTCAGGTAGAACAAAATCTGAATTGTATGAAAAGTGTTTTTGGTGAAACCATTTCAAAGTCTCTGCCACTATAACAGTGTTTGTTTTCTAAAATATAACAATTTGTCATTTTATTTGTAGTAGTATTATAACCCTTTACAGACTGGTGTCACAAAAACTTGTGCTTATTCCAAGCATGAGTGTAGTCTAGTGAACCACTCAAGTGAATTCCACTGAAAAGTGTCCCCACAGGTTATTTATGAATGGTGCTCATCTTGGTGCACACCATCTTGAGAATTCTGTCCCTGCCATTGTTGAATCTACAAGTGTTCTGATTCATTGATCTAAAACAGAGTATCCATACCCGGCATAGAAATTCTGACAGCACTGGAAAACTTCCTGCATCAAATGGAATCTGCTAGACAAAGGACAGAAGGGGTGCTGCAGCTGAATATCTTGTCATAGCACAACATCTGTGTTATTCAGTTTTCAGACCAAATGCTATGCAAAGATTGATACATCGCTGCCACTGTGTAGGCAGAATATTTCATGAAGAAAGGGTTCTGTGGTCGACAGTCAGAGACCATACATCTGATGGGTAGAATGCATTGTTTGATGTCACATGACATACACATCTATGATATGCTTTAATTTAATTTTTTACTCAAATACACCAGTAAAGCTAAAAGTCAGAAAACACAGCCACATGCTTAATTATGCTTAATGGCGGCAGTGTAGCATAGTGGTTAAGGAGCCGGACTCATAACCAAAAGGTTGCTGGTTCAATCCCCGCTGGGACACTGCTGCTGTACCCTTGGGCAAGGTACTTAACCCACAGTTGCCTCAGTAAATATCCAGCTGTATGAATGGATAACATTGTAAAGAACTGTAACCTATATAAGTTGTTTTGGATAAAAGCGTCTGCCAAATGAATAAATGTAAATTAATGGCCTGTGGCTGAATTTGCATAGGCCTGGAAGCTATTTGAAATCAGATGGATCTAAACCTTTGTGTAGCATACCATACTCACAGGCAAACAGCATTCATATTGCACTTACAAGCCTACAAGTTCATGCATTATTTGAATGGACACTAATTTAACTAACTTCTTGAATCTGTGTGTACTGCCACATTCAAAAATTGTCAAACGTTCTGTCTGCACATAAAAAGATGTCAGTGTTTTCAATATATTGCGGGAAAAGGTCCCAAGAAAACTAATAACCGATTCAAAACAGCTCATTGCATTACATTTTGGATATAATCTGTGCCGCCTAGGCCTACTTCTTTTTTAAGATAATTCGCAGCGTCCGGCCGGCTATTCACTGTAAAAACGCGGCCGTTACCATAGCAACCCAAAGAGGTACAGACAACTACAGGACGAGCAGGGTGTTTAATGTTTACGAACCAGGCAGGCCGCAGATGGTCCGCGATGCCGTGGGCACCCCCCCCCCCCCCCCCACACACACACACACACACACACACACACACACACACAGCAGGATCAGGGAGCGATGAACAAGTCCTCAGCCCCTTCACCTCGTAATTAATTACAGCGCGTATGAAACAACGATAGACATTAATGACAAAGACGCGTTTATGTTTGAGAAAATAGTTCTTTTTTTTCCTTAGATGTTGTTTAATACGCTTTTTCAATGTCCTATCTGCGTGTAAGACTGCCGGCCGATCACACAGTGATGCACTCGCCCAACGCATCCCTGACCTGCTGCGGTTGTCTTTTCACATCTGAAGTGTTTTCGAATGGCATCTGGATGATACGATGACGATAACTGCAAAACTGTGGCCTGGGTTCTGATTGGACAACAGTCATCATGCAGTCATGTCTCGACATGCCAGCTGTACAAAGTGGGCACCATGACAGATCTCTCACTGTTCCAAATTCCCAAGAAGGTTAGTATGTGTTGCTTATCGCTGTATCCCTCATTGCTTATCACTGTATATTTTTTCTGGTTGCTAAGGGGTTGTTAAAACTGTATGAAGTAAACAACAGCTGTTTCTTGTGCAGTAGTGATATATTAAGTACTTTTGTCTTTATTCATCCATATTTAATTTCTGAGGGGGGTCTCTTTCGTGTTTCCCCTACTACAACTACTGCCAATGCACTTATCCTAAAAACTAGCCCTATCTTGACTTTCTGAGGAAGTACACCTACTCTGAATGGTATGATAAAATAAATATAGCATCAAAAATTGACTAAAACTAAAGTCTGTTTTAAAAATACGAACAGTATATTTAATTGGAACCGCGAGTCTTTTTTTTTCTTGCTTCGCACCTGTTGAATCATGGAAAACGTGGTGCTGAAGGACAGCGCCGCATGTAAAGCAGATGTTTGTGTTTTGTGGTTTGTGTTTTCTCCCGATTCACTTAATGAAATTTTAGTGACATTTAATTTGAAAAATACTATAGAGGAAAAACTCGGATCTCTCCTTCACCTTAACATCAACTCTGGATTTAGATATCGTAATAACAAACAAAACAAAACATCTTTACAACTCCACCTGTGGTAGGCCTATCGTTTCGCATTGCTTAAAAAGTGGACAGAAACACTAAGAAAAGTTTTAAATGAAAATCAAAGATTCCCTCTTTACTTAAATGTAAGAGAAAAAATACAAAACAATAACAGTATATGCGCACAAAATATACAATGAATTGACAGTATTATATAAATAATAAAGAAAATATACATCCCTCGTTTGACCCTATATAACCAATAGTTTCAAGTAGCTCAAAATCTAGGAGTAACGGAAAAAATGTCCGTTGCATTTGAATGAATTTATGTACGTCATCACAACTCTTTAAAGTGCGTCAGCTCACCCGTCTTTACGGCATGTGATTTCTGCAACAGCTTAACCCAGGGGTGTCCAAACCTCTCCTGGAGGGCCACTTGTCCTGCGTGGTTTAGATCTCTCCCTGCTCCAACACAGCTGATTCAAATGATCAGTTTGTTATTCAGCAGCTTCAGGAGTTCATAACGAGTTGATCATTTGAATCAGCTGTGTTGGAGCAGGGAGAGATCTAAAACATGCAGGACAAGTGGCCCTCCAGGAGAGGTTTGGACACCCCTGGCTTAACCTCAAGGAAGGTTACACAGAGGATGCCTTATGAACTCTTTTTTCACTTTTTGTTCAAATATTGTGGCTTCTGAGTCAGATGAGACTTCTGAGAGTATAGTATGGTTTTGGCTAATACAGTACAACTGTTAACATGAGTTGACTATGTGTGGTAGATCGACTGCAAGTGAAGTAGAACCAGTGCTGTTCACTTTTACTTTTGTTCTTCTTCTCTGTGCATTTACCAGGATTTTTTTTTTTCTATGCTTTTTTTACGGGTAGGGACAGACAAATTGTGACAAGCAATGGGAATAACCAGATAAATGAAACGTTTTGCCAGTGAAATGCAGAGATGTGTGTGATATACATATACATCCATACTCTGTGTGTGTGTGTGTGTGTGTGTGTGTGTGTAGTGCACATAGCTGTTATTACAAGCGTACGAAAATTCATGGGTTTGGCCTCCTGAGCTGATGTGCAGTTTTCTTACTTCACCCAATCCCTCACTGTGTATTTTCCTCAGATATTAACTTCCTTAGATGCATGTCTGCGTAGTCCATTATCCCAGATGATGAGGCCGTTTAAGTCACTACCAAGACCCAGAGAATGACCCTAAACAAACCCTACACCCCACCCTGTCAGTGTAGCAATGTAGTGTGAATGCAGGAGACACATCTCTTAAAGGCGATGTTTGGAGGTGTCATTTATTTTATCACAAGGGATCATTTTATTCTATCCAAGATGTAGCTGATGGCAGACATATAGTCTTCTGTGCCTCTGGAACCATCAGAGTTCAGATCCTGGAAATGACAGACAGACAGCCAATACTGAAACAAAAGAAATACAAACAGGATGAATTAAAGCTCTATGTAATTAAAGTCAGTATTGATCATTTTGTTAAGATCTTCTGAGATTACTTTAGAGATCTCTATGCATGCAAGTTTTACAGCTTGTTTTTGCCTGTCTATTTGATGTTTCTGCATTGCAACTACAGGCTAATTTGTCCTAGATAACATCTGCTTTATATTATTATTATTATTATTATTATTACTACTACTACTACTACTACTTTACTAAGAAGCTGGATTAAAGAGACAGGTAAACAACAATAAAAAAAAAGATTTAGGACAAATGTTTGGTTTAAGGCTGTATTTGAGCTGTATACACAGTATTTTTTATTATTTTTATTATTTATTTTAGTATTTATTATATGCAGCATAAACATATGCATGGTATCTGCTCTGTGATGAAAGTCTCAGCAACAGGATATTTCAGTGTTTAAATAACTCTCTTGGTTCCTCCCAGGATGCTGGTTATTCAGTTTAACTTGGCTCATCATTCAAGCAAATGCAAATATTACCCTCAGTGGCAGGCATTTCTGTAGATTCTGATGTTGATCCAACACAGAATTCTGAATATTAGTTTGAAAATCTCTGAGAATCCTCTGGGTGTGACATCAAGTTGCAGTCTCAGATATTGAAGCCATCTGTATTTTTTAAGCAGCGTAAATATTTTATGCAGTGTGTTATGTACAACTATACCACCCAAAAAAATGTACTGGGCATTGTTACTCCCAACATGCAGGTTGAGATTAAGTTCTTGTGAAAATTCAAAACATGTTCTTGATAAATGGTCAAACTGTTTATGCTGCAGCTCTCTGTGTTGTGATGGGAGTTTATGTTCCAGGGAGCCAGACAGCGAGAGGCCAAGCGATGTAGCTTATTTGTTTATTTATAAAGCCACACTGTTTAATCAAAAACTACAAACCACTGTGATTTATGTACACTGCACGCTGAAGCTGCTTCCAATGTCATTGTCAGCCAGACTAGCAGGTTTAGCTCACTTCCTGGTAACTCGGCAAATATGTAATTCAAAACAGAACCACCAATGAAAAAGCCTGCCTATGACAGGGCAATAAAAACTTTTTGCACAGTCTGCAGAAAAAGTTCTGCAGTTCTCATGGTGGTAGAACAGATGTTGAACATCATGCGGGCAGGAAACAAAACGTAAAAACGAAAAGAGATGCAACACCTATATCTATAGCTTGATGTAATAAACCCCAGGAATCCTTATATAATTAGTAGCTGCTGCTGAACTCAGAAATGTCTATCACAGTAGGGGCGTGCATCAAGCATTCATAACACCAGCTGAGAATTGAACCCTGTATAAATTTTCACCCAGACTGAATCGTGAAGTGCATTTCACTTGGGGCAAGAAATTTCAGGAGAACCTAAATTAATTTGAAGGTGTTTAATAACCGAGAGGTGCAGCATAAATTGGATGGGAAGTGATTCTGCTGGGATCTTTGGCTTGACTTGGCGTTCGGTCCTGCAGGGAGCCAAGCACATCAGCAAGGCTGTAGGACAACAATGTGTTCTTTTTAAGGTACACCAAACACCGCTGTGCACAGGACAATGATGCATTTTCAGTCTTGTTTCTTAATAAAACAGTTTTAATGTCCACATAGTCTCTCTTTGATGAACAAGCAAGAAAGCAAAGCTTTAATTGGAAATTGCCACATTAGATGGGCAATTATTTACCCCTCCACCATTCCATACCCCCCCCCACCCCCCACCCCCCACCCCAACTACCCCTCTCAACCCCAACGTAATTTTTGGCCATTATGGTCAGGTGCTCGTAATAGTGATCCCCAGAATGGCGTTAACATTATCAGAGCCCACCAGCCCCCAAGAGACAAATTTCACATTAGGGCATAATGGGGAGGGGGGTTTTTAGGCCTAACTGTGAAACAAAGCAACCCTTTTGCCTGCTACAGTTACAATGAGAGAGGACAGGCATAACACTCTGATGTCAATGAACGACAGCAGATTACTGGTGCTGAAGAGTGCAGCTGATAAGTGATATCTACAGCAGAGAACTGCTGAATCCATGTCTTCTATCAGATGCAGGCCAATAATGACCTTAATAAATAACGTTCCTGTTGTGTGCTGTGCATCTGAGAGCCACGCGAAAACAGCGTTAAATGTGATGCCACTGTGTTCACTGCAAGTGGAAATAGTTTGCATGGATTGTTACTGTTGCCAGGAAAATCATTCTTGTGTGTCTTGAGAGTCCCCAGAGTCTCTCTGTAACATCTGGATTAAAAGGGTGCAGCTGATCACGGCAAAAAGCCCCCAGCCCATTAATGACCACACAGTTGGTTATCAGCCAAATGCATTTCCCAGTGCTTAAGTAATTATCTGCTGTAACATCTTGCATAGAATAGTCACTGAGAAATTAAAAGCAAATTGTGATCTTTTAAAAACAATTTTTTATTGTCTTCCTTCTGCAATTTTGAAAAAGTAAAATCTGCCACTGCAAATTGCAAAAGTTTAAGATATTTTGTTGTTTCTTTTATTATTATGATTATTATTATTATTATTATTATTATTATTATTACTGTAGATAGTATATCATAGATTCATAAGGAGATTTTTGAAAGCCAGGCTTTTTGAGGATGAAAATGACTTTTATTAGACTGTAACACTGGTTACATTGTGCACTGGTTCAGTGACTGCAAAGAGTACAGAATGTGAAATGGGCAGACACCTATTGCAAATGCATTTCTGAAAGGCTAAGAGCAATCTCATCCCATTAAAGCTGTGTTCCCTTGACAACTGAGCGTGAAATGTAAACCGTTTCCATGGCGATTGTTCCCGAGTGCTAATTATCACTGTTGAGGATAATGACGGGCAGGCGGCGGACAGCAATAAGTGTTATCCAGAAATCCCACCGAAAAAGAAAAGAAGAGTTATGTTTTTCATTTTACCTTTGACCTTTTTGTCTCACCAAGCTTAGCTTGGTTTCCTGGTTTCTGTCAGGGCTTTCAAACAGTTGCACTTCAGTGATTTTTATTTATTTGTTCCACCCACACACACACACACACACACACACACACACACACACACACACACACACACACACACACACACAACACGCACCGATTCTCAGAGGGGGACTGCTGTTCAGATGATGTCAGGGCTACATCATGAGCCAAGGCAGATGTGTTGATGAAAGGCTGTTTGCACTGGCTATATCCATATTCATGACGCAGTATGAAGGGAGGCCCAGCATGTGCTTCAATTAGAGCCTATGTGCATTCCTGGACCCCTGCATCTGCACTAATCTATAGCAGTCACCTCTCGCCAATCAGCCAAAAGTTTACATCTGCTCTGTGCTATAAGCTGTAAAATCAACGACAGTTTCTTCAAAGCGTTTTAATAATTAATTTGTTTTTAATGTCCTTTACATTGATGCCAAGCCCACGCCGGGGCGTGTGCTGCATATCCAGAAAGAGGCATGATTTATTAAAATAGCGGTAATGTTCCGTGGTGTAGTACTGTCTGTATGAGTCATCATGGAGGAAACTGCAGGGGAGAGAGAGCTTGGGTCTTAAACACATGGGGTTCTGTGGGTGGGAATGCACAGCCGTTCCATCCCTGACAGCACAGGCAGACTACAGCAGGAGACACATCTCACTTCAGTCCATATAGGAAGAATTTTAATATGAGGAATATGAACCAAGCATCCTGTACGCAAAGGAACTAACAGCAGGACACTAGAAATATCCGCCCTCTGCACTTAGAGGCTCCTGATTAAGTTTGTAACGATTATACTTGGTTAGTAGGGTAAAAAAGGAAAATTTTCAGGCCAGTTGAACAAATGAGATAAACTTTATAAGTCAATGGATCTCTGCTGTCAATGTTCTGTTCTGCTTGACCTTAGACAACTACATTTATATTTAATGTGGCCTTGCATTTCTGTTCATTAACACATGATAGTAAAGAGGCAGCTTTAATACATGGTATTGTACAATCTATAAGTATAGTCTGACTAAGTGTACACTGAGTCACTGAGTCAGTTTCTCCACCTGCTGCTCCAATGAGAAGTCGTAACCTTTCAGTTAAGGTGTAGTTAGCCTTATTCTCACAGCAGGCAGTCTGAGCGTTTTCCCAGAACTTCTCACTTCCTCCCCCAACGATGCGAAAATGTGGGGGAAAAACTGCATCAAAAAAAGTAAGTTTGACTGCAGAGTGTTTAGCTTTTCAAAGGTTTCCATGTTAAAAGAATGCTCCTACCACATAAAAGTTCAGTCGTCTCTGGCTTAAACTAGTACTGTCAATGTTATATAACGAGTGTGGATCCCAACACAAACCAGAAATGAATAATCCCATATTCGCTGTTGGGAGAGGGTTCAGAGGAATGATTCGTCCTTGGGGAGATTGCATCATCATTCACTTTCATTTGTGAACATACAGTACACACACTGAAGTGAAGCGAACTCAAGACTATTCTTGCCCAGAGTACAAGCTGTGGGAGAATGCACACAAGGTCATTTTACTCATACAGGTCCATTACAGTTCATTTTTGATCTGGAAATAAAGAACTGAAATAGAACCTTCCATGGTCTGATTTACATTTCAGATACCACATTACTCATGTATTTACCCAAACCTTTTAGCAATAGACATTTAATATCCTCTTCTTCATTCGCTTTCATGGAAATGATGAGCTGTGTCTTTATCAACATTGATTCCCATTATTTGAGGAAAAACTCATCCTCACACAGCACACATTTAGTGGGATTATCCTTTTCACACGTTCAATTATGATGCAAAACATTTCATTTCAGTTTTGGAATTAAATTAAGCTTTTTTCCAAAGAACAAACATTTGAGAAAGGCAAAGGGAAGCAAGAGTTTAATTTGTATGATCCTAAAACTTGTTGCTTGGGGTTAATGACAGAGCTTTCATTTTCTGTGAGAGCAGTCCTTTCTCTTTTAAATGCAGGCTCATTTCAACACATATTTTATGCAGAACAACAGAAATAAACTCATTCACTGCATGATGCAAACAGAAGATGGAATTTTAGAGTTTGCAGAGGTATAATTCATATGAATCTTACATTTATGTCCAGGTTGTGATATCTACTTTTATGTATGTGACAACATCTGTTCAGTTTGAGAGTTACGAACACTTATCATTTGAATCAATTGTGTGAATGTTCAATATGCTATCATGATGAAATCAGATAAGTGAAATTTAGAAAGGTGTGTCTATGTAGCAGAGCAGAAATTAGTAACTTGTGTGAGTCCTGTGTAAAGCTGGCAGGGTAGCAGTTAGTAGAGCAGTTTCAGTGGTGACATCACTTCCTGAGACTCCAGTTAGCTAGCATTGTTGCCTATGAAATTAGGGGGAAATTGCCTTTAACTCAGCTGGTAACAGGATTGGCCATTAGAATCAGGTTTTGCAATGAAAACAGGGCTTCTGGTCTCACTTGAGGAGTTGCAAACCTCTTTCCACATTGAGTACATCTTTAGCACATACATTTAGCATACAAGTGGACAGCAGATTTAGTGCACATTGTAGGAAATTGTGTTTTTGGTGTGTGTGTGTGTGTGTGTGTGTGTGTGTGCGCGCGCACATGCGCGTGTGTTTATTTTAATCTTGTGCCTGTTTAAACAAAATGTTTGTTACTCCAACTTTTTCACATAAATGCAAGTATGCATTCATGTGCCTTAGTAAAGGTCTTAAAATATTCAAACTAGAGACACATTTACTACAAGTCTTAAGAAAATAGGATCATTATTGGAAGCCTGAAGCCCATCCGAATGTGGTGATGTGGAGCAGGGCTCGTAACCTAGAACATGCAGGTTTAATTCCGAGGACGGACTCTATTGTTGTACCCTTGAGCACAGTGCTTAACCCAGCCTGCATAAGTAGATCTTACCCAGCTGCATAAATGGCAGACATCACTATGTAAGTCTCACTGGATAAGACCGTCTGCTGGGCAAATGTAAAGCAACCTCTCTGACTACCACATTTCTGTGGGGCAAATACTTTTTGGATTTTGCCCTGCAACTCTGCTTCAGATGGGGATGTGATGTGCTGAAAGTGGCATAATTTCCACCCTGTTTCCAGAGCCTTTTAGCAGCAGCAGCTGTTGTTACTCTGTTGGGCCATTTTCCCCGGGGTGATTGCGTGGCGCAGTCTCCTAGCCCTCATTTTCCCCTTAGTCTGAGAGCTGCTAACATCACAACTAGCCTGAACTCAATAACAACTGCTCAAAGTAGCTGTAGAGGAATAGCTAGCCAAACCTGAATGTGTGCTGTGCCAATGTGTGGAAAAACAAACAATCAAACAAACCCAAAAAGTGGTGCGAGTCAGACCTCCCAATTCGAGGTAGCAGGAAGTGAACCTACCAACTCTGGGGATGTCCTCGCAGGCTAGCTCTGTCCTGTGGGCTCCACAGCCCTCGCAGCCACAGAAGTGGTTTGTTCAGTTTGGTTCACTGTTATTTGAAAACAAAGTCACAAAGATGGCAGGCCAGCACTCAGCTTCAGAGGATCAACGGTGAATAGGTATCTCTTAAAATACAGTCTTCCAAGTCCCAGCAAAACAAATAGCATATCAATACAACCTAGCAGTATGGTCATTGTCATCTCGCTGAAAACAAACGGTGGGAACGGAATGACTGAAATCATTGAATCATCTCAGTGCTCAATATTCAGGGACAGGATTTTGCAATTAGGGGTTGGCTTTAAAAGCCTGTAAGTGCTCTGAATAATATGGTCAGACTGTCACCTTTGTAATGACACATTGTTTGAAGAACACATATGGAAAGGTAGATAAGATATCGCTCGTGTTTCAAATAAAAATGAAACCTATGAAAGCCCAAATGAATGTGTGCACAGTTAATACTGGTTTAAGTCATGATTAACATGATAAATTCTTATGAACCAAAAAGTAATAATCTCTGTTTAATGTGTGAGTCAGTTGTTGTGGTTCCATGTTGGCTCCAATAGCAGAATACTGAACTCAAACAATCAAACCTCAAATAATTCCTAAGGGTTCAGCCATTAAAGAAAATTGCAGGTTCATTCTTTTGTTTGATTACATCGCCTTCAGTGGTCTTGAAAATATTGACCTAGAAGAAATCATTACATGTGGTTAAATGTGGTCAAATATGGCCCAAGCAATCAAGCATCTGTCAAGGAATGTTATGATAATAATATCAAATTCTCCTGGAATGAAAAGCATTCAATATTGCAGTGATTTTGAGACAGAAGCAAAGAATGTTCCTGGTCTCCAGGATGTTGAATAGAGTTTTTTTTTTTTTAAATCATATTCAGTTATCCCGATACTCTATCACCGCTGGTCTGCATATATCAAGTACCAGCACTGTTTTTCTTGGAAGCTTAATGGACCTCATCCACAAACTGATTGCCATGCCTCATAATCCTGTCCTCACTATATAATAAATCATAAATAACATGACCGATCATTTCACTGAGCCTGAATCAGCAAGGAGTACAAGGCTACATGCCGCAAGCCTGGCATTTTGTAAACAGGTGCCCCTGTTTGCCTGATACTAAAATTAGTAGAGAAAGTCCAACTTAAACAGTTAACAGTTATCAGATAAGGGTAGGAGTTACGCACTGCATTCTGAATTTTCCACTAGTTATAAAAGCAATTGCTGCCATTAGAGTTGTTCTAAAAACAAAATTTCAAACACGTCGCCATTGCTTTCAAAGAGGCGACATGCAAACTGAATGAGACATCCTTCAGACGATAAGCTCAGTCCTGCAAAATGTTCTTTCCAACATCTGGACACACACTGCGGAAAACATGCAGCGTGAAAAAGTCAATGTACAGACGGATAAATATCCACTTTCTAGAAAACCCAAAAGAATGCAGTTACTTTACGGTGTGGGCGTGTTCACTCCTGTTCAGGGGCAGGGAGACCCGTGCTGTTTTCCCTCAGTGTTTCTGAGAAGCAGAAAGGATGGGGACTTTTCGGGGCTTTCCAGCTCTCTCTCTCACGTGATTCCCACGTGAAGTGGAAAGATTGCAGGACTTTAATTATGACCTTCCTAGATGTCATCTGAGCCCACAGATAAATTGACCCTGCCTCTAAAAGTAGAACCAGTGACTGTTTGCTCTATAAAAAGCAGGTGCGCTTCCATGTTTGCAGTTACCTACGTGTGTCTGTTTACACAGCTACAGTCTATGGTCCTGTAAAGTCATTGTGTGATGTTTAATATTTGCACATGCATATTGTATCCGGGCAGCTTGGAGAAGCCTGTTTTTATGTTGGAACAGTGTGTGCATCTCTCTCTCTCTCTCTCTCTCTCTCTCTCTCTCTCTCTCTCTCTCTCTCTCTCTCTCTCTCTCTGTCTCTCTCTCTCTCTGACACACACACACACACACACACACACATTTGTGCTCTGAAATGTTTTGAAAGTGGACATTTTATGAAATCAGTCAGGAATCACACAACAAATAAGATTCTGTCTTCATAGATCAGCCTGAGTCCCTGGGCTCAGCATTGCCTGCCTTTTATATCCAACAGCATGGAAACATTGGGCTGAAAGTGAATCTTGAGGTAAAACTCAAGCAGGAAACACTATGTGTCGGAGATCACAGGCTTTTCAGGAAAAATGCTCCGGGGCTATTCAGGTTATCTGAACAACCCTCACGCGCAAGTCTTACTATTACTCTAGCCATGACCTCAACAGTAAATCTAACCTCAATTTCAGCCTTACTACAATATGTAAAATGAGTCCAACTCTGCAATAAACACCATCTTGTAATGACCTATGTTTTTTATTACAATTGGACAGTAGCATTATTTCTTTCCCTAATGGAGTGATATTTAATAAGGTAATATTCCATACCCTGTGATGTGTCAATATACTATGAGAATAACACTAAAGATTAACATGAATATGAAGTCAGGATATTGCTTTGATTAAAGAAAGTAAACACCTCAGGGAGGAAATCTGTTACAGCTGTATATTGATATTATTGCTCAGTAGCAAGCTCAATATCTTGCCTGCTCAAGATAACACTGATGTCAAATATCAGTCAACTGAGTTCTGGTATACTGTTATTATGATGTGACTGTCTTTGTGTTAGTTGATGAGTTTGGCAGCAAATACTAAAGGCAAAAGGAGCTAGTCTACAGCACTACTAAAATGACTTAGTGGTATAGCTATCAATGCCATCATTAGATTCACTTTATTATATTATAATCATTGAATCATTGCGTTACATGTTGTGACCCTTTTTTTGCATGAATTGCATGCTTCTGGGAGTCTCTACAGTTTTTTTTTGTTAAAATAAACATAGCTTCTTTAAACTGAAGACCTTAGAGGCACTTTAAATATAAAGCTTTCCCATGCCACTCCCTGCCTTGAACTGTTTGAAGCCCGAAGATAAGAAATGTTAATATTACCGGAATAACGCTAAAAGGGTGGAATTTCAGCATAAACCCTACAGTGGAACTGACTGCGGTAGCACTGACATGCAGTAACGTGCGAGGAGCCGCAGGGCTAAGCACCGCTCTGCGTGTGAGAGGTGTCCCGGAGGAGAGCGCTTTGAAGACTGACGTCCTCCCGGTGAGCGTGACATCACCCCGGCGCTTCACCTCACAAACCCCCCCACCCCCGCGGTGAGAAACACGGGGGCCGTGCGGTGCACAGAACTGTGACGCGCTGCAACGCAGGCGGCGGGTACGTTTTAACTGAGGCGGGAGCGGAATGAGTGCCGGCAGTCAGCAGTGCGGCGTGGCGCTAAGGAGCAGGGCTCGTAACCCGAAAGGCCACCGCATGCTGTGTCAGCGGCCCTGGGTAACAGCATCTGCTATGCAGTCTGTAAGCTGATAGCCACCCCAGGGAAACAGCCAAAAAAGTTCGTTTTAGAGAATGGAAAAAAAAACGAAACTAAGGTGAGCTGTGAATACGTCCATTCCCTTTAACTTCAAATGGATCTTTAATTTGTGAAATCTAATAGAGAGTTAAGAGAGAGCTGAAAGAGTGTGCAGCTCTTATAAGGCCTGTTTTTAATTATACTAAGCATAGTTTTTTTTTTAATTTTCTCGTGGTCCCTGCCTCTCTCTTTATCAGTAACACAGTAATACAATGCAAATCCACAACCCTCTCATAACCTCACATGTAAACAATTTCTTTTTGCCAGATAGAGTGATAAAAAGTAAGGTGGATAGCAGATTGTTTGTACAGAGTTCCCCTTTCTACACTGTCCCCAAAACAGTGCTGATAACCACATATGAAACCTGAATAAAATATTGCTTGTACTGCATTTTACCAGAAACAACTAAATTCAGATCCAGATCAACAAGATATGACGTTCGTTCATTTTTCTCTCACATATCTTGCCAAGAGTAGGTTTCTCATTTATTCTTTGTGATGCTCAACCAACGGTTTCCCCAGTTGCTAGGAGATCATAGAACTTTCCTTCAAGAACAGAGGAAATAATAAAAAGTAGCATTCTACATGGTGGCTGCATCTGAAAAAAAAATACAGATACTTGGATACTCGGATACTTTCTACTAATTTGGGGAATGTAAATTTGTTTATAAGCTTTAATGTTCTCATAATTTATTTTTAAATGAAAATGTAGGCACAACAAATGATCATTTATTTAAGTAGATACCGTACCATGTCATGAAAATGGCAGTGCTCCCAAAACGGTCATTTTCAGTAATGTGCCTTGAGATGGTCTGGTAACATTACACCACATTCTGCCTGCGTGTGCCACCAATATCACAAAGGGCAGTAATGTAATTAATTTTGACATTTGAAAATTGCACATCTGGCCTCAGTCTTTCGCCATTGCGCACAATGTATCTGTCTCTTATTTAAATATTGGCATGGACTTATTTCACATGAATTCCCAGTAAAATGAACTGGTATTAATAAAACTTGAAGTAGAATCTAAAGTGGAATCATGGAGTGTCAAGTAGTGTAAATGCCATTTGTAAAGTTTTTGATAGTATTTGTAAGAACCTGAAAGTGGAGAAATTTCATCTTGCCTTTATATCATGCCCTGACACATATAAATGTTTTTTTTTTTTATCAGGAACACATTGCTCACCCTGAAAGACCGCTCACATTATTCTTACAGTTCCCATGTGTCACATTTTATGAAAGAAAATATATCATTTAAAATATCTCACAAGAGAAAGGACTCAAACATGTGACACAAAACCACAACAAAGTGCAGTGCAATTTTAGACACATGATTACATAGAAATGCTTACAGTTAATATCACAGCATTTACACTTACAACAATCCTTATATCAGAAAATAAATGACCTCATACAGTTCCCAGAAATGCCCCCCCCCCCCCCCAAATTCTCTCTCCAGAACAGAGGAGTTTATACAACATTTTAATGTAAATGTTACATTTCCATTAGTTTTGGTCATAAGTGGCATTCAATTCCGAAGGACAATGTCCACCCATAATATGCCACTTTTAAGGTGGCGCCAAAAGTGATATATTTTATATCTTTTTTATATAGCTTATCTTATTTTTGCATATTTGGTTGAAATTCTTGTACATGTTGATGTAACCATCCCTTTAAGTCTTTTAAATCTTTTCAATGCTGTAAATTAAGGGTGTTTAAAGGTTAGAGTACACTCTGTGCATTTTAAAGAAAGTGCTCATATTATGAGTTTCTGATCAGAGGGACTGAAAAGGCAGCTGTCTGTGGATTTGTGAAAGACCCATAGAGACAGTAAATACTCCCAGACTCCTGGACGCTCGCAGATTCCCACACCTGGCCGAGCCAGAGAGGCGCTGGCAGTGTAGTCCGTGCTGCAGGCCTCGAACGCGCGAGGGAAATAGGAACTAACGTTGATTCGGGAGAACTTCATCCTGTGCTGCCATCTGTCAGTCACGGCCTGGATGTGGGCGTGCGTACGGAAGAGGAGATGGCTCAGGGCTGTCACAGCAGGCTCCCACACAGACTGCGATCGCCCATGGCAGTGACACCGAGCTGGGGGGGGGGGTGTGCACACAGGATGCTTACAGGGCACAGCCATGGGGGTTGGGGGGGGGGGGAGGGGGGAATACCCTCCCCATTTCATCTCACCTGACATTCCACCCCACGTTCCCACGGTCTCAGCTGCTGGGAGCGACCTCCTCCGCACTCCCAGTCTCCTCTGAATGATTTAGCCAGCCGTAATTCACCCGGCCACGCTGTGGTCCAGGTATCTGTCTATTACAGTTCCAGATCGCAGCTGTTTAAAGACAGAACATGCCTGGAGTTCTGAAAAAAAAGACACTTCTGAGGAAGAGAACACAGATCTTTCTGGAGTATCCCCCTGGAAAATGGCTCTCCGCTGCAGCCCAGCTGTTCCAAAAGGTAATCACACCACCATTACGCCTGTTTCCTAATAATCCTGGGATGCTGCATTAACAGCAAGGTGCAAATGAACAACCACCGCTGTCCCTTAAAGGCATAAACGCTGCTAATCTGAGTGTAAACGGGGCTCTTTGTCTCCCTGCGTGTTTCGCAACGCTCAGCAGGGACTTTTTGGGGTGCTGGGGGCGAACGGGGCAGGCCCAGACCAGGAAGACTCTCCCACATACCATCCTCCCAATGCCCTCTGGCCGTGCAGGCGAAGAGCTCTCACAGCGGGTGTTATTTTGGGGAAACTGATACGTGTTGCTGATTCTTATCTCCTAAAAAAGAAGAACTGTTCCTCGGAAACAGATGGGCCAGGCTGCTATCATTTTTGCTCAGGATATCCAGACTCCGTCACACAGAGTACATTTATTCTGTGAGTGTGCAAACCGAAGTCGTGGCTCTCTTGTGGTCATGCTGCATTGAGTGCACCCCGTGACCTCTCCAAAGATTTATATCCTTCATATTTTAATAATTTTTGGATATTTTAACATCCAAAAAGTTAGCAGTTCAAATGCTCAGTGGTGCTATTCATGATAAATGTGTGTGATTCTACAGCCAGATGGATTAAAAATGTGGGAGCATATTGTAGAGGCTTTATCTGTGAGGCAGGGTGATATCAGTAGGAGTGACCTTGGTGGAGGTTACCTGCATCCTATAGAAGCACCTTCACAAGCACCTTGTAATCTGTGGCACTGTTTCACCATATGCTAATCACAGCAATCAATAGGGAAGAGACTGTGAAGAATCTTATGGATAGAAAAGCCTGTAAATGGATGGCATTGTGAGGAAAGACAAGCTCACACAGAGGTCTAAAAAGTGACCCTCTGAGGATCCCTCCCAAATTTCAGCTGAGGTAACAGCAGGGACACGCTCACTGTCGCAAACCCAATGTGTATGCAGACAAAATAAATGAAGAAAAGATGACAAATAAATATGACCCAACCAGCAAGTCCACTTTCAACTCTCTAGTTTTGCAAGAGTTTGTATTAATCTAATGTAATGAATAATAAATGGTACAAATCCTTTATCAAGACTGCAATCAAACTGTGGATCAAAAGCTTTTATACTCTTTTGATACATTCATACATCTTTACACATTCAGAATAAATCATGTGAACACGTTCAGTTTAATATACTGTAATGTTTAAGTCATGTTTGAGGACATTGCTCATTTTTTGATGGTCTGAGAGACTTCTTCCTTATGAAATTTAATAAGAAGTTGTGACTTTGATATATAATTATATGTATATTGTAATTACACAGCATAATTATACAATATATAATTACAATATTATAGTGGTGCGCTGTATATACTCAGTTGATTCTCTTTGTTGACAGAATTGCTGCCTCGTGGAGGAGGAGATGGTCATTGAAAATTATATCTTTTTTTTTCATGGCCCATGTCTGTTTTCTGTGTCTACGGTTGCCAGTGAAGAAAGGCTTTGCATTCGGATCCACTGCATTGATTTTCAATGCCACGGTAACTCAGGAGGTAATGAGAACCGAACAGAGCCGGGGTGGAGCACAGCAGGGGAGGAGGTGCACCCCAATCTTTTTTCTCCCTTCTTCAACAGCCGACAATCATGTCTTTCTTTTGTATTAGTCATGCCCCCCTGCTGGGAGAGTGGACTTGACAGATCGTTTTTTTATTTTTTATTTTTTTTTTCACCTCCCTGTCCTCTCCCTTCTCATGAAAGGACGCATGAGCCATCCCAAAGTCAAGGTTATTTTCCTTTGCGTGCTTTTTTCCCTTTGATGCAACTCTGTTTTGAAATCACCGATTGTGTGCCAGACTCAGTTCACTGCAACATCCTCGGAACTGACAGAGGAGCTCTGAGGCAAGACAAATGTAGCCTTCAGATACAGACGCATGTAGACAATGGCTTCTGTTTCCACTACAAGTCAGATAACACAACATTACAATGGAGTGGGTGCTCATTGGAGGCTAGGTTCTACTCCACCAATGTCATCCATGCAGCTCACAGGCACCTGCTCAGTTGCGGTGTGCCTGAGAGCAGTGAGATGAGGAGACCCTGGCCAGCCTTCACACCCCTATCCCCAGCGGTTCCACTGTTGGACATTGTAGGCCTCAGTGTTCAAAGCACATGCCTTACTGACTTAGCCACTCAGGAGTAAAGCCTATTCTTCAATGCGTTAGGAGAGATTTCCTTTCTGGTGACTGTGCCATTCCACTAAGGGTTGCATTAGAAGTGCCACAAGGAGCTACATTGCATTACATTATTAGCATTTTGCGGATGCTCTTATCCAGGGCAACTGACATAGGTTACAATTTTTACATGTTACCCATTTATGCAGCTAGATATTTACTGAGACAATTCTGGGATAAGTACCTTGCCCAAGGGTACAGCAGCAGTGCCCCAATGGGGAATAGAATCGGCAACCTTTTGGTTACGAGTCCTGCTCCTTACCACTGCACTACTCTGCCAGCCCTACACAGGTACTAGAGGTATCAGGTCCCCTGTGAGGCTGCCATGTCATCACATCGTCAGCAGGCAGAATTCAGAGAGAAAAGCATTTCTCTGTGAAACAAAACAATGTACAACATGGATGAACATTAAAATAGCCGTTATAAAATAACCAACCGTGTGTGGCACGGATGACCCATTGTTAATGAATGTGGCACAACTCGACTGGAATTAAACAGTACAAATACAGATTGAATTCCTCTGAAAAGATGGTGTGTATAAGCAAGCTGCCAATACAGTTTGCCTGGGGACTGTTCAGTAAGCACAGCAGTTTTTCTGTTTAATCTTGTGATAAACACTGTCATCTCAATGTAGTTGGAACATTGTGCACCAATTTTATTTCATACTTAGGGCTATCACTAACATTTTTCAAGATGTTCAAGCTTTTGTGTTTTTTTTTTTTCTTCTCCTTCTCCTTCTTCTTCATCTGGCCTCACAATTTGGCTGGAAGGCCGTATTGATATTTAAGTGTCTCTCTCTGTCTTGGATCATATGTTGGTCTTATGTTACGTTATAATATTTTGCACATGGCCCGAGGGCTAGGATCCAAACCCTGAGATGAATAGAGTTTTTGTTTGCCACGGGACCTCCAAACAGGCGCACGGCTCCGTCTGACAACGCTTGTCGATTCGTCCGCGGGGGCTCTCGCCAGCCCTTCCTCTCATGGCCCCTTGGCAGCCGCTGCCGTGTTGAGGTGGTGAGGGCAGTGCTTTTCGGTGCCAGATACTGTGATAGAGTAGCACATTCACCAGACATGGCCGTGCTTCTCTCCCCTGCCGTCTCCAGCTCTGGCTACCGCTGCAGTACCTGTTTTGAGTTGGATTTATACGTGCACGCAGTTGCACCATCCTAGCTTGTCTCTATTTCCACTGGCTTTCCCCACACCACTCTTCCCACACACACACACACACAAACACACAAAAGACAAGTTGAAAATTGCAGATAATGCAACTGCATTTTTGTAAAGTAAATATACAAAAACAAATATGAAGGGAGTGCATTAATTACATTATGAAACACAATGATTGATGGTGATTGAGCTCTGTGTTCCAAAAAGACCCTGTTAAATCCTGAAATAGAAGAGGTAGCTCGAGGCTGCTGACCTCTGACCCTTGACCTCTGTGGGCTGTTAGGCCGGGAGGGAAAGTTTGTTCAGATGATCTTGGAAGGAATATGTATACCGTTTGGTGAGCATTGATGGGAAGAGAGAAACATATTTACATTTTAATGTGGAAACATCTCCCAGTGTCAGGACTGCGGCGTCTTAGCCGGTTGTTTTGTTTTCCCTGTCCATGTGCTTTTGTTTTTCCCTGTGTTCCAGTCCTGCCCTGCTCTCCGCCCTGTCGCCGCCCACCTGATTGCCTGACTGTCTTCACCTGCATCCTGTCTTCTCATCAGCCTTGCCCTATTTAAGTCCTGCCCGTGTCTTGTCTCATTGCTGGTTCATCCCGGTTCGCTGTGCCGTTACTCGCCGTTTGTCTTTTCATCGTGTCTGTCTGCCGGTTCTGTTTTCTTGCCTTTTTTCCCGACTTTGCTCCTTGTTCCTGCCCTGTGGTTTTGGTCGCCGTGTCTGTTCTGGTTTTTTGACTCTGTCTGCCTTGACTTCGTTTCTGGATTGCCTTCTGGACTTAATAAACCTGTGTGCCCAGTTTTCTGACTTTTTCTTCAGAGTTCTGACACCCAGGTGTTCATTCATGAACATTTCACATGACAGTGGCCTCTCACCTGTCTAATTACATGTAATATGGCAGCACACCTTTACACACATCACCTACTGCGTGGAAAACCCACAAAACTTAACACACATGTGAATTTACATAATAGGCACAATTTATCATAATGCAGGTAAAATATGTTTAATACATTCCACTTTGTCTTGAGGCTTATTACAGTCAGTCAGGTACAGAGTGTCTCAAGGATATGGTATAAATTTAGTACTAACTTTAAAGAAATAATGAGCCTGCAATACTGTTCTGACACCTGAATTCAAAAGTGCATTCACACAATAATATTTTATTTATTAAAACATGTTTCTGTGCCTTCCTCCTTGCACATGAGCTGCAAGGTAATACAGTGTTCAAACAACTTTGGCCATGCCGATACATGAAAAGCCATGACCTCACCCAAGCCTGTTTTTTAATTATTTTACTGAGCCTCCTGTCAAAGAAAATTTTCTATCCCTGTGGGATAGACAATAAAGTTTTTTATTGAATTGAAGCCTCAAGTGCTATTGTGGATAAGACACTACCAGGATAAACTGTGTGGAGGCAATCAATCATCTCTCAAAAATACAGTTTGGTTATCTGCATTATTTTGTACATCTGTGCATTTGTTAGCTATGAGTTATCAATTAAAAGTGATTGATAGATCAGGCTGCTTGTAATATTTTTCCATATTTGAGATCCCTCTACTTCACATTGGCTTCCAGCATGTAAAGTGATAGAGAGTTCTGTTCTTGATTTTACGCTGAAAAACACATAACCCATCTGGCATGTGTGTACGCGTGTGCATGCTTCCGTACGTGCGTGAGTGCATGCGCGTGTGCATGCACGTGTCCATGAGTGTGAGTGTGTGACTCTCTGCATTTGGAGGTTGCTGGCTGTGTACCGTTATGTGTGCCAGTCTAACAGTGAGTTCTGTTTAGTAATATTATGCTCTGAAAAATCTTTGTGTTGTCTTGGAAACGTCAAACACTGGTTGTCAAGCTTTTTGAAACTGAACGATGCCTTACAGTAAACAGAAGAGTGGAAAGTGCATGCATAAAAAAAAAGTGCATGCTGTCCTTGAATAATATTACATTATATTATTATTATGTTATATTATTCTAAAGCTGGTTCAGGGTCTGTCTTCAACCACTAACTCTGCTGATCTGAGTGAGATTTAATCACATGGGCAAATCTATATATGCATCCTATATCACAAAATTGGCCAGTTACTTTTCATGGCCAGATCACTGGGTTACATGTCACACCAAGGCAACAACAGGTTTTCACAGCCACAGTTAGTATATTTGTACATGCAGCAATAACTCAATAAGAGCTGAAATACAGTTTGTGTTGTATTAAACGAAAAGTGCTTTGTTTAGAAATGTTAGATATTACAAAGGTGTTTGCTTTGTATTATGTATAACAACCAAAACTGTATGAATATGCAGATGGAAAATTCCAAAATGGCACGTTTTTGTTGTGTGGTATAATGGTCTCCGAACTGAGGGAACTGGTAATTGGTCAGTCTGTTCCCCTCTGCCAAAAAGACAGCTTGGGCAATTAGGTTTGAGCCTATTAAGTGAAACTAATTTTCACATGCACTGGAAGTGCAGATGGTATCAAACATAATGATCTATTGGTTTACAATAAAATCAGTCCTGTTCCAATTAAGCTGCAGTCCAAGAGAGTTCCCAATACTTTAAAAATCCCTAACACTTTCAGAACACGGTCTTTGTCTCCAGTAAGACTACTGTTGATTTGTGCCGTAGTATTGAATCAATAAGTCATGGACAACTAATGGACAGAAGTAGGGGCAGTTGTGTGATGTAGTGGTAGGGAGCAGGGATAAAATCCAGAAGGTTGCTGGTTCAAGTCCACACTTGGGTATTGCTGTTGTACCCTTGGGCAAGATACTTATCCCTAAATTGCCTCAGTAAATATCCAGCTATAAAAATTGATAAAATTGTAACATATGTAAGTCACTCTGTATAAGAGTGTCTACTAAATGACAAGAATGTAAGGTAAGTAAGGTCAGGGACCAATGGACTAATGTTAGCAAAAGGTTTATGGAAAAGAACTACTTCCTCAACATTTTTAACTTGCTTTTCTCTGGGAATCATCTGTAACTCCTGATGATGTTTCAGCAGTTTAAAGTTTAGGGGAAAAAAAAGAACAGAGAGAGAAAAGCTCGGCATTTCCTCTTCTTCCAGGCGTTTCCAACAGAGCGAGCGAGAGAGTATCATTTCAGAAGATACATGTGTGCACGGTCTGAGTTTCATTTCAAGCACCTTCAACTTCATCACTCAGGCTCGTCCCAAAAACCAAATCCACATTGCCAAGGTTTCACTGTGGTTCAATCATGTTTAATTGTACATTATTATGTGGTAATGTTTCACATATGGCATTCTTGCTCTGGCTCAGTTGTACTCCCAATAGATCTTTATTTGTCAGTTGTAGTTTGTATTCTCAAGCCTGATGTCTTTAGCTTTAGTTAGAGGGTGAACTAATTGCATGTCCTTTGGCAAAAGCCACAACCATACCCTCATTCTTATATGTATGCCATCAGTGCAATCTGTCAAGTAAAAAGGCTAACAGAAAAAAGAGTTTAAAATGGGTACATTTTGGTGTTTTTTTTTTACATTCAAATGAACACTTTCTTCGGGGATTATATAAAAAAATAATTTGACATCAAAAAATACATCATAAAACACCAATGTAATATCAAGGTCATGTTACATATACATGTGAAACAATACTTTGCTTTTCAGAAAACAGCCCTACATGGCCTTTAAAAGTTAGATATCTAGTGCATGTATGTGTACTGTAAGAACACAAATACAGAAAAAAAGTATATACTGTGCTTATGTGTACCGTGGTAACACAGACAGAATTAGACGATCTATTGCAGGTATGTGTCTGTGTTGTACTCTGCCTCACTTGTAAGTCACTTTGGATAAAAGCGTCTGCTAAATGAGTAAATGTAAATGTAAAAAGCACAACATGTATGAGGCCTAAACATCAGATATCTACTGCAAGTATATGTACTGTGATAGCACAAACACAGCCAAAGAGTTTTACTGCTTGTATGTGTATTGTGAACACAAGCACAGCTCTTATGTGGCTTTTTAAAAACTCAGGTATCTACTGCATGTCTGTGTACTGTGATGACACAATCACAACATTTCTACTGCATGTCTGTGTACTGTGATGACACAATCACAAAATTTCTACTGCATGTCTGTGTACTGTGATGACACAATCACCACATTTCTACTGCATGTCTGTGTACTGTGATGACACAATCACCACATTTCTACTGCATGTCTGTGTACTGTGATGACACAATCACAACATTTCTACTGCATGTCTGTGTACTGTGATGACACAATCACAACATTTCTACTGCATGTCTGTGTACTGATGACACAATCACAACAAAACAGGCCCTTCTGCTGAAAGTGTCCCCTTAGACACCATGAAAGAAGCTAACACCTGCCACGTAGGTTTGGAAGCAGTTTGTTATGCTCAATGAATAATGGGCGGTTTTTATAACTTTGGGCAATAAAACTGATATCTACTGAGAGCAGCCACAGTAAATAACAGGCAGACATCAGTGGGAACTGTACGACAGAGAGGACACAGGCTGCATGCACCTGGACAATACATCACACCTATTTCCCTCCCAAGAAAACAGCTGTCAGCTCATAAATGAAGGCATTTTACACACGCCAGATGTAATCTTATGTGTCTTGCTTCACAACAGTGTTGAGGCAAAAAAACAAAACATTATCATGAAACAGTCTTCCTGATGATGAAGGTGCAAGATGCCATTACCTGGCAGGTAATATCTTAAAACAGTCATGGGCGATCGCTATGTTTTATGCAAAAAGTAATTACATAGTACAGGGCTGCTGGGAGCAATCAGCAGAAGTGATGAATAGACCTTACAGCCTTTATTTCCTCTGTTCAGCATTATGGGTAAATAAGTGACTTCAGCAGTTAGTTATTTCACAGACATTTAACAGGACTAAATGCAACCTGCATATACACTGGAAGTGAATGTATAAGGCAGTGCATACATTTTTGGAGATGGGAACTAGCTCATCTTGTGCAAATATTTAACCAATAATAAGTACCTTGTACCATTAACAGGCCAGCTTTAGGGGCCAGTGCATTTGTCTGAGTGTGTTACGTAATGCAATTTGGAACGGGCCCAGGGTTAATTAGGTAGCAACTGTCTAAGTGGGGGTGCATCACGCAGTGGTGGAGACAGCCAGGCCCAGACCATTACATAAAGGCAGAGGTGAGAGGGACAGACACAGAAATGTTGACAAAGATAGTGGCATTGGAAGGGAACCAAGGACACTGGCTCCTACTAAATAAAATTTTTTAAAGTATTTAATTTTTTTTTATTTTAAACGCAATGTATGGTTTAACGCACTTGTTAGCTTTACCTGCTAGTTTGTACCTTGCCTGGCCAACCTTTGAAAGTTGGTCATGCAGTGCTTCTAATTTTAACTCTGTATGGTTTTTCGCTTGTGTTGTGGCTCACTTGTAAGTCGCTTTGAATAAAAGTGTCTGCCAAATGAATAAATGTAAATGTAAATGACCAACAAAATGCCACTGTTCTGCACAACCAGCATGAATGCTGTATTCATATTTAACTTTGACTGACATCACCGCTAAATATGATTATGCTGTTAAACTCTACATGTCACTGACACTATATCATGTAAAAATGTCTTATTATGTGCATAAACAGTGACTCATTTCATGCCCGTTTACTTAAATCAGGCAAATAAAACTGTGACAATTCTTTGGCCTGACACTGCTGGCTTAATTCCAGTCTTTCATTCTGACTTCTGACACACAGCACAACTTCGCCTGCTCCTCTGCTGGGCTCAGGCCTCCTCTCTCAGCCCCCAGCGAGTGGCATCTCTGCGTGGGCGACAGCATTTCTGGATAGACAACGGCTGTCAGAAAATATAAGTGTTTCACTGTGCACGGGCACTCACAACTGCTGTTCACTCACAAACGTGTGCGCCATGGCAACCACTGTCTGCTCACAATGTGTGGACCGTGTGGGTGACCTGTGGTCTACAACCCTACCTCACCCTGCGGCAGGGACCTCATTTGGGTCAAAATCACGGCATAGTATGATATTTTTATTGCTATCTATACATCATTGTTGCTGTTATCATTATGACATTTTAAAAAAGTGATTCTTTTTTATAACAATCTGATGCGTTTTCAGTGCAAAGAAAATAAAGCATTCCTTTACAAGCTTGAATGGCTTAATTGTCTCCACGCGGCCTACATGACAAAACTTTAGCCTTATTTAAAATGTCAGTAAGATGACACTCCATTCCTCTGTGGATGCAGACAAACTATATCTCATCTACCATTTTGAGTCAGTCATCTCCACACATGAAAAAAGCAGTGCTTGCAGGTCTGTGTCTTGTTGCTACCTAGCAAAATAACGACTCTGAGGTATTTGCTGTGTAGTTTGTTGTGAGGACGGTGGTTACCGAGAGGCAATTAAAAACAGTTGTCTGTGTTTGAGAAGAAGCTGTCAGGTCGTCTTGGATCAGCGTTGACAAGCGAGGTCATAGCCTGTAGCTCTGTGCTGCCACACAGTTTATCTGCCACAGAGACGAGACCAAGTGGCAGTGTAAAATTTTCAGGGGTGGTGTGTCAAAGCACGGAGAAAGAGGAATGTTCCTCCGAGGCTCCAGCGCTGCTGAATCTCACCGCAAACTAATCTTTGGTCCACTCTCACCATGACACATGGTCTGGCAGCACTGGCATGATTTGGTTACGCTGTGTTTATTTATTTATTTACTCATATTTATTTATTTCAGAACCGCAAAAATGGCAACAAAGGCTTGTTTTGGATGACAGTGGTTTCTGAGAAAATTTTAAAATCTTCCTTTATGAAATGCGCTGAGGAGCAAGAAAAGGATACGAAAAATGTGTTGGATATTAGGAAAAATCAGCTGACATTTTAAGAAGGTTGCATTAGTTGACCTTGTGTGACCCAGACTGAATAGACATTAATGTTGCTGTCAGCCTTGAAATGTCCTGTTTCCTGTGTTTACTTTTTTATTTTAACGCAAACTTCGAAGAATGTGATAAACTGGGAGAATGAATACTGAGGGTTTATTTGTGTTGTGTTTATTCACTTGACGGTTGCGCTACGTTTACGTTCAACTACACTGTCCGGAAAAAAGCGCAACCTCCTTACCGAGCCTTCAGTGCGTTTACGTTGCGCCTGCTCCCTTTCGGAGCGCTTGTCCGTTGGAGTGCGGCACCGATGGTGTTAACCCCGTCTACTATGGCTCCGCCTTCTTATGTTAATTTCAATGTGGTCTTGTAGCTTGTGGCGGAGGGCGCAACGTGAATGCGGTGCGCTCTGTTCTTGCGGGCTGTTTTGGAGCCGAGTTGCTCCTGCAGTGTGAAATATCGAAAGCGGTCAATGCAAGCCATGCTGTCGGCGAGGATTTCAGCTTCGTAGCCAGCTGCAGAGTAATTATTTTACAAAAAAGAGCAGAGAAGATCTCACCTTGAGACGTGTAATGGGAGGTCAGATAACCCGAAATACCTTGTACGGTAAGGGAAAACACATTTCAGAAGGGCAGAACTCTTTGGCTGACATAGCTAATGTAATGTTAATGCACCTTGTATTTCATTAACCTCAGGGTAATATATGCACAGTGTATTATAAACAAAGTTAACAGATATATCATTCAACTTTCTGTTATGTTACAGAAGTGACCTAAAGCATGCCGAGAAGCGATTCATATTAGATGATAATAAAACTCAGCTAAGATACGGTAGCTGCACATACAGGTTGTTAGTATTTAAATGTATACATTTTCACTGTTGCAAGATATCAAGTGGTATTTCTTGGTACATGGCAGTAACTGTCAGACTATTATAGGTGATACTCCACAATATATCGCTGTTTTTTTTCTTGTGAAAATTATCTGAAAATGTGATAAGGTAGTATTGAGGTACATATTAATTGTTAATGAAAATCCTTCAGCGCATTTTCCCGAATAGTGACGAATTCGGGAACTTGGATGCGTAGTTTTCGGCTGCGGAGCTGTTTCAATGCAAATTTCCGAACAGATAGGATTTAAATATGGAAGTTGGCGGTTGGTGGCTGGTGGAGGAAAACAGAGTCAAGTGCAGGGCAGTGCGGACAAGTATTCAAAAGTTAACTGTGTAAAATATCTTTGGCCTTATTGCGTTGGAGTTGGCCCATAGCTATGACGTGACGTCGAAGTGGAATTCCCATAACTTCACTCGTTGCCGTTTTGTTTTGGTAGAGGCTGGCCATTGTTATAGGGTTGTATTGTCTCCTCTTTTTTAATTTAGCTCTTAAAAATGAACAGTAGCCCACTTCTTGTTTATATTTTCCAAATGTAGTAACTTGTTATTTATTAACAAGGTATTATTTTATTTTTCGATTATAAAGATTTAAAATGAACTTCTAGAAAACACACTTGAACAATATTTGAATGTCAGCAGTGCAACCAGAATGTTTCGGTGCAAGTTTTAAGTTGATTGAAAACCTAAAATTAAAGCCAAGCACTTATCACAAAAGTAATCCATTTAGTCAGGGGTATCATTACAAATGTAAGAAATAAAATATGCCAGCATTCCTACTTAAGAGAAGTTTACACTGAGTTTGGCCTTGTTTAACAACTTCATCTGAAAATATTGCTCACTCATTACTTAGCAGAGGGTGGACTGTCAACGGTGAATGTACACAAGCAAGATTCAGAGGTGAACCTTCAGAATCCCTTTGGGACTGGGGGGAGGTAACCCTGTTATTAGACTAATACTGCTGCTGTTCTCCCGGTCAGTTGGTCCACACCTTGGACCTACTGCTCGTACTCACAGAATTCTGGACTAATTAAGTGTAATAATTGATCCAGTGGAGTTTTTAAAGGTATGTTGAGGAACAGACACTTGAGAGGCCTCCAGCTTTAGGAGATACCTATTGAAGTTCTGCTGAGTGGTTATTTGAGTCTGACTATTAGATCAGGTGTCAGTGCCAGTGCTGCAAAAATGATTTTGAACTTTTATCATTTAATTGATCATTTTGTGAATGTGAGGTTAATTCTTTGTTGCCGATTCCTGCATTCAAACGTAATTTAATTTAATGTAATTTAACCTGTTTACTATGTCAATAGACTACATCCTACCAGCCATAAAACTGAATTCCAGCAGAGATAAAAACCAAATTCAGTAGTTTACAGAACGCAGTAGTGAAAATAGTGCACCTGTTGATCGCTAACCCTGGACAGGATTGGGCATTACAAACTGCATTACCTGCAAAATGAGAGCACCACAGTCTTTATGAGCTTTGCTGGTCAGTTTTTAAATATTTGGAGTGTATGATTACAAGCCTTGCCTTGAACCACATGTTATACTCCAAGCTATTCCATGTTAATTTACAGCGCTGACACCATTTATTTACAATAATGGTGTCTTTAAATGGTAAGCAAGCCTTCTTAAAGTTACTGTTTGGTAGCCCCAGTATACATCATGGAGCCGTTGCAGACTGCTGGAGTTAGATTTGTTTACATAGCCTTTACCTACATCAAATTGTATGGGAAACCTGACAGTCTGATAACTTTGCACACAGTTCTGCTTGTGTTTGTAGGCCATATTTTTTTTAATGTTTAGAAATGAAAGGTAATTCTGTTTTTCTTTGCGAATGAATGAAAGGAAAGTGGTTCTGTAGCATTAAATTCTCATCAGCACTCATTGTCACCCCAGTCAGGCCTAACAATGACTCAACTTGACAGCTAGTCTGTCACATGGGGGGGGGTTTGGGGGTGGCGGTGGGGAGGGGGGGGGGGGTGAATGTGAGTGTTTGTCCCAGATTAGCAGGGCAAGCCTTGGGGATGTGCATCAAGCATTTCATTTGGAGAGGCAGAGTTATGGCCAGGGAGAGAGGCCAGGTGGAGATCAGAGGGGCCTGCTCCTTCTGCTGCATGTGTGTGTCAGCTGATAACACCAGTCCGGGTGTTCTGAGAAGAAGCAGCATTTTTTTAACCTGTGAGCCCAACATGACCGTGGCTTCTCTCTTTAACTTCGCTCTGCCCTGCTGATTGATAAGTCCTGTCAGAATGTACTGCTCCTTAAAAATGCAGAATTACTGAAGTTACACTCATGCATGGGCATGTTTGCTGGTTCTTAAAAATCTGTGGTGTGAAAGGAATAAAAAAATGTAACTAAAATGGTAAGAGCAGTTGATAGTTTGGTTTTAAAATAGCCTTGGTGGAAAAATTTATTCTTTATTCAACGCAAATGACAGTTCAGGGAGGCCTTTTTAATTCTTAATCAGGTCATCTTATCTGATCAGCCAGATTTAGCTGTGTCCATAGTCATTGGTGTCTGTTGAAGCAGGTCTTGTCCAGTCAGTGCCTGGATGCAGTACTGACTTTTCGATGTTCACCGTCACATGGCAGTGACATCACAACCACAGGGTTTGACATTTAAGGATGTACCGAGTCCAGGACAGTTACATCACTGTAACATGACATAAAGTGACCGTGTCACCCGTGTAGGTGGCAAGGAGGGGGGATGGGCCAGTTGCCGTCCTCATACAGAATGGAAACAGACGGTTGCGTCTTGAGTGTTTGGAGGTCATTTCTTTTATCCTGACAGAATCCTGATGAATACCTTTAAGATCTAGACTTAAAGGTTAGACTTTGAAAGTCAAGCTTGGCTTTAAAAGCACCAATTGAGAATACTAAGAGAGAGTAAAAATACACTGTCGAATGACCCCGCCATGAGTGATTAGGCCGGCAGCAGTGGGCATCCTCTGGGCCTGATTTGGGGTTGATGTAGTGAAGTAGTTGCTTTTGAGCACATAAACTCCCCACACAGGTATGTGGGGTTCACAACACACAGATGCATTCCCTACAGAATGAGTTGTTTTAATGACACTGGAAGCCAGTCTGAGGCAGATATCCATGCAGGCCAGATAAGAATGATGAAGCTCTTGGCCTATAGTGCTATCACACAGAAAGAGTCCAAATCCATGTAGCATATTAAACAACTGGAAACATTTCACCCCAAGACATGAATAAATTAATGTTCATTCTCAGTATCCCAGCCTTAAACTGAACACTTGTGCTGGAAGCACGTTTAGACAGTGTTAGATGTTTAGACAGTGTCTATGACACGCTGTGATGATGTCATAATGCCAGTGCCAGAGCTGTCCCGGCACATTGGTGGTTTTTTTTTTTTTTATGTCAGTCTTCTTTGTATTTTAAGACCCCTACAGATCAAACAGCAGGACATTCAGAGTGACTAGCTGTTCTGCACAGCATCTGAACACGTCAGTACACTCACACATAAACACACACACACACACACACACACACACACTGAGTAGTTGAAATGGCTTCTATGACCCCCCCCCCCAGAGCTAATCACATAAGACCAATGACATTAGAGCAGTTACATTTATTTTTGGGTGTATTTGCATAAATACTTTGCGCTTTTGACTCTGATAAATTTCTATAACTGATTGGAAATTCCCCTTCAGTAATCAGTTCAGCTGTCTTACTGCAGAGTATGTTGGTGAAGCAACAGAATTTTCATACGTTGCATAATATACTTTTTTTTTTCCCCCAACTGCATTATATAAATGTTATTATCTTGGTTGTACAACCACTTGCGCTGAATTATTGCCTGTGACCCTAACTTGGATAGCTGTTGAAATTGTCCACAGAAAGGAAAATAAACACAAACAATGGATTTGTGGTCATCACAGCTGTGGCTTTAGGGCCCAGACAACAATCAGCTCTTACAGTGAAGGATTTAAATGTTTCCTGTTACCACACAATTCATTATCTTTTATTTTTGTTTAAATAGAAAATGGGTTTGGCCTTATATATCATTTGATTGTATTACTTTTACTTCAGTCCAGACATAAGCATTAAATATTATTTGACACTGTTATACTGAGGAAGACATTGGGGTACCGCATGATTAAAATGGCATTTAGTTTATGTTATTTCAGTGGAATGCCAGTCATAGTGTTTAAATTGTCAAAATAATAAAATTATCAGTATCTGCCATGTCATACACTTTTTTTGCAGGCATTATTTTGGGAATTCCATGAAATAGTTTTTTTTTATATATATCTGTTTTATTTGTATGTAATGAGGAAACATTTTAGCTTAAGAGCAGACCGTAACTTTCTTAACACAGATTATATCACTTCAGTATGGATCATGCCATGACATCATCATTGAAAACTGCATCAAACTGGGTTTTGGAAACCAGGCACATCGTCTGTATGTATTTTGCTTTCAGCTTCTAGCACCCAGCTTATTAGGAGAAACGTAATAACCGGGGAGAATCAATCACGCAGTTCTGTGTGCTGTTAAACAACAGATGTGCTATCAGTGGGGAGGCCGGCGCTGAATTCCCTTTATTGGTTCCCGTATGGAAATGTGCACCTTTTGCCTTACCCGCTTCCCTGTAATCAGTGGGAGAGATAAGCCACCCCTTCCTACATATGTACCGTACATCACATCTCTCCACAGATCTCTGCTGGAGAGCTGGCGGATTGGCTCTGCTGTCAGATAGAGTGGCAGCCTGGCTCCAGACCTGCAGGATTTTGTGTGGGTTGTGAGAATCATAATGAGCGGAGGGACTGTTGCAGGAATAATTTTGATGCAGCGTTCAGGACCATTAGACAGGCTCTTGGCAGCTAGAGCTCGGTACCAATTTAGTTTATTAATTGCGATTATTCATCAACAAAAAGCCGTTGCATTTTTCATTTCCAAAAAAAAAAACAAAAGAAAGTGCCAGAAAAGTAATAGTTCTGCAAACAGCGCATCCTTGGGGAGAGGGTGATGCTTTGAAGAGGAACGCGAGAATGAAAACACCAGAGCACACCGAGGAATGGGAAGCCGTGTTGATTCAGTACCAACAATGGCTCAGAGCCCAGTGCAGCTTTATCAGCGTTTCACAAAAAAAAACCCAGTCAGAAGTGAGGAAAAGCTGAAAGCCGTGCTTCTTGTCATTAAAGAAATAAACAGTTCATAGTGAACATTAAAATAAACATCATAGTCTACTTGTGGAGGAGTGTTTTTATTACAAATGAAATAAATAATGTGTGCGGATTGTGAGTGTTGATTGAATGATTTTGGCGTGAGTTTGATTAGTGGATTGCATGTAGCATAATATGAGCATTGTACACTCAATTACCTTTCTTTTGTGGAAGTCTTACCTCACCTTTTAAGGGAATTGTAAATGGGCACAGATGACTTGGTTGATGAGCTGGTTTAACCAGTCAAGCGCCAAGCCTGTTAGTACCAAGAAAAGAAAGACAAACAAGTAGATTCTGACAGTCAAGTTTACACTGAGGGAGGAATGTGGAAAGTTCAGACTGATTAATATGTAACAGGGCACTTAGAAATGGTGTTATTATATTTGAAGCCTGACCTCTAATGTCCTAACCTCTCACGATTCAGTGGACAGAATGTTCAGAGCTGCCTGAAATACCAGTCAGATTTCCTTTCTCTTCAGCCGCTGAGTGCCACCAGCTCTGGCAGGGTAAAATGACTTCTTGTCTCTGGACACACCTGCTTGTGTCCCATTCATAAAGACAGTCATTCATGCTGCCTCCTTGCAATTAATTAAGCGTGAACCACATCCAATGGTTTTAGGTTTCTAATACTGTTCGGCGGCCCCACAAAGTACTGCTGTCCCCTGTTTAAATGAATGCGGTGCAGCGGGCCTTCATGCATCTCTGATGGATTTGAAGGAGCCGTGTCCCTGTGCTGTGCTCTAAATTCATACGGGATCGTTTCTCATTTTCTCCTCGTTTCTTTTTAAGAAGCCAGCTAATGCTGTGATTAGGGCCGAAATTTGGATCGAAAGAAAGACCATATGTTTTTGTCAGCCGGCCAGGCACACAGTAGGTAAAGGTAGCTACATGTTCTGTTTTTCATAAATAAAATGTCACCTATAGTAGAAATCTGAATGTTGGGATGTGGCAGACAGCACATTGCATTTTTTAACATATTAAAAAAATACAGTTACACAAAAAAGTTATGGGTGAAAGAATATCTATGTATCCATTTGAGTCAGGTTTGGTATTTGCTATGTTGTTTTTTACAGCTTTTGGAAGTAATGTTAGCCTTTAGCCATGCTAAAGGTTTATCAAATACAGTATTATGTAGTTGCTCATGCCTTTGTCCAGGGTGATATTTCTACAGCTAGTTACTGAATCAGCAGTGCAGTTCCATGGGTTTGAACCGGCAACCTTCTGTTTAAAAGGCCGGTTAGTTTGCATCATTCCATTCGTGTTTGAATTTGATCCTGAATGTTCTCTTCTTTGACAGGATGTACAATGTGACATGGATTCTCTGGGCAGAACAGTAATCCAGATCTCTCTCCAAACAGTACTGTGTCCTGGCTCTGACCTTGTGCATTTGCCAGAATATCGCATCGTACGCCTTTGGTGCATCTTTCTGGTCCTTTTACACCATGTACATACTATACTATTCTCTCATGACCTGTCCTGTGCCAAGTTGGCTTTCTGTCTAATAACAGAAAACAAAGGCTGTTGCAGGAGGTGACCAATTATTTAAATGACCTCATTTTCTGTGAGTCTCACAGCTGCGGACCTTTCTGTGGGAACTAGGAAATTATTCTCATCCCAAAACCTTAGCACCCCCAGCAGAATGTAACAAACTGTTTACTAAAGTTCTGTCCATCTCTCTGTGCACTCCACATGAATTCCTGCATTTGTGCATACATTATGGTTTTTGTATGTTGACAGTTTGACTGTTGGTAAAGCAGTGACATTTACCTGTTATTTGCATATAATAACAGTTACGTGTAAATGAGTAACAGTCAAAGGTGGGAATGTTTTATCATTAAAATGCAGTCAGTGTTGTTTTAATGAACGACCTACTAAAGCGAAAAAAAAAAATTCAAAAAGGTTGTTTTTCAAAAAGGCAACTGTTCTACCTGTCTGCCAATCTTATGCTGGCATTTCTATAATCAGGACTTAAGCACTTAATTACCTCAGTATCCTAGAATACATATTCTAGTGATTGTGTGTAGAGAAAAAAGAATTCTGAGAACAGTTCTGTATATTTACCCATGGTGTTTCTGTGTTCCTGTGAATTAATTTCAGTTCCAATGCCAAATAAAGATGCACCTGCTCTAGTGAGTCTGCCACACCTGCAAAGCACAGGTTTTCTTTCCTGAAAGCAAAACACTCCGACTGTCACATGACACCGAGAGCCACTGTACTTACGCAGAGTCGCCCGTCTGCTTCCCTCACAGATACCCTGGGTGGTCCGTTCCCCGGCACCTCTCACCGATGCCCCCACAAGCCCAAGCGCTGCCTCCCAGCGCCCCAGCGGGGGGTGGTCCCGGCCAGCCCCCTGCTCTTCCACCCCAGCGCCAAGGGCTCCCAGATTGTCATGGACCTCACCCAGCGGGCAGTCAAGAGGCAGGCCAGCTTCTGCAATGCAATCACTTTCAGCAACCGGCCCGTGGCTGTGTATGAGCAGGTCCGGCTCAAGGTACGCCGGGAGCACCAGCCCTCACCTCTTTTAGATTACATTACATTACAGGCGTTTAGCAGACGCTCTTATCCAGAACGACTTACATCAGTTATGTAGTAGTATATAGTAGTTACAGTACTATTAGTAGTGTGCAGTGGTGAGGAGAAGGGTTCATAACTGAAAGGTTACTTTCAGGTTCATAACTTGAAAGGAGTACTCCTGCTGTACCTTTGGGCAAGGTACTTAATCCAGAATTGCCTCAGTAAATATTCAGCTGTATAAATGGATTAAATTTGAACTTACATATATGTAAGTCGCTCTGGAAAAGAGCTTCTCCTGGATGGCAATAATGTAATGTAATGAATGGTAACGCTGACGTGTGGGCCAAAGAGGACCTGCAAGTTTCCCGCTGCTGATGTGAATCTATCCGTGTCTGCAGAACGCAGGAACGCCTCCCGACCTGCACAGCCAGTTTTACAGTGCGATAAGAGCCACAAAAATAGCAGCTGCCATGCTACTAAATGCATGTCTGTGTGTTTATGTACGCTGGGAAATACATTTAATCTGCTGACACTCCTGAGCAGCAGTGGAGGTTTAATCCGTAGCTTTTCTACAAACTTTTTCCTGTGTTAGACACCGGTGTCATTGCAGTGTTAGAGATAGTTTTGGGGTGATGGAATTTACATTTTTGCTGATGCTCTGAAAAAGCTGGGAAACCCTCTGGCTAAGCATGCTATCGTATATAGTTACTTTAAGTTTTCCTGAGCACCGGTTTAAATTAAAAACGTAAAAACGTGGGAATCGGCAGGTTGCACTGATGTGAAGTGAGGGGGCTGCTTTCTGCAGAAAGCCTTAGAGTCACAATGGAATGCAGCGTTTCACGTGAAATCAAACCCCTGGCCACTGAACCCGTGTACTCGCAGATCACCAAGAAGCAGTCTTGCTGGAGCGGTGCGCTGAGGCTGGGCTTCACCACCAAGGACCCCTCCCGGATCAACCCAGACAGCCTGCCCAAGTACGCCTGCCCCGACCTGGTGTCCCAGACCGGCTACTGGGCCAAGGCCCTGCCTGAGGAATTCGCCAATGAGGGCAACGTGGTGGCCTTCTGGGTGGACAAGAAGGGCCGGGTCTTCTACCGCGTCAACGACTCCAGCCCCATGCTGTTCTTCAGTGGCGTCTACACCGCCGAGCCTCTGTGGGCCCTCATCGACGTCTACGGCCTGACCCGGGGAGTCCACCTTCTGGGTGAGTCTCGAAAAAGATGTAGACCGCTCCAATACCTCACACCTTCTGTCCCCTCATCTCCAGAGCTCTGAATATGTGCTCAACAGAGGTTAAAAGCATGTATGTGCTTGAATTATTTTAGTTTCTAGGCTGCCTAGTTTCAGGTTAGCACAAGTTAACTTGTGGTAGGGCTTGAATAGTGTTATGCTCACACTCACTGGACGGGGTCTGACACTATTCCTCATTCCCCGCTGTTCTCTTGTGCTGGAAATCGCTCCGAACAGGAGTGTCTGCTAAATGAAAGTAGTGTAAAGTAAAAGTCACCACATTGTAGGCGATCATGCTCTCCTGAAGCATTCGGGCACATTTTTGGCTTGCTTTCAGAATTTTTTTTTTTTTTTTTTTTTGTCTTATCTTGGTTGAAATCTTTACCGATGATTTGTTGCAAACAATGGAATGGTTGGTCTTTATATTTTCCATTACACAGTTCCACTGGAAAAGAGATGGGAAAGAAGAGATTACAAGGGTTGCCTGCTAACACAGACATTAGAATGGAAGAAAAGAATGGGGAAAACCATAAATCTCCTCTGAGTGCCCAATGAACCTGTTTCCATAGTTTTGCCACAAACAATTGAATATAATCCAGGAACATATTTTACATGCCATCTGATTGCTTGTTACCCTACACTACATAATGGTATGTGTAGGTAAAGGAAAAAGTGCATTTTGTTGAACCTGCTTCTTGTGTGTACAGTGTTGTTTAACCATAGTGAATCACCGTAGCTTCCAGAGTTTGTATAGAATGAGGGACTGACGCTAAGGTAAATATACCTGGGTTCCACGTAGTCATTAAGCCACTTGCTTAGAAGATGAAAATGATAAAACAGAAGATTTATCATTTTTTTTATTATTCTTTTTTTTCTAAATCTGGCAGCTTGTCAGGTAAATTAATTTGTTGAGGTTTTTGTTCAATACATGGCATCACCTGTTCCAGCGTGTGTTAGCACGGAAATGGAAGAAGCAAGAGTGATGCTGTCTGTTTCGCTGAAAGAGCGAATTGTTTGTCTGTGACAGCTTTATCATTAGCAGTGTGACAACACGGGACAGAATGAATCTGGATGCCTGTGTGTGGTACGGAGCGGTCCAGTCCTTAGTGATGTGCCTGCAGCCCTTTCCTGCCCTGGAGCGGTGTCTGTCATACCTGCCATGCATGCTCTGAAACATCCTCATTCAAATGCATGCGCACCTGTCCTCTTTGGAAACTAGCCCGCGCGTTCATTGGTATTATAGCGTTGAACATATCGTTCCTGCTGTGTAAAAACATGTTTGCAGAACCCACGATCATCAGTACTTCATTGCCTGTCGCGATCTGATAAGGCTGACTTTATGCCCACAGATAAATTCTGTAGAGCACCACTGATGTAGCCATCTGTATGCATAAGCTCATGTGTATGTCGAAATATGGCTCTTACAACGTTTTCGATACTGTGTGGGAAGTAGTGTAAATGTTCTGGACTTTATCATTAAATATTCCATCTTGAATGCTTCAGCTCAAACTCACTATGTCTCCCCCTGGCTGGCTGAAGAAATGTCAAATGCAAACTTGCGCACCCCCCCTGTTTGTCTGCCGATAATTAGCTGAGCTTCGAGTAGTTCAGTTCAAGTCTATTCAAATGTACACCAAAACATACATAGCGAATCCTCTTCATCTTTGCTCTGTTTGCTATGATATTTCGACCATATGACTCTGTGTGTCTGTGGGCTTTGCTATTAATACCCCCTAATATTGTCATACCCGCGCAGTCAATTTTGGGACGAATCCCTCTGCTCTCGAGGGAAATTGTGCTGTCATCGTGTCCGGTAAAAATAGACCGGGGGGGTCACATATTCGACAGATAGCCCCTCTCCCGCGCATGGGGAGATAGGACGGAGGCCGCCGTTCGACTGGCACGGCCCGAAATGAGGTTAAACGGTGCTATCTCGAGCTCCCCGGCCCTGTGGGTTCGCTGTGATGACATGAGGTGCAAGGCTCTCGTTCCTCGACAGATTCGAGGAGAGGTGACAGCGGGAGAGAGAGCAGGGCCACAGCAGCGCTCTGTCCGCTCGCGGAGAAACCCGCGGCGGAAAGCCAGAACCACCTCCTTTCTCTCCAAACCCGGAAAGATAAGCAGCTAATGCAGTTTGCGGCAGTTGCTACCAGTGACATTGCTGTGGCCACGCTTGGGGCGAAGTGGACAGGCCAGGCTACGCCAAGCCAAAACCCGCTCTGGAGATCCTGGGCTCCCCGCTACACCGCTGGCTGCGGCTTTCGAAACCGTCATCCCCGGTTCAGTCGGTTCCTGGCAACACCCCGCTTTCCAACTTGGACAGGAAAGCTCTCCCATTAGGGGCCCCATGGCAGGACAGCGTATGAAATCTGGGCCAGTTCAGCCATCAGATACTGATTATTGGATTAATACTCCTATGCATGGGGAGAGCACTGGTCTATGTCTACAACGTTCATGTAATCTTTATGCTGAAAAGACATTTCTTAGCATGGACCATGCCAGGTGGTTGCCACATACACACACATACACATGCGCGCAGACACACACACACAAACACACACACACTCCCACACACACGCATGCACACAGTGTGCTCCCTCGGCTGAAGGCACTCCGAGTTTGACCCCAGGCCATAGGGCTCAACCTGCACTTAAGACCAGCGAATTGGCTACAGAACTATTTGAGAGCTTGAGATGGCTCATGCAGAATTTTTAACATGACTCGTCTGGTCCTATAAAAAAATGTACACAATGATAATTCAGCTATGTCTTTCGCCCTCATTTCTCCTTTCTCCATTTAAAAACATTTCATATGCTTATGAGATTATTTGATTGCCTTTGACTTGGGGCTATGACAATGTAAAGTACCAGCTGCCGGTTTTTTGGGTGTGTAAATTCAACAGATGAGAGATTGACTATAGGTATGTGGCGTAACTACTGCATTTTCATGGAGGACTTTGCATATGTTCCTTGGTGGAGACGAAGTTCCTGTGTGGATGACTCAGAGCACCATGCCTGCAGGGAACCAGAGGGCTCTTCCGCTATCAGTTTACCTCTATGGCATGGGAACGTGACCGGCCGAGAGCATGGTATATCTCAAAGCTGTAGCGTTGCCCCGACAACTGGGCTGTAATTCAAAAGGCACTTAGACACAGAAATATCTGAGGTCATGGCAGAGCGGGCACATGTGCTCTGTCCTCTCTGACAAAGAAAACCTTCATTCGTCGTGACTCGTGGTACTTACAGAGAAGGGCTGTTAGGCAAGTGTAGTGTGTGTACATTTGCCTCTGTATCCCTGTAGGAATGTCATAGCAGGATATCATGGTCAAATAGGTTTACAGAATAGGTGTAGAATTGAGATATGAGCCATGTGTATTTTGAGATACATATGTACACATACACACACTTGGCAAACAAAACGTCATTTTGTGGTAGTAACATCATGACAGTAACTGTAGGCAAATTTACTGCTTCATACAAATTCCTTTCACATAGCTTTCACCACAATGCAGTCATTTAACTTTTTAATTGAAAATGATGCACTGCGTTAGTTGCTCTGGTGAGGAGTGTGTTAAATGCCAATGATGTAATGTAATGGTTGTACATTGCTCTTGAAATAAGAGTATAATAGGAGTACTTCGCAACAAAGAAAACAGAATGAACAGTTGCATGTTTTTATTCTTGCATTCTTTTGTGCCTTGAACAGTCACACAATGTGACAATGTGAGTCAGGGAAAGAAACTGCCTGTTACTAATCTTGAAATGTTGGTGGGAAGTTCCAAAGTCAGATGGCCTTTGTTGAAACTATTCTAGAACAGTGTAGCGTCATAACCTAAACGGAGTCATGGAGTGACAGCACATTCTGAACGAGCCACCTCCCTTTTTCCCGTCAAGGAGTAGGGCTTTCCTAGAAGACCACAAATCGCGTGCCTTCCTCATCAGTAAACTGGTTTTTCTAAACCCTCAAAAGCAAGAGTACTTTTACTGTATGTTGACCTAGTTTGTCAACACTGCCAAAGTAACACACCATCACATGATTTTACCGCATACGATGTGTGTGTTGGCAGGGTTTTTCCATCCTTAGCTAAAGCTCCCAAAAGAAATGTCTATGAAAAATGAATAGTAAGTGAAATTCATAAGTGAATTTTTCAGAAAGTTCCCCTTGGCTGAGCCCTGTGTGAAAGTAGCATAAGAGATGAAATTATCCATCTCTCATTGGATACCAGTTATGTGAAGTCCTCCTTGAAGCCTCTTGGCCCCATAACTTTCATGTTGAGACATTGCGTACGGCTTACTGCATTTTAACGGTAGCCGTGACCGGGTCTTCCTCAGTTTCTCCTATCGCAGCCTAAATGACTGCAGCAATTTAGATCGTCTCGATCAGATGCATATCAGCAACACAACCTTCAGCTGCTTTTCGGGGGTGATATAGGTCTGTCTGTCTGAGTATCTTCATGCCTGCATTTGCAAAGTTGACTACACTACCTTTTAAGTTTAAGTTTACCTGCAGGTTTATGCGAGCAACTTCAACAATTACACTATGTGGACGTCACGGCAGGGTTGTTTTCTGTAGGCCTACTAAACTAGTCTGTGGCACTTGTACTCAATACCTCCAGCGTTTCCTGTAAGCACAGAATTTCATGACGAGCCTAGTGTCTCCCATAGTATTTGCTAATAACAGAAAGCACATTTTGTCACCACATTAATGTTTCTGTATGTTGTGTGTTGAGAGATGATGTACTCTTACGCATAGTGTGGGATGTGGGATCAGGCTTCCGATTAGGAGAGGTAAGTGAGCCACAGAGAGGAAGCCATAGGGAATTATCTGGGGTTAATGCTAACTGGCCTGAACTGTGGTGAAGCGGTGAGATCCAGTGCTGTTGGACCTGGTCATAGAGGGTATATACTGTTTCTTTCACAGCTGCTGTTACAGTATTGCAATGATTATACCAAATGCAGTAGGCCTTAGAGACCCACAGGTGACATTACATTACATATTGTCATCACAGTATTTATTTTCATGTTTCATAATAAGGAAACTATTTATCGCTAGTAGTACAATTTTAGTTAATGTTTATGGCTGTCTCCATGCTGACTCTTTGCTTTTACGAGTGAATTTATTTTTTGAAAGTAAAAGTAAATAGTACATTTAAATGTGTATAATGCAAAAGAAGTTGCCTTATGTGGAAAACAGACAGAATTACAGAATCACTGAAGAATTTTCATGACAATGGAAGCATGTATTTTACTTGTGTAAGAGGCTAAAATAAATGAGTAGCTTGTGCTAGCTCCTCCATAAGTGCATAAGTGCTGTCAATGTCTGGATGTCACTGTCTGCGATTGTTAGCGGTTATTAGCAAGCTGGTTCAGTACCTGCTTTAACCGCCATCGTGTTTCCAAGGTGACCTTTACCGTGAGAGTAAAGAGTGTGGGGAGGAAAGGAAATTAAATAACGTCAGCTGAGAACAGGCAAATTACTTTTATGAATCAAGGTGTTTGGTGCAAAATGGCTGAAGGTATGTCCAACAGCCAAGTATCATTAAAAAACACCAATGAAACTGACAGTAAATAATGAAAGAATTAACAGTTCATAGTTAACAAAGTCTGTCAGTAACTCATTATTTAATTTTTCTTTTTAAGTATTTTTCCATATATTTGCTTTATGTTACAGTGCTTGGTATTATATTTTCATTGTTTTTCTGAATGCACAAATATAAGTCGTTCGAGAATATCAAGCTTTGTCAAAATTTTCTTGCATTTTTCATCCACTGTTTAACAATCAGCATATCAATATGTGCAGCCTAAGAAAAGCAAAACAAAACAGTAAAACCACAGTACAAAACCAGCAAAACAGCACCCTTGAGAAATTGAGAAAAACTGAAACGGATGTGATGGGACTGTATATAAGGTTCGGGTTAGTTTACAGTTGGGTAGTTTCCAAAGGTGTGTGGAAGAAAATGAGATTCCTTGTGGGAATGGTGAGGCTCAGCGTGAGTGTAGGGGCGTCTTAGTAAGTGCCTGAAAAACAGACACTTGCAGAATCATTTATGGCTTCCCATGGAGTATTGTTTTACACCTGTACGTAGTGTTGATAGGTGTCATTCCCCCGTCCTTGTAATTTTGGCGTCTGTCACAAGAAAAAAAAGATGGAGGGGGGTAAATTCAGAGCAGCATAATTTGCTCCTCCTGAGTGTCCATCTCATGGCAGGACACCACACTGTCAGTACCGCGGTCAGTCTGCTAGCCCAGCTTGCCTGCTGCCTTTCAGATGCCCTTGTGGTGTTGATTTAATCTCGTTTACTGATCTTTTGTTCTCATGAAGAAATCAATCTCCTTTCTTATCTGATATCGGGAAAAGGCCACTGTGTGTCTTCTCTGCAATGAATCATCTGTGAGTTGAAGCCTCTGGGATTGGCCAGGCCTTGAAGAGAGGCGAGGTCATGTAACCTGGGAAACAAAATGAATCTGGGTGGAATTAAAGCATCCCCGGGGATTTGAGACCAATGACGCAAGCTCGGTGCAGTTCAATGAATATCCCTCACATCATTACTTGCACCCTGTCACAAATGCCAGTACACACTCTGTGGCAAAGCTGAGTGGCTCCAGCTGTTTCTCGGGTATGCTGGAGCTTAAAGACACCTTTTTGCTTAGGCTGAACAAGAGGAGCTGCTTGTGTTAGCCTCAGACATCAAGCATGCTTGAGAATGCCAGCTTGTCGTGATCTTGTGCTTCCACCCCTCTGCAGTGAGATCTGAGTGCATTGCACGGCTCCTTCATCATGTAGGTAGTTACAGTGCTGGCAGAAGTACTGTGCGTCTCTGTGGCCAGCACAAGAACCGTGTTTTTTTAGCATCACGTGAATTTCACAGCAAAATAATGTTGCTGCGGGAGGAGATTGTGTCGCTGTTGGATATAAATTGAAATCACTTTTTGCATCAGGGTGTTAGATAATGTAGGCATTGATCAGAGGGTGTGCTGCAATTTAGATATCTCTTCTTGATATAATTTTTACCATATATCCATTTGCACAGCTGGATAAATTTAAATTAATGAGGCAATTCAGGGTAAGTATCTGGCCCAACGGTACATCAGAATTGCTTCACAGGGTGGGGTTAGAAGCCCTGCTCCTTGCCACAATGCCCTGCACTGAAGTCTTAAGTATGATGATTTCATTAATCATGTGCTTTGAAGTTCATGTCCAGGACTTTTTGCACAGTTTAGTTTTTTTTACCTATAATCTATGAATACCAATGGATGTGATCCTACTGGAGCAATTCAGGTCAAGTGAAAAGACACAGCAGTAATGCTCCACCCATGATTCAGTGCTGCCTGCTATGTCCATTTCCTTAGCCGCCAGACCACACTTCCAGCCACAGTGGTGGTTATGTGAGGTTAAGGTCCTCAACAGTGTTCACACATGGATTACATATTTTTGCTCTTTTTGTGGCTTAGGATCCATTCCTTTCATCAAGTGCTTCAGTTCAGGTCTCCAAAGCTAACAGTGTTTTTTTTTCTTTTTTTTTTTTTGAAGTTGTTGTTTCTTATGTTTCGGGGTTTTGGAACTGCAAAGAGAACTGGAACCTGATAGTAACCCTAGTGTGATACCTCAGCGAATACCTTTCCAACAAAGACGGAGCAAAACACAAGGCATAAATGAGGACGGAGCAAGGTGCCTCCCTACTCCAGGTTTAAGCACAAGGAAAAGTGTCAAATATGTGTTCGCTTCTGTAAATGTTCTGCATTTAAACCTTTAGCTAAAAAAAATTGTAATAATAATAATCATTACCCATCATCATCATCATCATCATCATTATCATTTTTCAAGTTGGCAGGCTACTTTATTTAAAGTAAAAAATTGCAGTGGTTGTGGAACCTATTGTAGGCGTGATGTTTCAGTGAAAATAAACATTTTTTTGTAAAGCAAACTGAACAGGATTTGAAGAGTTTGATGGATGAGGGAATGAGAGAGCTGGAATATAGCTTTTGAAAAAGCGTCAGAGGATATGGCTTTTGAAAGGGTATCCATGGACTCCCTGTCGCTGACAGCACGTCAGTGTGTCTATGGGGCTGTCAATTTTCGCCCCGATAGAAAGTGTCAGTTTCAGTAGGAGGCAAAAGTAAAAGATGTCAGAATTTATATAAAAAACATACGAAGAGCACTCGGGCTCATGTTGGAGGGCTGGCTGGGGCCAGGTTGAGCTATGTGATCTGTGGTTAATCCGCCATGGCACACACGGGCCAATGCAGTGCTGATTGTGCACAGGCCTTTCACTTGCGGTTTGTCACCGGGGACATATGGTGTGTTATGTCCCGTGACCACGGCTGCTGAAGGTGTCAGATAAGGAGGCCTTTTAGTCGGTGCTTTATGGCCACGGCTCTGAAGCAAGCACACACCCTAAGTACCGTTCTGCAGAGCAATTGATATTTCATGTAAGTGTGTGTACATGTGACTGTTTCTCTCTCTCTAATTCTCTCTCTCTCTCTCCCCCTCTTTCTCTTTCAGTGAATACTTGTGCACCAATATATATAGTTATAATAGTTATATAGTTATATATATAATTGGTGTTTCATATGTGTATATTTCTCTCACTATCCCTCTCTCTCTCCCTCTCTCTCTCTCTCTGTTTCAGTGAATATATGCACATGAGTATATAAAGCACTAAGGTGATTGCAACATAGAGCCTTTGCATTCAGTTTTTACACACTTGACCAGGCCTTTTGTCTCACTTGTCAGATTTAAGTAGATGTAATCTTAGCAGCGCAGGAGTCCAGGCCCTGGTGTTAAATTGTTGTTTTCAAGCAGGAAAGATCAGGTTTCTGAAACCGGGCCAAAGCAGGCATGTTTGATTTGGTTTTCATTCGGCTTGGAGAAGGAAAACGCCTCCAGTGCAGAGCGAGGTTGATGCCCGGTGAAGGGAGTGTGTTCAGCTACAGTGCAGGTAACTTCAATCAGCACACCACCGATTTTATATAGACGGATAGTCAGCTCTTTGTGTTCCACACTGAAATTCTGTGTCTGCCATTGCTGAGGCTGGAGGTGTTCTGATTTTCTGGCTCGTTTCAAACACCCTGGAAGGGGTGAGGTCTAAAACACAACATACATCATCAGCACAGGAAGAAAACCTAAACCTCCTTTTACCAACGGGAACCTCCTAGACGGAGAATGGAAGGAACACTGGAGTTGAATATCTGGTTCCAGTAGAATATCTGTGTCCGTACAACAACTCAGATGATCGCCTGAGTGTTGACCAATGTGACAGATGTTGGTGTTACACAGAAGCAGGGTATTATCAGTAGGGTCTGTACACAGTGCCTGCCTTATGATGGGCAACGTGCATAACCTACATTGTACATATTGTCCAGTACAGCCAGGTTCTTACTGAGGCACTGCAGGTGGAGTTCTTTGCCTAAGGGCTTCATAGCTGTTCTCCAGCTGGGCCATGGGCACAGTGAGCTGCATTGTTTCCTTTAGCAAATAGCCGTAATGTTTGTTTTATTCTCTATGCATACACGTCGAGTTACTTTCTCACATCCAAGCGGGAGTGAATTTCATTTATTTCTTAATGCTCACCAGCCCACGGTGTTTATTTAAAAACTGAAAGAAAAGCTCTCACATAAATGTAAGTTTTAAATAAAACACAATCGCTCTGATGGACATTGTGATTGTTGATGGTAATACTGGTCTGGCACATTAAGGTTTTTCTGAAAACGTTAACCATTAACGTTCAGGACAGTAAAGAACCCAGCAAGTATCTCTTTCTGAGTAGTGTAAATGTATCTTGTAATGTGGGTCTAAGGAATTTGCATAGGGTGGACATTTGCAGGGATGTAATTTGTCGTGCGTTGAGAGCAGCCCACGTCTGGATCGGTTTAATTCAGCGTGAACATATGTAATGGTTTGTTCTGCGGCTATCAAACTGAATTTGCAGAGCTGAGTCAGATTATGATTCAAAGTCATCTGGACCATTAGGTACACTCCCTAAGAACAATTGTGTTATTCTCATAGTGTGGGACGGGAAGAAAAATGGATCCATTTTGTTGGTTTTGATTGATGAAGGTGTATGACGGGCCTGGAGCACAGACTCTCCTAACGTAAACAATTCCAGGCTAATTCTGATAATTACGGACACGATGCTCCAAAAACAATAGACCACAATGCAGAACGGTATTAATAACGCGCGTAGTCATCTGTTGAAACTCCGCATTAAAGGAGAAGGAAATGTATCAGAGAAGTGAAAGATGGAGAGGATCTGTGCATTTCCATATTAGAAAGATTTGCCTAATTGGTCATCTTGGATTTTGGCAGAATCGCAAGCACAAATGTCTGGTTCAGCATCAGTTATGGACAGCTCAAACTGAGCTTGACTGAACTGACAGACCAACATCATAGATCCTTCTGCTTTATTTTTTTTTTTTGAAATTTTAACCCGATTCATCAAAGAGCGTACTTCTGATTTCAGTTATTTTGAAAATGCTCTTTCAATTGATGGATAACCGGGTTTACACCGTTGCTCACTTCCTGTCCCGTGTAGGATCTTCTCAAGGTGATTGCCAACCAGTTGTTGGCATCAATTTTCCCTTTTTAGGGTATGAACAGAAAGTTTTCGGTAATCATCATGCACCGGTAATGCTTGAACGTGGTTATAAGTTGGTACGGCTATCATTAGACTAATACACAATGAGTTAGTGATTTATTACCTTTAATTCCTCTTATGTGCTGGTTTCAGCAGTTGGCCACATACCCGTAGAACTGTGGAAGTTCCATCACCACTGACCTCTACATGTTTAACTTATTACTAAAAAAATGTGTCTGTATAGCAGTGCACATCTATGATGATTGAATTAGTTCGGTGATACCGTACAGAAACACAATTAGATCATTTAAATCATTAAAACCTCATGTCAGCCAAGAGTCAGGGGAGCTCCGATGGTGTGTTTCAGGCTTGTAAGCCGCTGGGAGAGGACTAATCAGCTTCGTATGGCTGAAAAATGTATTATCCATTGCATACTGCCTCTTTGGAAGTTTCATGGGGGGGTTTCCCTGTCCAAAACAGTACAAGGCTGTGATTCAGGAAATGTGTTTGTGATCAGAGGGAAATCACCAGAGGACTTACAATGTTACCTTCCACATACGGTACCCCTGGATTCTGCTCATTTTTTTTGCTTGTGTTTCGCTGAAGATGATATGGGTTGTTTATACAACTCTTATAAAGACGTACAAGGCAACAGGAGGCCCCAAAAAGCCAACAAAATTGTCAATGCTAAAATAGATGTATAATTCAAAGTGCAGCTACATTGGCTGGAGTTAACTGATATTATTTCATGTTTATTCATTGTTGACATTGTAATCAGTGTTTAGAGATTTCATTTTACAAAGCTCGAGCAGATTGAATTCACAATAATTGCTCCCTAAAATGTTTGCATAAAAAAATAACTGAGTGGCTGTTTGGCTGTCTAATCTTGGAAACAAAACATGACATTTTCTTCAGATGCTGAGATGAACAAGGGGTCACATCTCTCTGCATATGAAATACAATTTCATTTTATGTGTTTGGAGTGGGTTAACCAGTAACAGGGTGGGTTTTACTGTAGGCTATATACCTTTTTATCATACACTGAATTCTTATGAGACCATCACCACAAGCCCATGGCGATCTAATTTGCGCAGAGAGGTTTTGAAATCAAGGGTGCCATCCATTGTGTCTTGACTAAAATGTACTTTTGTAGTAACTACGTGTCTCTTTTGAGCCATGTGGTGTCTTCTAAGGCAAGGCCAGAAATGGTGACTGGCACAAGTCCTGCGATTACAGCACTATATCCCACAGAGCTCTTTCAGTGTGTGGCTTCCAGCAGGGTTCTCCTCATACACACACACACACACACACACACACTGCGTACGGCAGTGCCAGCCCCACCCCCTACATCCCGCTTGGCAGTGAAACAACTCCCGAAAAAAGAATACAGATACGGATACTGCCCGGCCCCTCCCCGGATCCTCCCCTTCCCTTCATGAGATGAACCAGCACAGGGCCTTGATGAGGCTGTATTCCCTCAAGCCAGGGCTGACAGACTGCAAACATCCCCCCTCGTTCACACACCAATCAGGAGGAATGACCTCCATTTAAGTGGCTTGGTGCAGTGGAGAGCTGACGCTTCGTGTAAAGCCTCAGTATGCTCTCCCAGGCCCAGTTTCATTGTAGTCTTGGTTGTCTTTTTACCCTAAATAATTGGCCTATGAACAGAAACATGAGCTTTATTTTTATTTTTACTTTTTTTTTGAGGGGGGGTGAGTATTTGCTGTTTGGCAACCTATGAGACTGTAGCATTGTCTTACTTGCTACCATGCACAGTTCTTGTTCCTGTCTTATCCGACCACTTACTCTTCTGTTATTGGTTACCTACTCCTGTTTATCCAATTACACAGTGCACTTCTTTGAAGGACGATGTAGGGATGCAGAATTTGATGAAACACCTGGCACTTTTTTGTGTTGTCTTTTAATAGCCTGATGCAAATACAGATTACTTCCTCTGTCAGGAGTCTCCCGGTACAGCGGGAAAATAGGCCTTTCAATAAAATGAAATAAATGATCTGATGGATACGCGTTGTTAGCGTGACAGCCACAAATGAGCGTTTGAAGCACAGAGGAAGGGATTCTGCATCTGGCTGTGGATGACTGACAGTTTAAGGCCGATGTCGTGTTAAACGCTGAGACTGGCATTCTACAAGAAGGTTCAACAAAAGGCCTCTCACCTTGATGGATGCGGCCAGTACTGCTTGCATTCTCCCTCCTTTGGCAGCGCTGATATACACCCGCGCGACGGATCGGTGTGAAAACCGAAAGGTGGGCCTTAAATGTCAGACCGTACACGCTTGGCACCACGTCATCCTGTTGCCCTTTCGCCTGGCTTTGTGTTTGCGCTGTAATCTACGGCGCAGCTTTATCAGCCGAACCGAGCCAAACCGCGGAACTGAAATCCCCTCCTAGCTTTTGATGATCTGTTTCATGCAAATGAAAATGAGAGGGTGAGGAAAAAAAAAAAAGAACAGCGGCATGCAGAGGGGGGAGTTTTTTAACTCTGCTCTCTGTTCTATCCAGTCCTGGTGTGATCCAATAACCAGGCCGTTCATAGTCAGGGGTGACAGGTTGGGTACCTCACTCAGGCTGGCCCAGTCACGCCCCTGGGAAAGGGTGTTTAGTAGGGGCATTTGAGTAAGAGAAACTGGGAACTTGGGCTTGAAGGCCAGGTAACAAACTGCCCCAGAGCAGTGGCCTCAGAAATACAGGAGCTCACTCAGTATCAAGGGCATCCATTGCCTCTCTGTCACTAAGCATGGTCAGTGTGTGCTGGCATTCAATTCACCGCTGTCTGTCTCTCAAAAAAAAAAAAAAAAAAAAAAAACAACTGAAAAAGCAATGGATAGTTTTGAATGAAACTTGTCAACAGTAACCTTTTGGACAAGAAAGAAAGGAATAGGTTTTAGTGGCACTATGAACACAGTGTCATAGTAGTGCACTCTACTCCATAGGTACGTTTCTAAGGTGTGTCTTAGAGACTATTTAATGTGCCAGTCGTTGGATCCTTTTCAGCATCTAAACAACAGATACATTTGTGTACTGCAGCAGGTGCTGTGGCCATCCCTTATCACTGAGGATACTGACAGTTGAGCTGTTATCTCCTGTAATAACAGGCTCACTGTAGCAACAGGAGACATTGCTGTGTATCATTTCCTCATGCTCTTGTTTGTTTTGGTATGTCCAGTTTCTAAAAGACAAACTTACTTATATGAGCTAAGAAAATAAGAGAGTGGAATTTCCCCTTTCATGGTTAGTGGGTCTGAATGAGAATGATTAAAGAGCAGAGTTTCACTGTGAGCACATGGATCTGACGAGTTATCATTGTACTTTACGGATGACCCTTGTATCATATGCATATACCAGACCCCATATATCAGACTCACACTGGCCATGGTGTTAAAACACGCAGCCTGGCTCCTCCCTCCCTCCCCTGGACTGCTCTCCTAAGATGAGTCCTCTCTCCTTATGTTGTCAACATTGGATTCCCATGGTTACCGGTATAGAGAAGATCCCATAGTTTTTTGAGGAGTTAACGGTATCCTAAACTGCTTTAAGTGGCCCTAAACTGCTTTAAGTGGCTCAGAAGAGTGTATTTCTCCGATGCACATTAAAGCTTTCATTGCCAACAGCGATAGCTTACTGTATTTATTGAATTTGACCTGTTGTGCCATTCAAATAAGTAGTTTTGAGGCTACTTTTCACACAGTATCATCACATGCAGCCTGGTACACCGTACATTATCTAGTAATTAGGCCTTAATGGTCATATATATAATAAGTAAGTATAATAAGTAAGTAGTATCACTATATATAAACATATATAGTGATACTACTAATACACATACACACACACACACACACACACACATACATACATACAAATACACACACAGAAAATATGAAATGATTGTACTGAGCCAGGCTGGATAGCTGGACCTATTTCCTGGGACCTGGTTAGAGGTGCTAATTACAGTGTTTTCCCTGTTGTGTACGAGGAACCCCTCGCTGGGTGAAGTGACTGAGGTTAAGCTCTTAATCTGTGACTGGAGGTGAGCGGGCCTCTTTGATAGACTGAGGGTTTGAAGTGGCAGGAACCCTGCACAGTAGCACTCCTCTCTTTCTCTGCGTGATACTCTCAGAGCCGGGGCTAATTTTATCCCTTCCTGAAGCTCTGTAAGGCTGCACACAGAGCTGCTACTTGCTATGATCTACTTGCAAAAGGAGGTGCTTTTTATCTGGGTGCAGGCATCAGTTTCCTGCATCAGAGCTGTCTACACACAATTAGTGTGTGCGGGGGGCCGTATTTATTAGCAGTGAGAACGGCAGAGAGAAAGGAGATTCTGTGAACCAGTGGGAATGTCTGTCCCTTTCTGCTATAGCAGAGACCTATATATAAACAGCAGCAGCACATATTTCAGATGGCTAAGGTTACAGTGCACACACACACACAGGCATATATACTCACTCACACATACATATATACTCACACACACACACACACACAAACACATGCATACATACACGCACACATTTGTATATACACACACATACGCATACACGCAAACATACATATGTAGTCACACATACACGCACACACACATTCACTCATAATCACATATATATACACACACTCCCACACACATAAACACAAACACACACATGTGTATACACATACATGTATATACACACTGCCACACACACACACACACACACACAGCACCAGCTGCTACTATAGTCGGCTCTGCTGCGGCTGTCCTGTGAAGTCCACCAGCTAATTTATCTCTGTGTTTCTCTATGGTAAAAATAGCTGGCTGTGTGTATAAGTAAATGCGGGGTCTTTGCCGTGTTGTCCTGAAGCGGGCTTCTCAGCGCTGGCATCTCCAGGCCCTCTGTTTATTTTCAGGCTGACGTGTAGACGCCCCCTAACCTCGCGCGCAGGGTGAGAGCGCAGCGTGGATGGGGCCGTGGGGATTGTCAGTTAATTCCGCATGTCAAACAAGGGCCGCCGGAACATTCCAGAGGCCGACCGCCTCCCACGTAGCTGAACGGCTTCATTAGGCTCCCACCTCGGCCCTCAGCATTGTGGGACGGGGAGAGATTTCAGACACAGGCCTGTCATGCACGGTGGAGCCCATCTCAGAGCACGTCAGTGTTTCATGGTTAAGAGCCGAGATGATCGTGGTCTGGGTGCTAATACTACACATCCGAGTGATGTGGTTGAAGCAGTGTAGCGTGGTGAAGTGTAGCAGTGGGCAGTCGTGTTGCATAGTGTTAAGGAGCAGGGCTTGTAACCGAAAAGGTTGCGGGTTTGATTCCCTGCAGGGGCACTGCTATTGTACCCTTAGGCAAGGTATTTAACCCACAGTTGCCTCGGCAGATATCTGTAAAAATGATAGCTGTAAAAATGGATAAAGTTGTAATTTGCTGTGGATAAGACTGTCTGCTAAATGACAATGACAGTGAAGCCCTGAGCAGGGAGCTTTATGCCGTTTGTGCCCATGCAGGGGACAGAGGGACAAATAACATAAAGGAAAGGAAGGATCTTTCTAAAGGAAAGATGAAGGGCATGTGTGAAGCTGTTAATTCTTTAAACATGCAGCGTTAGCACCTGTTAACGCAGGCACACAGGTGTTAGCCTGTGGCTGTTCTCTGAGGCAGTGTCCCGTGTGTGTGTCTCTCCCTCACAGACAGTGAGCTGGTGCCCCCGGGCATCCCGCGGCCGCGCCACTTCAACACGGTGCGCATGTCGACCCTGCAGCGGGACGGGGATGAGCCGCGCCTCTCCGTCAGCCTCTGTGACCTCAACCTGAGCGAGGAGCGGCTGCCGCTGGCCCCACCCACCGCCTGCCCCATCCCGCAGAACTCCCTCAACTCCCAGCGGTCCCACCTGCTGCCGCCGCGGCTAGACGGCGGAGACCTGCACTTCCACCAGCTGCGCGGCGCCCACGTCAAGATGGTGGACGAGCAGACGGCGGCACGGGCTGAGAACTCCCGCGAGGAGCGCGCCCTGGTCTTCACAAGCCGCCCACTTCACGCCGGCGAGACCATCTTCGTCAAAGTCGCCAAGTCCGGCCCCGCCCGCTCAGGGTCGCTCACCTACGGGGTAACCTCCTGCGACCCCGGCGTCCTGCGGCCCAGCGACCTGCCCTGCGACCCTGAGTCCCTGGTGGACCGCAAGGAATTCTGGGCCGTCTGCAGGGTGCCCGTGCCTCTCCACAGCGGCGACATCCTTGGGTTTTTGGTGAACGCCGAGGGCGAAGTCGCTCTGAGTCACAATGGCAGAAACGCAGGCATGCAGGTGTGTGTGGACAACTCCCGGCCGCTGTGGATGTTCTTCAGTCTTCAGGGTGCGGTCACACAGCTCAGGATACTGGGTGAGTCCTGATTTCAGCTGCACCCATTTCCCCTCACAACCCATTACTGGGTGTATCGATAGGATCAGGAACCAGCATTCCAAAAAATAGCACTGACCGAGCATTGTTCTCTTCGGTGTTCTGTCTGTAGCTTTGATGCCTTGGTTTTGGAGATTTAATCTGTGTTTAATAGTGTCCTCCCTCTTTATATTTTACAGACAGATTTAAACAATTATGTGCTGCCATTTTTACGCAACACTTATTTCAGGAACTGCTAGGCCTGTGTCAGTACTGAAAAAACTTAACACTCACCTACATATTCTATTCAAAGTTAAGTTTGCAGTTAGATGGAATCCGAGCCTCTTTATGCAAAATATTTCTGCAAAAGCTGTAACTCCAGCTCTCAGAGGGAGATCTTTTTTGTTGCCAGGCGGAGGGTGAGTCAGAACGGTTTGTTTCATGAAGTCGAGAACTGTGGAGAGTATTCAGTTTCACTGAAGCTCTGACTGAGGTGTCACAGGTAAGGGGATAATGACAGAAAGAGAGTTTGGAGGTTGGCTTGAATAGATTCCTTTATTTCTATTTATATTACTGACAAAAGAGTTGCTCGTTATGGAAGTTCTTACATACCCAGTCACTGTGCTGTAGCCTTTGTTCCCTGCTAACAGGGTCTGCTGTTAGGGCCGTTATGTCTTCAGGTTATCATTCTGTGGTTCCGCGGAACGGCCTTTTGTGGTTCTGTTTCTCTTTGGTTGAATGTTGACCTCCCTGGTCCCTACAACCTTCAACTGTAGAATTTCAGGTCACAGCGTCAAAGGGCGAGGCTAATTGGTTTCCAGTTTAGTGTTGTCCTTGACCCATTATGTGTGGATTTTGAAAATTCTTGATACAAATGTCCTGATAGTTCCCAGAACCCTATTTATTTTAAGGTCACAAGGTGAAAAGTGAACGTCAGCTGAGACTCCTGATATGTTTTTTGATTTCTAGTCGCTAACCTCAACACAAATGTTGATTTGACCCTTCCCTGAATTCCCCATGAATTTCCAGGTCACAAGGTCAAAGATCAACATCGCAAAGGCTCCTGATCATTTCAGTGGAATGGTCTTTGCTCTGTACCCTGTATTTGTAATGTTCCTCAAGCTCAAATGTCACATATCAAGGTCCCAGACTTCCAATAATAGCGTCATTATTACTGCTGTATATTTTTAACTTTATCCAATATCCATGCCTGTCCTTTATGTAGTTTTTCAATTTCATTACACATTACTCATGCTTCTAGCTTCCATTATTCCGAAGCGTATTTATTGAACATGTAACATTATCTGCATTGCTTGGTCCTAAGGTCCTTATTCCATAAAGGTGAGTATCTGCCCACCCACCGAGGACTACATCCAGATTGAATGTTTCCATTCTGGTATCTTGACGTGATTCACATCACCTCTTGTTAATCTGCTCTGAGGAAGTCTGAGAGCAGAGTGTAGGACTGACAGAACTTCACCCTCTGAACCTCGAACTTCTCCATTAGCATCAGCCTTTCGAATTACAGCACTCAGAGTCTGAGGAAAAAAAAACATTGTCTGATGGGCAGACAAAAAGAACTCTGTCTCCTGCCAAGTGCACTGCCGTCCAAAAATCATACTACACCTGTCAAAACAACCTGAAAGCTATTACAGTTTGTCTTCTTTTTTTGCATTTACTTCCATGGGAAATGCCAAGAAATAATTCCCACTCCGCTCAGCCTTTTGATAACGGAGGTGGTCCGGACTGGAGTTAACGTGGCTGTTTATACTGGGAGTGATTTGGCATAAACTGTGAAGTCCGTATTAAGAGGGGAGAGGCCTGTGCTTAAGCCCTCTGATCAGCCTTGGTCACCTTCCCAGAGCTGTGGTGCCACTGAATGCAATGTTTACGCTGAGCGCTTCCAGACTGACTCACCTGCAGTAGTATCCTGAGCTGCTGCCTAGGCGCTAGCATCTCCGTGCCCGTCACTTCACTTTGGACAAATCACCTGCTTCCTCACAAATTGAAAGCCTTCGTTAACTCTGCTGGCTGCCCAGTGGCTGTTTCCACTCTTCAGATAACATCAATCCGTGTTCAAAGCTGGCTGCAGGCCCAAGCAACACATCGACGTGCCAGCGTTCATCTGCGGAAGTAACGGCTACAGACATCTCGCAGCTATATCCTGTCCTTTAGCTGAGCTCTCCTCCGGCTCCGATTCGATGCACCTGAGCAGTAAAAAGCGACGTGCACTTTATAAATTCATTTTGTAAAATGCAGTTTGGTTCAGCGCCAGAAATATCCGCACGCACGATCAGACTGACAAGGGAAGCCTGCTTAAGTTAGCGTCTGGCTAATGGAATCAGATGGAATCAGGTCACTGAGTGTTGGAAGAGTGGGTGTTCTGTCTCCAAATGGTGATGCGGTACGTTCTCTGTCTGCCACAGAAGCCACAGTCTGTACCCGATGGGAGTGGTGGAAAGCATTCAGACCGGATTAAATGAAGACTGGCAGTCGTGTTTACCTTCAGGACCCCTAAGTAATCATGAAACTGCAAGGTGCACAGTAATGGGATGCAAACTGGGAGGAGGGTCGTGCTCACGGGTGGTGAGGTCTTAAAACAGGGGGCAGCAGATTGAATCTTTTGTGGGTCGTGCATCTGACCCCTTTAAGTGCAAACCCGGTGAGACGTGGCATTTTCAAACACCGAAATTTATGCATCACATCACATAAGGCCATAATCCAACATCAAAATGATATAAAAGTGTCTGTGAAATTGAGAAATTGTAGTATCAGGTGACTGCTGTTCTAGGTAGTTTATTTTTCTTAGAAAGCTTAGTTATGTATGCTTCTATCACTGGTCAGAGGATCTTCTAGTAATAATGCTTTTTTATTTCCGTTACCCAACCATCCCTCAGGGCTGGGGATAGCACAGTGCAATAGACAAGACAAGCTCTGGCCCTGGTCCGTCTGACAGAAAAGCTCCTCCCCCAGGCCAGACTGGACTGGTTTCTCTCTTCCTGGAGCAAAAACATCTCCTTCCTGTTCCTGTTCAGGTCTCTCTCTGCTGGTGCTACCTGTCTGGCAGAAAGCGGCTACACATCACTGGCCCGGGGAACATCAAAGCGAACCGTCTGATCACAACGGACTCGGCGTAATCTCTCAGAGCAGCCTTCAGCTGAAGCGAAAGGCGCAGTTAGAGAACAGCCGTGTGTTTGCTCGCCGTGTTTGTTTCATTATCGAGCAGACCAACTGTTCCTCTCCGGAGGACAAGGCATCCTCCATGGTCCTCCGTGTCTGGCATCGCTGATGCAAAGCTGAGAAACTGGGACACAAGCGGGACACCAGCTCAACCAGGCAGGGAGACGAAAACAGAAACGGACCTCTCACTCAGACACACATCGGTCTGTGAGACTCCGGGGTTTTACTGAAGCCAGCTCTCTCTCCAGCTCCACCTTTACTATGTCTCCCAGGGACCACTGTGCAGCAAACTCACAAAAGTATGCCATGCAAGAAATCATTTGTGAAAAAGGGAGTTTGCTGTTTAAAATACTGTTGGGCAGCTGTAGATTTGTAAGCCCCATGCTGTTTCCTGGAGGCTGCACCAGTTTTTACAAGTTACAAGCAGGTGCCAGACAGTGATAGCTATATGAGAGACTATAGTCTCAAATTGAAGTGAAAAGGCATCATTCATTGGTCATTGTTGGCCTGATGCATCCACAAAATTCAGAGGAGTACTGAAACCTGGCAAATATCACATGTACTGTAACTGTTTTAAGTGTTTCACTTTTTCTAGCATAATGCTTCAGCAATGATGTAAGTGAGAAGGCAGTAATGAAAGTGAAAAAAATGCGACATGCTCAAATTTTTTTATTCAAAGTTGTACTGTTGTTGAATCTGGGACTTGCTGTACAAATTTGGTCACGATGTGTTGTGTGCAGAGTGGCTAAATAATGACTGCATTCTGAAATGACTCATCAGGTCTTTAGTGTTCCTTTGCCTGCACCACAGTCTGTTTATTAAAAAGATGTGGCTTAAACACTATTATTAATCTCTTTGCAAGCGGTCTTGTGTTGTTCCAGCTTGACACCTGGTGTCCTGGAGCACTGCTGAAAGTGTCTGTTCACACTTGGTCCATTGATATTGTTTAGACTGATGGGATTAACACAGTGCTGCCTCCATACATCTTGGTAGTGGTTGTCCCCTCTCCTCCTACATTCTTAAAGGGCATCCGATGTTCTCCTCCCAAAAATGAAGAAGGGATCATCTTCTGCACACAGAAGCCCCGTAGAAGCCTCGTAAAGGTCAGCTACGTGGTATGTGGTAGACATTCCCCCTCCGGTCTCAGCACTTTTAATTAAAGCTATTTCAAGCTTCGGCAGATAAAGGTGTGAAATTATAACAGCGGTGCGAACTATTGATTGTGTTTCAGAGAGCTACCATCGGCGCACTTTAAGGCCGAGTGTGAGAGGGTTTGAGCTGCGTTCTGTGGGAACCATGAGGAAGGCCTCGGCGGAGAGGAGCAGGCCGGTTATTATGCAGCCTGCTCTGAATGTATAATGCATCCCCTTAAAATGTCATTTCGTTCACGCTCAGGCGAACAGCCTGCCACCTACGTCTTCTCCCAACCTTAGTGCTCCCCGCCGGCTCCCTCGAGTGCGGGTCTGCTACTCCAACCTGCCCCACCCCCGAACCCCCGGCTCGCTCTCTCTGTCTCTCTCTCTCTCCATCTCTCCCTCTCTCTCTCTCTCTCTGTCTCTGTGCGTGTCTCTCTCTCTTTCTCTGTGTCTGCCTCCCGCTTGCTCGGGCTCCCGGGAGGGCGACGGTGACGTCTGAGCCCACCCCCTCGCCCGCTGTCAGCGCCGCAGACATGCGGCAGGCTCGGCGGGACTGACTTACGCCGGCTGTTCGAGGCGCTTCCTCTCCGCGCGCGGACTTTAATGAGGTTTAAAGGGCAAGCGGATGACGAGTGTTCCCGCGGATTTGGGCCGAGAGACAGGCCATCTTCCTGTCTAATTGTCACATTTTCACGCTTTTTTTTCCCGCCTTTTCTCCAGCACTTGTTAGCACCTCCTCTCCTCGTACTCAGGGCAGCCAGGCAGTAAAATGGCAAAGCGAGACTCTGTGAGTGGGACTGCAAGCTGAGATTAAGGATCTGAAACAGTAGATAATATGGCTGTGGAGTGATGCATTTATTCGGGTGAAACCTAAATTTACATGCCAGTGCATACAAAATAAAATAAAATGCGAATTGTTATCAAGCGTTGAGTGGGTAAGCGCAAAGAGACACAAGGCCTGAGTGTGGGGACAGTTTTGTGGGAGCGGATAGCTTATCTCATTAGTGACGAGCAGTGTGGTGTGGTAAGTAGCAGGGCTCATAACCCAAATCGGTTCAGTTCCCATTTAGGGCACTGCTGTTGTATTCTTGAGCAAAGTACTAGACCCACATTTCCTCAGTAAAAATATGAAGCCATATTGATGGAAACATATTAATTATTAATTATTATTAATATTAATTAATAATGTAAATGATGAAGGGCATCTGCCTAGAAAATAGTATACCAAGACATTTTTAACCCCCGATTGCTCAAATCCCAGACCATGTAGGGGTCTGGACAGATAAATTTGGGTGCAGACGAGGGACACTGCGCTATGTTTTTCTCACCTAGGTCTCTGAACCAAACCAGGATGCATATTTGCTAATGTTAATTCCTCCTGGGGATATCATGACACGTTGTGTTGTTCTAGACCATACATTCCCACCAGCATTAGGGAGCAGTTTCACTGTGCAGGGCTTATAGTTTTACTCTGAAGGTTGCATTTGCTCAGCGCCCGAGGCAGATTTGGATGTGCATGTGGTTCTCCTGTCCTGTGGACATCTTAAAGATGCACGGCTTGGATCACCCCTGCTGGAGAGAGCTCGATGAGAACTCTTCCTCCATTCCAGCACTGGATAGACCGCTTCTTGGCACACAGACCTGCATACCGCTAATGCGTCCGGAGCCCAAAGACGCTCTCCTTGCCTCACTAAGGAGGTGAGAGATTATGTAACGGAAGAGTCTGAAATCAATCCTTGATGAAAAGGGTTATTTAAAGACATGAAGGATATCTGATTTCCTGTTAGAGGTTACCAGGATGTTCCGAAGCAGCAGCGGTGGTGTTGCCGAAAAGCAAGGCAGCCGGGCTGGGTCACTCAGAGCTTGCCAATGTCATTGCCTGCAGGTTGGGGGGGGGTTGTAAATCTGTGCACCAAGTTGTCATTATACACTATATGTGTCCTGCATGCCATGTGACATTTTCCAAGTGTCAGCCAGACCGAGAGCAGTCACTTTGAAATCAGATTGAGATGATCTATTTTCATTAAACTAAAATAATCAGTTGGTTTTTGTTCATTCTGCCAGTGGGGTTCAGGAGCACACATTATAGTCAGTCTAGAAAAGAGGAGAAATATATTTAATAAAAATTAACATTTTAAAGTGTTTAAATTCTGGAAGCTCAGGAGAAGGGCAGATGTGGACAGCCTTTGGGGTTATGCTTTCATGCATTGTCAGATCTCCCCTCCTGACTGAAGCGGAAGGCTAACACCAGGAATTATGGGTAAATCGTGTCAGTTCAGATGGCATCTACACAGGCCTGCTGGAGGAATGCATCGTGCATACCTGTCCCTGCGCGTAGACTCCCGCAAGATAACCATCGGCAGGCAGACTGCGTGACGCTTGCGGGCACACGTGTTGTACGCACACACCGAGCGACCCGTCCGGCGACCGTGTGCCTCTTTCTAACATGCCGCTCGACGGCACGTGTCGAAAGGAGAAGCTCAGCAGCTTCGCGAGTCGGAAAGGCGTGATCCTTCTCCTGCGGCTTTTCAGAGCAACCTGGTCACCATATGATCCGCTGTTTGCACAGGGTGAAAAGAGATGTTTATGTAGCTGAAACTGAGACCCACCGAAAAGGGTGGTCTGGCCTGGGAGAGGTGGAAGCAGGAGGAGGCAGACACAGCGCAGGCTGTGCCGGTTTCCTTGCGCCGGAGCCGCGCGCAGTTCGTACCGCGTTGTGTACATTCTTTTCATAGTGACTGGGTTTAAGAGAATGTGCTTTGTCTAATCATTTTTTTCCAGTCCAAGTGAGGCACAGCTGTTTGCTCTTCTCTTTAATCTTTCTGAGTGAAACGAGGGAGATTTGCCATTCTGAGAAAAAAAAAAAACGCGTTTGAAGGTGCTGCCGGGACATCCCAGGTCAGCTGCTGGTGTGTCAGACTGTTGGCCTCATTGTGATGGATGCTTAGATGTGTCTGTTTGAGGAATGGCCGTTCAGACCCAGTGCGGATCACACACACAGTTCACTGCAGTGCGCTCCCTTTGTAATGAGGTCTGTGGCCCTCTCCGCCTCCTGGCGGATAGCCTGTGAACCCACACACACACACACTGACACATTCAGTCACAGGAACACACACCAACCACACACATTCACACTTACAAGCACACACACACACACACACCACACACACTCAGTCACTCGAACACACACCAACCACACACATACACATACGTACATGCACAGTCACAGGAACACAAACCACACACACACACAGTCACAGGAGCAAACACCACACACACATTCAGGCTTACAAACACACACATACACACACACTCACACACTGCCAGCCAACACTCACAACCTGAGAGCCTGCCTAATCTCACAAAGAAACAGGTTTTGAGACAGTGTTATTTTTCGCAAGGTGAGCTTACTGTTCCTGGAAAGGAGGGTGAAAAGAGTTCCTGTTGAGACTCGATGCCCCTGGTGAACGCTTGCTTTGCTTGTCCTTTGGCTAAAAAATGACTGCCAGTGTAAGTGATGAAAACAGTCAGAGCCGCTGCATCTGGCCAGTCTGTGGAACATTGCTGTGGAAACTGCTGTCATGGCCTTTGCAGGGTATACCGCCCAGTATTGTCAGCGAGTGTCAGTGTTAATGCTGTTTGTTCCAAATGCATGTGTTAGGTTTAGATTCCTTTTAACTTCTTTACACAGACATCTCTTTCTTACTGAATGAATGAAACACTGGGTATGCAATAGCAATAGCAGCAATGCATGCAATTAATTATATTTCATTACAATGCTTTTCAAAAATGTTTTAATAAGACTTGGAAAAAATCATTTCATTTTTAGGCATTGTTGGTATACGCCATTTCCTGAACACAGCCATTTAATGGTCTTGAGACCTAATTAAATTAAAGCTGTTTTGGATGCATATTTGTTTCATTAATTTAACAGTGGACAATGGGCGCACTAAGTGAGGCACAATGAATTTGCATCTTAATGCATTTTACAATAGACACACAAACAATGACCTACTCTTGAACACAATAAACCACATTTCTCCACCACAGGGAATTACACTTCTCAGCACAGGTCTTTGTGGGAAGTTCATTCACATCCTAAGATTATCAAAAACTGCAGTTTGTACTCTGGTTTATCTGAACAATTCATCAGTAAAGTGGGTGGAAGCCCTGTCACTCTGATCCGCCATCATCTGGGTCTAAGTGCGCAGGAAGTGAGATTTTTTTCCTCCTGTAGTCTGGTGAAGTGTGCAGGCAGAGCTTTCTCTGCCAGTCTCTTGTTTCTGCCATGATATCTGCCTGGCACATTGAGTAAAGTTGAACTGAAATGCGTTTCGTCGCTGCTGTTTTCTGAATACAGGCTCAGCTCAGCTTGGCGAGTCGAGAGAAATGTCCGGACCCGGCACTCCCTTGTCCGCCCCGAACACGCCCACGGAGCTGTGCAGCGGGGGGTCCGACCCCGCCCTCGGTGGGAGCTGTCCTGCAGCGTTCTACGGCTCCACTGAGGGTCAGTACCCCAAAACTAACACCCTCCACACGAGCTTTCATGTAACAATAGGGTCACACATTGAGAGTCAGTACCCCAATACTACATCCACAGTAACTTCTACCCTACAATATTCTGCAGCTCTGCTGAGGGTCAGTGCCCCAAAACTAACACCCTAAACACTAATGTAACAACAGGGAAAGACAGCAAGGGTCAGGACCACAATACTACCTGCACACTAGCTTTTATCCTGCAATATTCTGAAGCTCTAGTGAAGGTCAGTGCCCCAATATTTTCTACAGCTCCACCGATGATCAGTATCCCAATACTAACACCCTCCACACTAGCTTTCATATAACAATACAGTCAGACACCGAGAGTCAGTACCCCAATACAACCTCCACACTAGCTTTTACCCTGCAATACTGTGCAGTTCGACTGAGGGTCAGTACCCCAATATGACCTCCACACTAGCTTTAACCCTACATGCATATGCAATATGGCCTAATGCCAGCATAGGGGAAAAGACAAGAGTGAAGGGGTAGGGCATGTGTTTGATAGATGTAACAGTTATTATTATGGCTAACAGGAATGTGTCTGGCTCTGCTAATTTAAATTGTGAGCATTTGCTTAACTATGTGTGCCCGTGACCACACATTGTAAAATGTTATTGTGTTGCTTTGCTCTGTAGGAACGGTGCCCAGCTCACCTGTCAGCCTCACAGAGTCCCCCACCTTCCCATCATCCTCTGGGTCCTGGAGCGACGAGTGCACCATCTGCTACGAGAACGTGGTGGACACAGTGATCTACGCCTGCGGGCACATGTGCCTGTGCTACACCTGCGGCCTCAAGCTGAAAAAGATGGCCGACGCCTGCTGCCCGATATGCAGGAGGGCCGTCAAGGACATCATAAAGACCTACCGCAGCACGTAGCCTTCCTGGGGCCGGGCCTCGGTGGCGCGCCGGGCGGGAAGTGAACATCCACACGCAGCGGCTCATCTCCGCGGGAGATAGACGTAGCTGTACGCTCGCAGGATCAGAAGACGCAGAGGTCGGGGGTCTCTTTCATCTCTCACAGGATCAGTGCTCTTCACTTCGCCCCTGCCGAGGTGATCCTTCTTCACCAACAGCCCCGGCTACGGACTCAAAAGACTTCAGATGTCACTCAGTCTAACGCTAGTATGACAAATACTGTCCTGCAAAATTTAAGTGGGTCTCTTTCTCTCTTACGGAAATCATTTCTGTAAATGTTAATGTACATGTTGTATATTGTGAGTGAAGGTGACAATTGGGGGAAAAAAAATCTATTTTCCCGTATTTTGTTTCCTAAAATGTGTGATCGTGCGTTCAAAAAGGCCTTGGAGAGGTGATGATGAAACCCTGGTTGTCAGAACTGGCTATTTGCTGTCCCCTGTATGTCACAACTTTTGTCTGTGCGTGATAGCAGCCAATCCAAGGAGCGCAGAGTCGCAGCTGGAAGACCCCACACTGAGAGAAGTCCCTGAAGCGACCTCATCAGTGGCATCAGAACCACAGCATGGAGGACTGTACTGTTCTCCAATCCACATTCCACTTACAACATGAAGTGGAAATGGCTGATTTCCTTCTTTCCTCATTGTTTCGCCTGTGACACTAAGCACTGGTAGTCCACAGCGTAACGATGGGAGATGGTGTTCACTTCCTGATCTCTAGTACTTCCTGTTCTCCCGTGCGCATCCGTGCAGTTGAGCAGCTGATTGTACGTCGGTACATCAGCGTGACTGCTGCTCCATGTCGTGCACTGTGGTTCCATGACAGAATTTGCAGACGAGGGTCTCAGTGCGACACTTCATGCTTTGTAGGCAAAACTCACAGTCCAAACTTAGAGAGACTTCAAATCGTCAGTGGTGGGATGACAGTGAGGATTAGGTGGAAGAGTAATTCCATTGCAGGCGTGAAACCAAGGCCAAAGCCTCCTACAATCCAGTCTTTGCAAAGACTCACCTCAGTCTTCACCAGTGGTGTTTAAATGGATATGGCACTGCCTACAGCCTTTTTTGATATGAAAAAGTTTGATTGTTTTGTGAATTCATTCTTTACCAAGACAGTTTTGCCACCATGTTTTTGGGCAGCCAGCGAATAGCTAAATGCTGTATATTAACTACAGGTCACAAGGCTCCATGATTGACAGCTATTACTGACTGCAGCAGTGAAAAATAAGACCGGAGAGGACAAACAGTTAAGCCGTATTCTCTTTATTCCTAGTGCACATTGTGAGAGAGGTGTGATTTTAAAAGAAGCAAACCAAAAAACATTAAAATCACCAGATTTCGCATTCAGATGCCCCATTGTGTCACTTTTGAGTGGCAAATTCATGAAACGTACTCACATGTGGGGACAGACACGTGTGAGGACCTGGCACTCTGCTGAAGGCATCTTCAGTATATAGGCTATGCTCTGTGTACTGCGTGCCAACCATAGACTGCAGACCAAACACAGGACGGCACGTATTCTCTCCTGTTGGAAAGTGGGTCAGCACAGGGGGTCAGCACAGCACAGTGTTAAAGCAATACTTTGCATATGCCCTGCATAAGAAAACATGTAATGTATCAGGGAGCAAGCGTCACATGATTCATTTTAAGCAGTCCACCACGTATGCTCATTTGTGCTTTGGGTTGAATGAGGAGAATAAATCAGACACCTCCATGGATTGTGCTGCGTACATTTCTAAGTGCGCACTAAAATTGAAAATCAGATGCATTGTTTTAAAGGGTTTAGTCATGTAGGCTCTCTTTCCTTGCCATGTGAAATAGCATGGGCATGGATCGTACTGCTTATACAGAAAAGTGTACAGGGCAGGAGACAAAAAGCATTTAGTCCCCAGCGCAGCTTTCTGAAAGCAGAGGGGCAGCATGACATTCGCCATTTTACAGGATTGGCAGATCTGTTGTGTTGCTGGCAGTTACGCCAATCTCAGAACCATCCCCATATACAGCCCAGAAACAGCACTGCGCTGGTGTTGACTCAGCATTACTCCTTCAATTAAACACTCTTCAGAATGGACCTGCATCGTGTAGTTTCCTTTATCACGTCCCGAGTCCTGTTACCAAAGCGAGCTTTTGGGGGGAGTGTCCTGAGATCAGATGTGTTGCCAAATCTGTCCCTGTCACACCTCTGTGAGTGAACACATCAGTTATAGCTGACCAACGGCATAACAGTTTCTCTGGAGCATAAACCCTCTCAGCTTTCCTAAGCCAGCGGCTCTCAGCGCTGCTCTCCTCTGAGCTCCCCTTCTCCTGTGCATACCTGATAAACTAACCCTGCATGTAACTCCACAGGCACGGCCATGAGTAGCATCTCTGTCGGGAAGGAGAGATGTTGTGCAGGCATGAGTAAGGAAATCTAAAAGCACTTCCAGTATAGATGGGGCAGGGGGGGGTAGAATCCCGAAATGACATATAAATTGAGTCTGATTACAGTTTCAGAGTGGTGTCTACCATAATTCTAAGAAAGTTCTCAGTAGAAAAAAAAAACAGCCATTGATTGGTAAGTTCATTAACAAAAAAATGGGGGGGGGGGGTCAAATCATTTCCATTTTCCATTTTAATTACACTGTAAGGACAAAGACTGATGCATATGAATGCATACATACTGTACATACATATGTGTGTGTAATATTATATCATGTACAGCTCCAAACTATAAAACATGCCTTAATAAACCTGCACAAGGACAATCAGACAATCACTGACCAATCACCTCCTGAATATGTGCTTTGTATTCACACACATCTCCTCAACATTTGCCTGTTGAATGAAGTGTTCTGTCCTCCTGCAATGTTCATGAACCTCCAGGGTCTTGTGTTGGTTCTGAAACCCGGCACTATGGTCATTACTTCAGTCACTGCTGAAGGTTATGAGCCAGCCCGGTTGCGCTTGGTCAGGAACGTGACCACCTCAAACATCAGGCTGCACCGTGTTTGTGAGGTTAGGTATCGCAGTGTGAAGAATGAACCTTTTTTTTTTTAAACTGTCGATGAGTATAGATCATGACAGCATCAAGCACTCCTTGTGGAATCATCTCTACACATTATATAGACTCAGACCTTAAGTACACTCCAGGGAGATTCTACCGAAGGCTTTATAAAAGGAAAAAAGGCTTTATCTGTAGACTTTCATTAGAGCTGCTAAGTGTGCACTGTCTGTTTTGAGTTGATGCTTAAATCTTATTTCCATGTTGCCATGAACACACTCGTACGGCTTATTGTGAAGCAGGAATGTGGTGTTGTTCAGGTTGCTAATTGCTAATTCATGATGGGTCATTAATTAATTTATTGTCTTTTGGAAATGCAATTTCGTTAATTGCACCAGCAGTTTCCAAAGGATGAGCTTATTTGGCAGTCCTGTTTAAAAAGCTTGCTTATGCAAGAGTCATATTCCTCTGTAATGGTACTGTATTTGGCTTTTTTCCGCCATGGTAAAGTCAATGTTCGTCTTCATCCTCCTCTAAAACCCTTGAAAAAGCATCTTTTGGAAACACAGATTAGTAAGATTAATCAACGTATGCTAAATTTTAAGATTATTTATTTTGTCATCAATCTATCACTGTGTATTGATCGCTGTGCTGTGTCATGACGTTATGTGCGTACTGAATTGAGAGCTGCGCAGTTCCATCTAACAGCATGGTGTGGTACTGTGTCGTCGCCCAGCCTATAGGAAACAGCAGACAGAGCTGTGGTTGGTTGTTGATTTCTTGCCATACATGTTTTTTTATACAGTCCTGTATCTCTCTCTCTCTCTCCATGATGTGTTTTGTAGTGTCTGTTAACGGATATGAAAGGCACTGCATTTAATCTATCTCTCATCATTTTTTTGCGAATTTGGTACGCGTCTTCCCAATTCCTCAGAAAACCGGCTCCTCGGAGGACGTTTTGAAAGCACAGTGTTTGACAGCGTACAGGGAAAACCACTTAAGTACATGCAGAGCTCATTTCTGACTCCCATCACTGAACGCCGGGACCAAAATGCAGCTGGATCAAGCCTGCAAAGCCATCTATACTGCATTTCTGAACCGAAATCTGCTAAATCCAGTCAGGTTGATTTTGACTTCATTTTCATTTGCGATGTGTCTTGGGATGTCAAAATGCAGTTCAGCCTCTGTTTATTTAGAGCGAGGTCTGGCTAAATGATTACTTCTTTTTGAAAATTCTGTTCCCTGTTTGATTGAGATGAATGTGGCCATCAATAAATTTTTCAACTGTTTCAGCCCTGCTGTACCCACAGTCTTTTTTTCTTTTTCCACTTCCATCCAGCTTTGAATTTCCATCACTCCATGCTGAAGTCAATTAGAAGTGTTCAATATGACTTTACCAACTGTACCTCTAAACATTCCTCCCTGACAGCTGTGTTGCTACATCCTGGGTCTGTATGTGGAAAACGGAATGTCTGGTAGAATATACAAGCATTACTCACTGTAGCCCTGTTTAGAGTGGAGGTATGCAGTGTTGGCTCCATATGCATCAGAAGTTATTTAGAGCAGAGCGGCTGAGGTCTTTTAGATTGCAGCATCACACACATACACACAAAACGGGCAACACAACATAAAACGGGCCGCAGGGCCATTGCTCATGTCAAGGTTTCTTTGAAGTGATGGCAAATGCTGATGTGTTAAAAAAAAAAAAAAAAAAATTGATAAATCTTGCTGCTGTATACAGGGTTTTTCTAAGCAGACCTCTGTTTGAACCTGTGGTTCTTAAACATCAGCAACAGGCCTCAGTGTCAGTGTGAGTTATGTCTTGGTATTCCACACTGGCGTAAATTTGTTTGATTGGCCTTAGTTGAGGATCATATATGACTTGGAATTTTGTAATTAAATAGAGGCACAGCCAAGAAAGTCAGTCTCATTATGACCTTATGAGCTTCTCTGCTGGGGGTCCTAGCACATTGTCAGTGTGGCAGTATTATAATTTACCTGCCTTCACAACCATCATCACACAATAGGCTTGTCCCCTACTTTGCTGTAAAAAAAAGTTTTAAATCCATCCATTTATAGTTACATAGACTATGTGCAATGAAATTCAAGCATTGATACAGCTGTTTGCTGTAGCTACTTTGCCCTGGTGATATGGGGGACCACACATGAAAATATATCTAAATCGATGCTGAAAAAGCCGAGAAAAGACAACCCTGAAAACTGGTTTACTTTATATTTTATGGTATGTGTAATACATGCCTACTGATCTGAACCGAAGCCAGTTTGTCTATTCAAGTCTTGTCTGCTCAAATTATCACATTTGCTTCTGCTCCAGATGGCTAAACTCGGAGCGATATGCTGAGATTTGTCTTTTAATCTCCCAATTAATCATTTCGTCGTTTCAATCAGCAGAAAAAAAAACATTCACTTCAAAATGATTTTATGGCCTGAATGTCAATCATGAAAAGACATGACAAATTAATGAATATCTCAAAATGACTGTTTAAACTGATGGATAAAGACATTTTAAAATCGTAAGTAGGGATGCAACTCCATATAAATTCAATTAAAATATTGTAAATTAAATCTAAAGAAGATGATTTTTTTTATAGGTCAAATACTGCCACCTAGTGGAAATATTCAAAAAGTAATTTGCACCAGAGCACAGTAATACATTCTGAACAAGTCCCAGGGCTAGACATCTTACATGTAAGGATTTCAGAACTTTTCAGTGACTGTTCACTATGCTCATATTCAAATATTAATAAAATGCTTACGTCTTTAATTTGACAGGGGCCGTGTTGTCATGGCCAATTTTCAATGGCCAATGTTTCATGTGAGATCCTAGCAGGTGGAAGGGTACTTAGAACCCTTGAGTAATGGAAGTCTTAATAAAGTAAATGTCCAGCTGTATTATCCAGCTCTAAAAAGATATGCAAGTTATGTGCTGTAAAAGGGAGAAGAGAATTTGCTAAGTATGTACTGTAAAAATAACAGACTCTAATGTAATCACACTAGTTACTAACAGCACAGTTTCATTTGTTGTCCCTGGTTAGCTCCATGATCGGATTAAGTAATATTGTTTAGCACTTTAATAAACTCTAAAGTCTACAAAGATTTGTGGTGTGCTTTTCTCATTTGTATTATTTGGCAAATTCATCATTTCTTCTTTAATTGAGTTCATTGTTTATGCATAGCAGAAATATATGTCGGTCGATCACCGATGTTTTTGTTTTTTTCCGGTACACTTCCAGTGTGAGGAAGTTATACGGCAGCTCTTTGCGAGCCATAAGACTGTTTTAACTGCAGACAGGGATCTAGACATTCTCACGAGGGATCACTGTGTTCAGACGCCGTCGTTCTGCTAGCCGCATGGAAAAAAGCGAGCTTTAAAGGATGACAATAAAAAGCCCTCAATGGAGTGCCATTTTATGAACATGGTGTGTGACTAACTGTTTACAGCTAACAGTACCTGAAGTCCCCCTTGAGGCACAGAAAACCTGTTTATGTTGTGATCATACTAAGTCAATTATTCCGCACCCATGTGCCATACTGATTTAATGCAGGTGATCTACTGCCTGCATAATCTGAATACAACAGAGTGTGTGTGTGTGTATGTATTTATTTCTACCTGTTTCTCTTCCAATGCTACTGGCAATTATAAAGTAATTGGTTAGTATTATTTATTTTCCTTTTACATAAGAGCTGTCTGCCATAGGCTATGATCTGACATACGCTCACCGGCTGAATATATCAGCTGCGTGTGCTGAGTGATGTATGCAGGCATACATCCATCTTTGCTGTTTACTGAAACTACAAACATCAGTTCTGAGCTTTCTCTGCTTCTGTACCCCTAAGCTAGATTCTTGCACTTAGCAATTACTTAACCAATGTTCCTTTGCAGATACTGGCTTTATTACTAAATCTCTCTGCGGTTATTTCATATGAAAATTCATATGCTGCAGGGGGAGTGACCATTTATGAGAAAACTAACAACCTTGTAAATGCTAAATGAGAAATATGCGAGCAACTTTTAAACAGGGAGAGTAAAACAGAGCAAAGATTATACCTTTAATTGTATTTTTTTTTTCCTGTAGGGCAATGAAAAATACAATGTAAACATGATCAATTCAATACAAAAGTATCCAAGCCCAAAACAAAACAGAAAGATGAACCATGTTAACTTTGAAAGGCAGTGACCTATTTTCGCCTGTGAAAGAGCACCTGTGATCATTGCCATTTCCTCCATTGCAACTGTGCCCTCCGAATTCCAGTACCAGACATAAGCACACATTCAGGCCCAAAATAATGATACAGTATGATGTGGAAGCACCAAGACTACAGAAGCCAAAAAACACCGAATACATTACATTTCTGCTCTGGTTTTCCCAAATGAAAAATGCTTGCAGGAAAAAATGTCCTAGAATATCTATCCATACTTTCATCTGAAAACAGCCAGTCCCAAAATTAAACATACTGTAAGTATAAACATGAAAAAAAATATTGTCATAGGAATCTGATTGTTAGCACTGTATTTAGGCCAGCCTGAGGTCTGTAAAGGCATGGAGCTGGTACACTGGTGAATTTAGGATGTGGAGTTTAGTATCTTCCAAAATCTATCCTGGTTGCATCCTTATGAAAATTAAATGCATAAAAACATGAATAAAAATGAATATACGTTTGATATAAACATATGTAACAATTATTGTGCACATATCAAATTATTATTGCCAATTTCATATTTTATAAAATATGTTCATATGAATGTGTCAATAATTACTTACAATAAGTACTTCAAACATACTCATTCTGTCTTAGAAAAGATTTGTATTTGGACATCCACAACTGCCTACATCAGAGTGATCTCATTTTGGATGTATATTCAAGTTTTACCTCCATCTCCTTTATTCAATCAAGGATCTGTGCATGTAAAAGGTCAGCATTCAGAGCAAGAGCAATATTACTGTGATGCATGTAGGTCAGTATATCGGACATGTTAGAACAGGACACTAAGCTGTGAGCTTTGGCATGGTTAGAAAGCTGCACAAAGGCCAATCCACAATCTTGTCTTTTTCTACCTAGTATGTATTAGTCAAAAGATTCTGCAGTGAGTCTTGCAGTAATTGCTAGCTTGCAGTAGTGTCATACAGAAAGCACTTCAATCTCTAATTGTTCAGTTCAGCACCATTCCTTCCAGTAAACTCTGTCCTCTCTCTGGTGTATAGCTATCATTTCCATCCCTAAAAACAAAAGACTCACAAAAACCTCTAAGATATCTCTCATCACACACACACACACACACACACACACACACCTCACACCTTTACATAATGACTCTTCAGGATTCGTCTTCCCAGTGTACCTGCTTGGAACCCTCTAATCAACCCATTATGCTAATTGTAGGATATAAAGCACACTCTTATATTGAATGTAATATCAATGTGTCCATATTCATAATTTAAATTTTACTTAGGAAGAGGGAAGAGACTGTGTATCTTTCTGTGTATCTTTCTCTACTTATCTCAAATATTCTGACTGAATGTTGTTCTATTTCTGGTATCCGCATGATTTTAAATATGGCACTGCAGTCAGTTTAGAGGTTTTAGTGGCATAATAATGTAATGTTTTTGATGGTGGATCTGTTCCTATGCCACACTGACCTACATGGCCAAACCCAGACCGCTCTGTCTCACACTCAGTCGTTCCCAAAATGCACCTCTCTCAAAACGAGACAACTAATCACTGAGGGCCTCTGATGAGACAGGAACACGACAGAACACAAACGGTCACATGAAAAAAGTCAGCGGCCAATTAGGTTCTCAGCTGAGAAGGTGGAGCTAAAAAGGAAGCCTATCCTAAATCCTAAAGCCAATCCTAAAGCCAGAAGGGTTTGAATGACACAGATGCATTTTAAATTCAGTTTCACCAACATCATAATGTCACACCTATAAAAAACCAGCTTCAGTGTACTTCCAAACATCCCGCAATGCTATGTGTGGAGGAAAACCCTTCACCTTTTCCCTAAAACTGTTTAAATGTCTTTCCATTTTCAGCTTGACATAATGGAGCTCATTTCACATCCAACCAGCTGGTACCCGTCAGTTTGTAACTGTGTGTGTGTGTGTGTGTAAGGCAGCCGTTGGTCAACGAGGCTCACCTGCCTAATCAGGTTTGTTAAATACAGGTGTGAAGCCACTGTGCTGGGAGGCTGAACTGGTTTAGTTTGTGCTAGTGCTCAGGCTTGTTCCTTTTGTTAAGTTTCTTTCTTTGTGAGAAATGCTGGTGGACCTCACCAGTGCAGTGTGCTTAGCACAAATTACTTATTGCAACTCCGTGTGACGTCATCACGTACGACCAGGGTGAAGGCTGAGAGCAAACACAGAGACTCCTTCTCTGCTGCATCGACCAGCCCGTCTCATCCAAAACAAACCAGAGGCCTTTGAACCCCCCTCACAGCTGGCCTTATTTGGAAACATGGCATAAGACACTTTACATTGGCACACAAATGCATCATTACTGTCTACATTTTGCCAAGTGGATGTCTACAGCCCAGTGCTGCAAAGCCAAGAACACAGATCCTTTGTGGATGATGAGAGCTCTCTCCACAGGGTGTTGTAGGCCCAACGTCCAATCAACGACCTACAATATGGCAAAATGAGTGAAATGATTTGGATTTGCCAAGTTTTGATCATTTTGCAACACCAAAGGGAAACTAGACCCTTTGTGTGCTGTGGCAACATTTCACTGCAAGAGACACATCAGTGCTGATAAGATGTTTGATCTGAAACCTTAGAATCAGATGAAACCTTCAGTGCTGGGGCCAAGATTCAACCTCACTGCAATGTGCTTCCACCTCAACTTTCAGAAACTATTTGTTAGCAACTGTAACTTTTTTTTTATATTCACTTTTAATCCCGCCGTCCACCACAATCCAGCGAGTAAACAAAAAAGTAGAATTTGCTTAGATCTGTTTGAGGACAATGTGCACTGTGCATGCATTGAATCTGGGCCTTGATCTCTGCAAGGGTGAGAGAGAATTTCACCATGTAAAACAGTGATGCAGAACTGCGGTGATCAGCAGCTCAGTGTGATGTCAGAAGGCCATCGCCGTAGCAGCAGAAAAGAGAACCACGGTTAGGAAGGCAGACCGAGACTCCCGAAACACCCACACTTTTGTGAAGCGTGAGAGCATCCCAACACAAGTGAGGTCAGTGAGTCATTCACTGCAGTTCACTGCTCTGCGGGGGACTAACAGAGTCCTCTGAAACACCTGTGATCAGACAGCCTTTCAAACACGCTTTTTTGGTCGCGAAAAATAATTTCTACCTTTTGCTTTTTGAATTTACCTCAGATAATGCCGTAAGCTCTCATTCATCTTCCAAGAGCGAGGAGAAGAGGCAGTAAAAATGACCGTTAGCAACAGTAGTCCATCAAAGTCATGGCATGACTGAAGCACAAACCATATCCTCTTTAATGATCTCAGAGGAGAGATGATACACAAATACAATAATACAGATGTTTTGTGTGTATCCCATTAAAAAAGCATATGCCTGTTTACGGCTTTGCAGCTCCACACTTCTGCTCCACACATGAATAGGCAGAGAAAGAGTCCAAAACCAATATATTTCAATGCAGGTATCACTCATGCGCTGGTGAAAGACCCATCTAGTATTGCACATCTCCTCATAATTTCTGGAATATACAATGGGAAAAAAATAAAATCATAATTATAAAGATTCAGGAAGTGGCTAATACTAATTACTCGTAACTCATCATAACTAAACAGTATAACAACTCTCTATAACCATAATTCCCTTGTAAATTTAGAAATGCAAACAAAGCTTGTATGTTTTATTTGAAAGTAACTGGAGAGTTAGCATGTGCTTTAATTAAAGTAAGCGCGTTTGACACTTTTATATAATGCCTTCGTCATGGGATTCAGGAGGGAAGCACATTCCTCTCTCCATTAAAACTGACGTGACTAATCAAACTCACAGAGATATGGTGAATATGGTGAATATGCTTAGTTATGTATGTTGTTCAGCATAGCTGTGGTCCAATCATTTTAAAGGCCATTCAGTTACGGCAGTATGAGTCCTTTAGACTCTTTTGACTGTATGTACTACTAATGTAGTTGAGTTTTATGAATCAAAACAAACCCCAAACAGTCTAACTAAAGAACTGACTGAGAGTCGAGAAAAAACACAGGAGTGAACTGTGTATTCTGCTTGAGGTGCTAGACTGTGTAAGTCAGTGCTAAAGCTCCCTGTAGATGAGTTTTGATTTTCATCAAATATTTTTGGACATTTCTTCCTGTTTCTAGAGATGGAAAGAAATTATACGATGTTGAAAAACAAATTACAAAAAAGATTGCATCTCAAACCCCAAATAAACATATAATCAGGCATCATATAAAGCTCAATAATGACATAGGAAGTGTCCATTAATGTTAAAGTTGCAGTATATGGCATTACAAAGGATTTGCATAATTTTAAGTAAAACATAAATCACCAAATATGCAAAAACAAATTATGATTTTATGAGTATTACTGCTAAAAATATTAAATGTTTGAACAACTATTTTGGTAACATATTCATGTTTTGTTTCCGGGGAGGAGAGAGAACATTGATGTTGCAGTAATAGCTCTTAATCTCAAGGGGGAGCTCTTTGACAGAATCCAGAAAACAAATGAAGAGGCAGAAATTCATGAAGGTCCCATTTGGCAAAACATTATATTTGAAACCCCCAAAAACATTTGTAAAAATTTGTATGAATTAAATAAAGATACATTTAAAACCCATTCAATAAATAATATTAGTGTAATTTGGATGAATTATACTGCACCTTTAGGTAATGCACTTACAGTGCATTTATTCACAAAAATGAGCCACTTCTTTCATCATTACTGATGCATGCAATCACACAAGACAACTGTTTTCCACTCAACAGAATACAACTGCAATTTAGCATTTCTTTCTAATATTTAATACTGTCCAGCAGAAATTTAAAAGAATAGTTAGTATTTTTACCCAGTTACACAGAGTTCACAATTTTCTTTAGAAAAATATTTCAGCAGTCTTGAAAATCAGCCATTTGAAGTAGTTTTAGTTGCTTGGTGCTTTGGCAAATGAAGAACTGTTGTACATGAAATTACATGAATGAGTTCTGAATCCTCTGGGCTTTGATTTGACTCCAAATCAGAAAAAAACAGAACCTCCAGTTAAAAGTCTCCAGTTACAATACCATACACATCACATCCAGTTGAGATTTGACTGGATCATCGTAAAATTTTCCAAATAAGGGTTACAAATGTGTGTTCATCTTTTCCATCTTCATTTTTCAGAACCTGAAATACTGTGCTAGATTAAATAATAATATAAATAATAATATACAATATTAATGTAATCACTTGCCTCAAAATTAAACGCAAAAGTAATACTGCACAGCAATATTAAAACTGACAGAAATCAATCCTGTGCATTAATGTGTGCTGTTCATATGTCCAGGGGCCACAGCACCAAGTGCTTCCATATTCCACATATTAACACAATCTAACACATAATTCTTCAGTTTTAAAACCTCGTTTGGCTATTCTGTTAAATAGATTTTATGTACCGGTGTACACTAAACGCTGAAACCATACGACGCTGCATGTGAATTTTTGCATTGATGTTGATGTTTTGGCTTGATTACACTTCAGGCTCATTGTTTTGCATCTGCAATCCCTGGGTTTTTGTGGCAGTTATCAGCCTTTATCTCCAGTACAGCTCTGTATTCCCAGCAAACCATTATCAGCACCAGCACTACAGCATTGCAGAGGGGGAATGCATGAAGCCGCAATGCACACAAAAGGTTTATTTTTCTGGAAGTACTTCAAGAAGGAAATTTTTTAAATATATATTGCAAACCAATATCCTCTTAGGGTAGACAGTCAGATCAGAGTTGGGTAATCTGCGATTTACCCTGATAAAAACATCATAACAGACTCAGCTGCCCACGACTCCTGAATCCTCAGTTATTCATGAGATGAACTGTTTCAAGCTCGTCCGTGTTATTGTCAAAGTGGGATACCAATGACGAAAGTTAAAGCAACATTCTTATTCCTAAATAAACAGACAGAATCAGCCAGATTTAAACCATGGGGTAACATTACAAATTTAAGCAAATTCGTATACAGACACCATCAGCGAAACTCTGTTCGACAACATATCAAAGAGCATAGAATTTGCCAGACTAAACAACTTCAAATTTCAGGCTGACTGTTTAGTGTGGTTATCACAAGACTAAAGCAGAAATACATCTCTAAGGAAGTCAAAGACATAAAACATACAACAACTTTTAAGAGGAGAAATTAATGAGCTTTTTCTGAGCTCAGTGTCTGCCACTGAGTCATCAGTACCCCATCCACAATATCGCATTTTACTGCGATAAAATCAACCTTAGTTTTTTATCAGTCAAGCTTTATCCAAGCCCCACATTCATTTCCCCTTAAGAAAGAATGGTTTCTTTCTTTCTTTGGTTTCTTTCTGTCTTTTTTCTTTCTTACTTCTGAGTAACAAAATATACTTGCTGATGTTCCATAATCATAGGTCTATGGCACTGAATAATGTTCCAATGAAAAATGATGGAAATTTTTTGATTCATTAAAACATATGCTCTTGTTTCTTTGATGCTTTAGTGTATCCACTCTGCTCAAAATCATTGAAAGGCACCCAATTGATAATGAGAACATCTTATGAGCAAGTATGACTTATAATATGACCCTGCTCCATTCTTTTTTTAACTCACAATCACTACAACACTGTCCACATAATGTTTAAGACACTGAAGTAGCTAATCTCAGCAGTCTCTTTTGTGAGTGGATACTTTATCACTGACAACCAGCAAAAGCCCTCATGTACGCTATACATCTTTAGTAAACCAGCTGTGAAAGTGTCTTTTTTTTTAGTCAAATGACATTGTTTTTTTTGTCTTTTTAAAAATATATACATATTTGAGACATGAAAGGCTAGTTCTTTCTCTCCAGGTAGTTTGAGGGCACCCAGCCCTTCTGAGAGCGCCCGCTGTCCAGAACCTGGCAGTACCACCACCCATTTGGGTTCCTCTCCAGAACCTCCAGACTCGTCCCCTCCGAGAACCCCATAGTCTCCTCGTCGCCGCGGTAATCTGCTATGGTGATGTAGACCTCCCGGAGGTTGTTGCGGATGAGGTTGGGCTTCTCGACAGGTTTGGGCCTTACGGCGGAGACGGGAACGCCGTTGCGCTGGGCGCCCCGGGTCAGGGAGTCGGCCCCACCCGCCCCGGCGTGGTCGGCCCGCCTCAGCCTGGCGTCGCCCGTCTGTGGCAGGACGGCGTTGAAGGAGGAGTTGCGCCGCACGGCCACGCCGGACCTCAGCCCGTCTGTGGAGCCGAGCGACTCGTTCCTCCGCAGCGACCCGGTCAGGACGTTGGTGTCTTTGACGGGCGCGGGGACGTAGACGGACTGCGGCCGCACAGCCAGCTGCCGCACCCCGTTCCGCATCTTCACCGCTCCGTTGGCGGGGCCCGCCGGTTTGGACGGGATTGGGGGCGAGGAGCGTCTCAGGCTCTGGTTGATGTTGTTGAGGGCCTGCACCCGCTGCGTATTCTTCTCCAGGCTGTTGGATTTGCTTAGGCTTCCCAGCACGGGTGCGGTCCGGTCAGGCTCCAGGCCGGCCGCGTCCGGCTGAGACCTCAGGGGCTCCAGGTAGTACGTGGGCGCCCAGCCCTCGGCCTCCCCGCATCTGACGTACCACCACCCGCTCTCCTGCTTCTCCAGCACCTCCACCTCCACACCCGCCGCGAAGCTGACCTCGCAATCCTGCACCTTCTCGTAGCTGTCAGTGGTGCGGTACAAGCAGCCCTCCAGGTCCGGGTCCCCCCGGCTGCCCTTGGAGTAGATGCTGGAGAGGTCCGAGGTGCTGCGCGACGACCCCGAGTCCTCGGAGGAGATGACGGAGGCCGTCTCCGAGTCCTCTCCCCCCCGGGAGGCCTTCGGCCCCGCCCTCAGCTGTCCTGTCGGTCTCAGCTGCCGCCTCAGAGTGCTGATGTCCATCTTCTCCGGACTCTGCGGCTCCGATTTAGCCAGAAGGGGCTTGGGTCGGACCACGGGCTTGGGTTTGGTGGAGGGGCTCTGAGCCATTCGGGGCTCTGTGTCTTTTGTGAGGCCGGCCTGCCTGTTAAGGCCTCTGGTGGAACCGTTCAGAGGAGAACGGGGCGTGGCCTCCTCCGCTTTGGAGAGGGACTGACTCCTTGCCAGTTCGGAATCCCTCTTTTTCACAGCTGCCCCGGCCCCAAGGGAGGTCCGGGAGGCGGAGACTACGCGGGTGGCCGAGAAGGGGCTGGGCTTCGGAGAGCCGGAGCCTCCAGACACTCTGACGGCGGCGGGATCGTCGCAGTATGGCCTGAAGCCGTCGTTCTCGTAGATGCACTCCTCCTCCTGGGCCACGTCTTCGGTGGATGCGCCCACCTTGAAAGATGCCCTGAGCAGGGAGGACACAGGCGAGGGCTTGGAGGAGCTCAGCTGGGAGCCCCTCTCCGAGGACGCGTCCTCACCCCGCACCTCCCTGGAGGACTCCGCCTTCAGGAAGTCCAGGTCAAGATCCAGGTCGCACCCGATGGCGGGCACATCATACTCCGGCTCCTCGTACACGGGCTTGCTGGGGGCTTCGGTTGCCCCGGCGGCGGGGCTGCCGGGAGCTGCCCCTTCCTCGGAATCCTGCTTCTTGATTGGCGGCGCTGGGGGCGGGACCTTGGGTCGGGTCAGCGTGCTGGTCCTTCGGTTCAGATTGGGTTTCTTCCTCTTATCGATGTAAGAGCAGGGCGCCCAGCCCTCCTTATCCCCGATCTGAACATACCACCACCCTCCAGAGTTCTTTTCTATCACCTACAAACGGACACACAGGGGATATTACACCTGGAGCATTCCCCACCCCTGTATTTTAATTTGTTCATGTTTCCACAGGAATATATAACACGTAAGTACACATAAATATATATTATGACTGAAGACAACAGTATCACTCGCAGTGACTGTGAGCACAACACAACGTTCAATTATAGCTGTATATATAGACATATTATGTCCAGGATATGTTGTGACATGTGTCATGTGTCGTGTAGGATCAAAGCATTGCCAAGGTAGTCCACATGACCCTACATGTCACAATGTGCTTTTGTGATATTGAGGAGTTACTGCTCTCATTGGCATAGTTAGGCCATGCTAATTATGCTAATTTTTCCAAGAAACATTCTATCAGGAAATATTCAACTTACATCAGCTTTTTGGCCACCATGGAAACTGATACCATCAGATATACGAGACTGGAAGTCTGCTATGGTGTAGTACTCTGCTTCAACAGTAGGGGGCTCTGGTGGCTTGGGTAACTGAAATCCCTGTGGAAAGGGGGGTGGGGGGTGGGGATTAAACAGGTTGATGAATTACAGCTGTGGCTGTTTAAGGAAGACAAACAAAGTCACACTGGATTCCTGCACAAACTCAGTGGGTAAATACAATTCACTGACCAGACCGGTCTCTCTTCGAGGTGGAGGTTTCTGTCTGAGGATGGGAGAACCTGGCAAATCAAAGAACACAATACCAATTATTACCAGCTGCAAACACATAATTTATGCACTAGCATGATTATCAGCGACATTAAACAGGTACTCTCCACCCAATATATGTGAACACTGAAGCAGCTATAACCCCATAAATACAATAAAGTGATCCCTGAGAGCTACTATTACAAAACACAGGGAATCAATACATGTAAAGTACATATGCTGCAAACCCAGTAGATCTGCCAGAGAAGCAAGGCAAGCAAGGAAAATGGACTGGCTGTCAAATCTGAAATCAACATTCGAAACGCATGGTTGAAATGCTGGTAATGTAGGCTGCGTCTTGTTAAGAAGCCCTGTAATGACACTTGTGATTTATATATGAGTCACATAACTCAAAGTAGGCACTGACATGCTGCAGTAATACCAGGTTTTAGAGGTACTTAACTGCAGAAGGATCCATATCATTTATTACAGTATCTGATCTCACATTGCTCAGTCTCTTTCTTCCAAATGGACCTTGGCGGTAAATTTAATGACCAGCATATATCCTGGCCCATATATCCCATCCAACAAATACGTCCTCGTCTTCATTTTTTTAGTGGAGAAGGCTACCCGGCCTAGGTTCTATAGACATAGTGCCACAGAAGGTTGTCACCAAAGGGATTATGGGAAATGATGTCCCAAACATCACAATCTCCCAGTCTGGGCTTTGCCTTCCATCATCCCCCTGTGTGAAACATTTCGTTGCCTCTCTTCCTGATTGACAGCGACCCTGTTCTACTCCTTCTGCTTAGTTAACATATTTCACATGTTTCATAACATATTTTTCTATCATCAGTTTCTTTGAAGCCAGTGTCTGCTGTGATGCCACTCTCAGGAGCCTCACTATGAAGGACAGATTTCACCTGTCCCCTAGAACCTTAATGATTGTAAATTGTTAGTTTGTGTTAATCGTTAAAATGTTAAATGTTAAAGGGCCCTTTGTCGTCAGTTCAACTCAAACCTACCAGAACCTACCAGAAACCTAGCAGATGTGATCAATTGCATCAAAATCTGTTAATTGCTAATTGTGTAACTGTTTGTAATTGTAATTATCTGTATACCTGAAGCCAGCCATTGGTTGATTGACCACACCTGCCTAATCAGTGGTGCGTTAAATACAGGTGGGCAGGTGCTGCTAGGACACTTTTGTGAGCAGCTGGTGTTGCTTGTGACCAAGGCTGAGTTTCTTTGCACTGCATTTTAAATTCAACTAGATTTGTGTGTATTTTCTGAAGAAAATGTGATGTGTGGTTGCCTTCTGAGCATCCACGCTAATCCGCAGAGATACGGCAGTTTAAAAACTCTTTTTCAAACGCAGAAGTGAAATACTCCTGCTGGTCTTGCCTGTAGTTTTGAATGGGGGTAAAATTAGAGCGAGTGTATTATTGTTTTTTTTTTTTTTGAACTGTCATCATAGCACTTAACTGAAGATGTGAGAATCAGCACAAGTGTACCTCTATTTTGATGTATAATTTATGAGTAGAGCCAGAATTCACAGATACGGCAGTTCGAAAAGGTTGTAACAAGAGTGTGGGCCTTTGGTCCACACTGTAAAATCCTATCTTTTTTTTTAATGGGGGTAAAATGAGGTGTTGTGTGGTGTGTGTGTGTGTGTGTGTGTGTGTGTGTGTGTGTGTGTGGGTTTTTTTTTTTTTTTTTTTTTTTTTTTTTTTTTTTTTAATCGGTAAAACTAAGCATTTATAAAAGTACAACTTACTAAGTTGTTTCTTTGTAAGCTTGTTACTTCTGTGTTTTGTGTTGTGAGAACCACTGACTGGGTTCCTCGCACTCACCGATGTCTATCCTGTGGGGGGTGATGCGGGCGATGGCGGGGGAGCTCTGGGCTGCTTTGCCCTTGCTGTCCAGCAGGGCGGCACTGCTGCCGGGCTCCTCGCAGGGGAAGGGGAGGCTGATCTCCCTCTTGGTGGGAGGGGGCTCCTCGGGCTCGTTATCTGCCTGCACGTCCCTCTCGCTGGTCGCCTTCTTGTTGAGGAGGTTGCTGATCTCCATGATATTCCCAATGATCTCCACGGGGCCGGCCAGGGTCTTCTTACGCGGGGTGAAGTCCTCCCTCACCTTCTTCAGGTACGAGGCTGGGGCCCAACCCTCCTTTCCCAGGTGTCTGTGGGGTAGGACGTCGACAAGGGTCAGAGATCCACAAAAAGCAGTCAATACAGTCATAATATTCCTCTATTCAGCATGTCTCGAATGAACAAGACACGCACGCATACACATACATATATGCACACACAAACACACACACACACACACACACACACAATTACACACTCACCTGATGAACCACCACCCTTCCAGGTTCTTCTGGATGACCTCCACAGTGACCCCTTTCTCAAAGCCGATCTCGTCCTTTCCTTGGCTGGTGTACGGCTGCACTGTGATGTATTTCTCCTCTTTGGTGAGAAAGCGGGGTAGCAGAGAGCGGTCTAAACACGCATTTCATGGAGACTCTACATCTACTTCCAGTTCAACTGAAATGTGCATTCAGTGCTTCATAAATGATTTGGAATGTTTCATGACCATTGCTAAATAGTGTGTAGAATGTCTCAAAAGGTTGAATACAATTACAATAACAATACTCAGTAAATCACAGATGTCATAGTTTGTGTGACAGTGGTCAAAAATCAACACCCAGTTTCAACAACCACATCAAACCATGCTATTATTACTACAATAAAAACCTTTTTATTAGTTCTCATCATGTAGTTTCTGAATATGTACTAAACTTTAAGTGCTGTGAAAGATCAGTACTCAACAAGAAATGCAGTATCACTGTACTGCAAATATACACCCAACATACTTATAATTATTCTGAAATCATGCTAGTAAATGTTTGCTGTACAACAGGATCCAAGTATCTACCACACTGCAAAGGGGAATCCCCATGCTGACTCCAAAACCACATCCACAACACAACAGCCTCCCCACTGAGTTCAGCTCCATATGGAGACATGTCTGGGCTCTATCACACTATACTGACTGAGATCGCAAATATGCAGTTAGATCGCTCGGAATCTGAAATATGATACACTGTAATATGACTCTGTCAGATCATCGTTAATAAAGATGGATAACCAGGATGACTGTTAGGTCTTACATACAGCTGTCCGATTATATATTAGCACCTTGATGCTTATCCTCCATACTACTGGTTATTCCTATCTATTCAACTGCTCCAATGCCATCTGCTTAAGGCATCTTTCCCTGATAACTTTGCAGGTTGTTCCGGACAGGAACATCTGACGCATCAAAAACTGACTAACTAAATGAATAAATTTGGGATTTATGGAGTAGAGGGCCAGCTCTCTGACGGCTCAGGCAAGCTGCTGTCAGTATGATAAGGACAAGGACAGAGGAAAGGCTGAGATCCCGATCAGGGCTGTGGCCAGAGTCCTGCCGGGCCATGCTGCTGTGAGCCTGATAAGGAAATAACGAGGCGTTTCCAAACTGGATTATCCAAATTCAGAGGGGGGGCAGGCTTCAGGGCAGAAACAGCCCGACTGATATTAATATGTAAGAAGGAAAAGAACAGAAATAGAACCACTCAGATACCCAAGACTTGTTCACCTTTGACATTTTCATATTGTGTGTGTTTCCAAGCAGAGAGCGCAACTGGATCTGAAACGTCTTACAAGGCCAGGGGTAATGCCTCCTCCATCCCTTCATTTGCAAGTCATAGCTGATTACCCAGGACTGTAAACATGACTGAAGCCCAAATGACAGTGCTGAATATTACAGTGCCGAACGGACAAAAGAAAATGTGCGCCGGCATTCGCTTATTGTCAGCTTTCCCAAAAAAGGAGTTTAAGGCTCCATTGGTACTGTGCCATAAATTAGACAACAAACTGTGAAGCTGACTCAAGGGGAGTGGGTGGAAAAAAAAAACACGATCAAAAATAGACTGAACTATGATGATTCAGCCCAAATGTGTCACCTAGCTGAAAACCTAATAAATTCATGACATCATAAAATTGCTAGAATACGCAGGCCTTACCAAAAAAGTGGTAAAAAGAGATGCTTCCAAACAGAGAATAAACAGAACAGAAACTTTGAGTACTGTGAGGTGTTTCATTTTAGCTGGGTTTGATCAGTTACCTACACTATTCTAGAAATGTAACCATGAGAAACTTGTATGTCGATGGAGGCTAAATTCTATACAAAGATAATTATAATAATAATAAGGCTTGTTCAGAGAGTGACAAGACTCAGCAGTATGTACCCCTTGTATATCCATCCTGTCCTTTCCAGATAAACTGCAATTCCTCTAGGCTCGTGGATAAGGCCTAGGGGGCACTGTACACCCTGCTCTGCTCTCCCTTAATAAAGCTGTCCTGGAAAAGAGGAAACCCTAAATACGTTCTAACACTCACCAAGACATGCGTTGCCTGGCATCCATTCTGCCTTCACCTTCCCCCAAACAGGCAAAAAAAAGGGATACAGAGAGGGTGGCAAACTTTCCAGAGTCATTTTGCTGCCGTCAGCAATACCTTCTGAGGTGGGATTACTTTTTAGGATGGAAAAAGTCTCACCTCTCTTGCATAATTCAGTTTTCAACGTGTAACAGTCAGTGTTGCCGGCCACTGATCTGACAGCCTTTTCTCATTGCTCTGTCTGTCACCTAACAGCATCTCTGTGAAAATGTCCATCTGTACTCTGTTGCAGTGAGGAGAATATTGCTGGACTCTCTTTTTTAACTTCCAAAGTAGCTGTGTTTCCTTCACATTGCTTTACTTGAGTAATTCTCTCCTGATGCCTGGTGGCTATCAGCACCTTGGTCAGTACTGGTGGAATGCACTTTCAAATTCAGGTTTCGACACTAATTTTGGGTCTTCTCATCCTATTTCTTATATAAAAGCGCCCTAAATTTCTTTCATCCCCGCCCAAACCCCCTCTTGTTTTGGGAGTACATGAAAGGCTTTTTCTGTGGCTCACTGAGAAACTACTGAAATTTTAATATTTCTGCAGGGTATCCGAAAATTAGCAGTCAAAATTCAGACTTCCGCCCATCCCGTCCTGGTGAGACTTTATTAGCACGCTAAAGCTTTACGGAACGCTTTTCAAAGCCTGCCAGGTAGCCTCAGAGATGACAGCAGTCCAATTACTGCTGAAAAATACAATAAAAATATCCACATGAGCTTGCCTCAGAGTTTGAAATTAAACTGCAATGATCAAACCCCCAGGAAAGGAGGGGAAATGCAGGGGAAAAGAACAATGAGATCACCTGCCACTTCCACTTACCTTGCCCAGTTAAAACACTGCTATTAATTTTATGAAATTACATTCTTGAACCAAGTCCAGAAAGGCTACCTCCCCGCGTGCCTGATCTCAGATCAGCTAGAGAACTTTAACCCAAATCATCCATCCATCTCCACCTCTTTCTCGTTACCCTCAAACAGCATTCAGAAAGAGAGTGTTACAACAAATGAATAGCAGCGGCAGATGCTGGCAGGTTAAGGTGTGAGCTGGGATTACTGCCCAAGTTACTCTGCAAACGACTCCCGCAGGGACACAGCGGTCAGCTGGTTTGTCACAATGCTCAGTCTGGGCTTTCAGAGTGATTATTGTCACAGAGATGACTCTCAGTGGTAATCAGATTATCTAGGGCAAGACATGTGATTTAATGAGGGGAATGCAAATCTCAATTTCAGCGTTGCTTGGTTTTGCCTTTGACCTTATCAGCTGACACGCTGAATAGCCCTTCCTTAAAACGACAGATTTTAGTGAATTTTCAGAAACAAAATAAAAGGTATAATTACAGGTAAAGGTAAAATTCCAGGTAAAGGTTATAGTTGGTGACATGCACTGGGACCAGCACGGACCATGTAAGAGCCCGCATTGTGATCGTTATACCAGTCGTTGGCCAAGCATCAGGGGCAAGCCTGAGTACGGTCATGCAGGTGTTCTGTATCCTATCCCAAAAACAGTGACACGGAGCAGGAGGAAGGGGAGACCCTGCGTCTCTGTTCACCTGGACTCTGCTGTCTGTTGACAAAGCCGCCCAGAGTCCATCTCCGGTCCAGCCTCTTCAGGTGTGACTTTCGCCGCTTAGTGACTGATGAGCGTGAACACACATCACAGGAAAACAGGAAACGCATCACACAGATGGGCATGGAAGCCGGGACAGAACACAAAAAAACGCTGTTATTAGTTACATGGAGAGAACACAAACACACACAGCGGCATGGAAGACAATGGCGGGAATGATGTGACACAGCAAGGACATGCAAGTAGTGTCGCCTGCTGTGTCTTGGAATTAGCCCAGCAAAAAAAAAAAAAAAGGTGTAAAATTCCTCCTGACGAGGCATCTGGCAAACACACACTGCTGTCCAGGAACGTGGTCCAATTCACAGACACTTCTATTCTTCTCCTTTCCAGGAATTCAGTGCGGTTTGACAGGTCTTTAGTTGTCGGAGCGCTGGTGTTAGTTACGTAAAGGAGATGGTGATGATTAAGACTTGCAAATGAGCTGAGGGTCATTCCGTTGGTGCCCTGCGTACCCTATGAACAGCGGATTCATGAACCCCTTTAGCTACACGCTGAACCAGATCATTAACCTGATGGGCTTCCAATGGATGTCAAAAGGGACGACCAAGACAGACTATGATATAGGAGGTGGTAGAAAGACATCTTTCTAAGTCCATCTTTCACAAACATAAAATTTCCCAGCAGACTGGGCTCTTTGAAGCTGTGGAGAGAAACACACAGAGGCTTTTACAGAAAGATTCTTCCTGTCACAGCTGTAATAATGTCACTGAAAAGAAAAACCAGTGTGTAATAAATATCCCCCTCGTTCTCAGGGGAACGCGTACTGAGAAAGTGTCCTTGAGATCAATCATCGCTGCACGTCAAGCTGTCATAGCTCACAAAAAAGGGAAGAACTCCTTGTTTATCTTGTATGGCAAAAGCTGGGTCACATGTTTCCCGGCTCCTCACCACAACACAACGTTCCTGATGACAGATCCTTATAGAAATGTGAGAGGCTGAGGGCCCTGGGCTCTGGGACCCTGTGTCTCTACTGACATAAAGGCTAATTACAGAGAAGCGCTGTCCCCGCATGGATCTGGCAGGGTATTCTCTCAGCGACCGAGCAGATGCAGGCCCGTGAAGCCCCAGGCATCAGTCTTATTGATGGAGGATTAGACCCCATTCCTCACTGACCTAGCTTAAGAGACCAATGCTGCCAGTGCTCCCCAGGAGGAAGAGGCAGCTGGGAATTGTGGGAATAAGGCTTGCACATCAGCATGTTTCCAATGTTGCGTCATTGCTGTGGTCGCTGTGTGTTCACTCACTCATATCATGAATGCGCTGATCGGGGGGGACACTGACAGGAACGGGGGTTGTTTGGAATAGATGCGTGTGCTGTTTTATGTGGAGGTCTGATTCACAGACAGCCCCACTGTGATGTCAGACTGATGGTGGTTCAGCATATGAAACTTTTCATAAAAATGAAAGCTAGAGGCCCACGCTATGGCATATGAAAAATGGACTATTGTGTTGAGTCTTTTTACATTTTTTAACAATATGCTATCATTTGGATAACAAGTAAAAAAATGTATCACAGATTTTTCCTGAACCAGTAAGGCAAAACCATTAGGAAAAACCTCTTCATTTTGGCTGTGTGTGAACCCTTATGGAAATTCAGGTATGGCATTACTTGTGTAAGGATCTCCACAATAAATTAAAATTTATCTTCAGTATCATACAGTGAGAGTTTCTCATGAACTTCTAAAACATGTGTAACAAAAGGTTCAGAAATATCGAATAAGGAGCCAATTGTTATTTGATGTAAGACCACAGCACCTTTTAAACCCATTAATTTAGAAGCTGTGTGATGGTTGAAAATGTAATTGCAATGAAAAAATCCAGAATGATCCATTTCAATGATTTTTTTCCCCTTTATCTCCATAATTGACAGAATCGGGTCTCTTGAAGAAGAAAATCATCTTTTAATCATTTAACAACAAAGACAATCCTCTTGGCCAGTGTGAATGTGGTGGAAAGCAAGAAGGATTTTATATAAATTGCCTCACAAGCAGATGCAATCCTTTTCTGAGAGTCACAATATGATACACTTACCAACAACAATTGCTAAAATGAATGAATTGGTTCTGAATGAAGGTGACTCCACCACCTTGAACCTCATGCAACTGAGGTTCAAATCATAACATATCAAATGAAAATCACTTGTAACTTTGAGAATAGTAATAGTGGGCAGTGTTCCCCAGCGGTCTGAACTGATCACTTCACAAGCCTTGAATGACTGTTCCGGACCAAGATAAGCCATTTGTCCAGGGAGCAAGGTGCACCAATTCACAATGGTTCAGATCATTGCATGTAAAGCAATGTGTTCATGCAGATTAAGATTTAGAGGATCCAGATTTAGAGATTCCATTTTGTATAGTCTGTATAGACAATCTGTGAAAGAAAACCCAATGTTTACAGACAGAAAATATGGTCAAAATATCAATGAAAAAGACAATTATCATAGGACAATTGCTTAATGATAATATGGGTTGCGGACAGAATGTGTTTGTGTGCCTATAAGATGTATATAAAAAAACTCTGGAGTGAATGTTGTCAGTGAAGAGAGGAAAAGGAGGGCTCTGGTGAAATGTTTGTAGTTTCTGGGACATCCTGAGATCTATACAATTAAAATGTAACACAACAGGCTACTTAATCAATTTCAGTTTTACATTGGTCACTGCCATCCTGAGTAAATTTTCAGTGTGAACAATGGATGCTGATTCCCACTCAAATCTCAGGGAAAGGACCCTCTCATACGAATCGCTCCTCGTTCTGATGAAATCAAGACCTGCTGGAACATGACATGTCTTGGATGGCTAAAGAATGATTTAATTGCCTCTGGGGTCTGCTGCTTTGGGCCGGGAGATTAGCATGATGGAGTAATTGGATGTGATCTTTCAGGCAATGTACTTTGGGCTACTCCCATGTGTAGGTTTGGTCTCCATCATGTTGCTTGGACCAATAACCCAGATCTTTCACAAATGATCTGAATATGAACACAGTACTGAACAGTTTAATGCTCTGAAGAGACATTAACTTCATTTTATGAAACTAATTTATTTGATGATTTTTTTTGGATTTATATTTCATGTTGGGTGCTGGTGCTGCAGAAAGTGACCGTGCAAAGAATATAAAATTTAAAAACCTATTAAAATTCAAAAAACCTATTTAAAAATCTGCATATCTATTGTTATTATCAGTTTGGAGTTCAATCAGATCTAGGGAGAGATTTCTTGAAGATTCATATTCATATTCATTCTTTTTTCCATTTTTTGGAATTTCGAATTGCTAATTACAGTACAGAAGACTATCCTTTACACCTTTTATGCTCATAGAAGAGAGGTGAGGCATGATGAATGTAGTCCTCCATTATACTTGCAGCCAATCAACAGTTTTTCTTCATAAGCCCCACAGTGCACTACTACAGAGCGAACACCGACTGGAGGATTGGAGGGTCACTGAGGTCACCCAAACGACCCACAGGTGCCTCATGGCCTCACCAGAGGGTGCCATACCAGCAAAATGAGTGGACACTGGTGGATGAAATCCACCCTACCCCAGTGGAAAAAGCCAACTGTGTTCTGCCACTACTTTCTCTGGTTACTGCCGATGAGTGGCACAGCTCACGATCAAACCCAGGTTTGAGCTGTGGGACTCATCTTGAGAGGAATATGTGTGGTTTGTGAGACAATAAACCCTTTCAAAAAATAAACCCTTTCAAAATAACAAGACTGTTGACTGTATTTCAGTCATATGGAAGGCAATTAAGAATGTGGCTTTACTTTCATGTGTTTGGTTTCTTGTCCTGGGCAGGCGTGATTGGTCGGCGAGGCCATGGGCGTTACCTTACCTTCTCCAGCCCTGGAGGTGCTGAGCTCCAGGTCATCCCGAGTGCCGTTGTGGGAATCCAGGTACGTGGCAGGGACCCAGCCCTGCTCCTCCGCAGTACTGACAAACCACCACCCTGCAGAGAGCAAAAACACCGTTATCCTGCATGCACAGACCTTTAGGATAGAGCAGCACGCTGTTACATTACACTACAGTGCTGCCATTTAGCAGACAGTCTTATCCAGTGAAACTTACGTACAGTAGGTTACAAGTTTGTCCATTTATACAGCTGGATATTTACTGAGGCAACTGTGGATTAAGTACTTGTCCCAACTGTACAGCAGCAGTGCCCCAGCAGGGAATCAAACTAGCAACCTTCTGGTTACGAGCCCTGCTCCTTACCACTGCACCACACTGCTGTCCAACACAGCATGTTACAGCATACAAACAGCTCTGATAAAAAATGAGCACAAACAGAACTTGGTGAATCTATTTGTACCTGAATTCAGGTGTGCTCAATGCATTGTGACCTCTGTATTCTTCAAGCAGGATTTGAGGTCAAAGGTCGCAATGCATTTTAGCAGATGCAGGCCTGTGAAGCCCCAGGCATCTTTTTACTGGTGGAGGAATAGCTCCCATCCCACACTTAGCGTAACAGATCAATGCTGTCAGTAAGAGCTCCCCAGGAGGAAGAGGCAGCTGGGAATTGTGGGAATAAGGCTTGCACATCAGCGTGTTTCCAACGCTGCGTCATTGTCTGTTCACTCACTCATGTCATGGGTACTGTGATGAGGGGGGGGGGGGCACTGACAGGAAGGGGGGTTCCTTGGAATAGCTGCATGTGCTGTTTTACATCAAGGTCCGCTTCACGGAGCCCCCCGCTGAGACGTCAAACTGAAGCCATGCTGGTTTGGGATGTGATATTTTTCAAGGAAAAAGTATAAGGATCTCAACAACCAATAAAACAATTTCTACTTGTTATACAGTAAGAGATTCTCAGAAGTTTCATCACGCATGTATCGAAAGGTGCTGACATCTTGTCTAACAGAGTGATATTATATATGTGGCATATTACATATGTGCTATGTATAATATGCCACATATATAATATGCCCACATGTAAACATATGTAATAACACATATGGCTATTACATATCTGCTATTATATATGTTTTCCCTTGTGTTTCAGGTAAAACATTCTCAACCAGAAATGTCATAAGCAGCACACTGGGTGATCATTACTTGATGTAAGACCAGAGGAAGCCATGTGACCGTTGAAAATGTAATTGCAATGAAAGAAGTCAGAATGATCCATGTAAAAGATTACTGGATCTCTGTCTTCATGCAGCATTTGAGGTTGGAGGTCGAAATGCATGCTGTTTTCCTTGTCCGCTAGCTGATCCAGCCACTGATCCAGCATTTAATGGGTCAAACTGTGCAAAGGGTGTGTGTACCTCCTGTTATCAGCTCCTGGCAACTGGGTTTCCATTATTACAGGAGCTTCTTCCTTCCACAGGTCATGTTACAGTCATGAACCTGAATGAATATGTCTTTCCAAATAGCTATTTATGCCACATCCAGTGGAGAGAAAAAGTTTCCCAATTATGGAAATTTGGCAGCTGCATCTGAATGCTTTCTCAAGGTTTTTCCCCTGAAGGTTGTCGTTTACAAAAATAATGATGATAATGATGGGGTTGATGATGATGATTATGACAGTTCATTGAGAAAGCAGCTGAAATAATATATATTAAAAAACAAAGAATGGATTGAGAAATTAATTCAGTATTCAGAAATGATCTGTGTGTACAGTATTTGAATTGCAACAACTTATTATGACCCTCTCATTCCATGAGAATAATACAACAAACAAAGATACATCATTTTTGGCAGAAAACAAAAAAAGATGTGAAGGCTTTAATCTTACAAAATCATTGAAACAAGCTTCACAATCATGAGAAAATGATATACTACACCATTGTTTTCCTTTAGCAATTCTGACTGCAAGCAATTTTCACATTTTGCACAATAAAACACAAGCTGATTATTCTAAAGGAAATGCCGTGCACATGATGCTAAACAAATATTCATAAGGGTGCGGACAGTTTCTGAAACCTGTGATAGTTGTCTTTGGATTCAGAAATGCATTATTCATGCATTTTGTTATATATTTTTATTTGACTTTGGAACAAAATACCATCTTTGTCACTGGCATTAAACAGACATGAGACTGCTCAAGTTACAAGAAGGAGTTCATAAGATGCTTTGCATTAAGTCATCGTATTTGAATTGGAATACCTGCAGTAATGACTAACTGAACACAGCAGCTTTGGCCTTTTTCATAATGCGAAGAGTATTTTTACAGATAAGAATCTTCTTCACCTCTGGGAGAAGCAGAAAGCAGTAAGAACCGCAGTATACCTGGAGGCATTAACATGTTGAGGCAGGGATATGTGAGACGTATAATTACCCTGGACAAATAAAAACTGCCAAAAAGGCTTTATCGAAGACCACCTGGCACTTGACAGCAGAGTCATGCGAGTTTGGGATCTGATCATTTGCACCAGAACTGAATACACAATGAGCCTACTGTCCCAGATCGTAAAGACACTTTGCAGTTTAAAACACTGACTGACAATGAGGTGTAGCCATTAGGGCACCAGTTTAGATTATAAACATGGGTGACACGCAGCTGCAGTACTCTATCCTGGAAACATCTAACTACATACATAGAAAATATGTAATAATATAAGTCAAGCTGGATATTGACATCTTCTAAACAAAGTAAATACTGTCCAAGAAGAAGAAGAAGGTAAAAAAAAACAACTGTGCTCTACTTTTGGAATTTGTCTTGTGTTGACCAAATGTATACATAACGTAGATATATATTCCTCTGACTTCATCACTAAAATACACCTTGTGTCCTTGCACTGCACGTCGCCACTCTGAGATTAAGCAACCAAAGAGAGGAAACAGACAACTCTGCTATCCTTTGTGAAACTCGCACTCCTGCCCATTACCTACTCAGACTTCCAGGGCCAGATCCAAAGCATCCACTTGGCTCACAGCAGTCAGAGTAACGAATAGCAGCGATTTGAGGAGGATGTGAATTTTGCCTCTTTCGCCAACATTTTCTTTCCCCCAAAGGCCAAGAACATCACTCTTCATGGGAGGACTTGTTTCTTGGTTTACTAAAGACTTTTAAGGCTGATTTAGCTGTGGCCGACCAGACTGCTATTCGCATCAATCATAATTTCCATGGGTGTATCTTCACCAGCACGGCAGCCAACAGCTCTATTTTTAATGTCACGGCTGATTTGTATGATGGCGTATCAGAGGACTGCTTTTTTGCTTTTCCATTTGAATGGAACACTTTAGCATTCCCTCTCTGACATATGTGGCGTAACGTATACAATAGTGTTTCGTGTTTCTGTAAAACCCTTCTCGGGATTAATCAAACAAAAGACAAATGTAAGAGGATTACTACTGTGGTGCTCGGAGAAGCATGGGTTTAGATCTACGGCTGAAAAAAACTGTTGCCTGGTAGTAGTATTCAGTAAGCTTTGTGAGATATTTTAAACCTACATATATACTATGATGACCCAAAAATCAATCACAAACAGATCTTGTCCACTCAAGACAATGATATGTATCAGTGTTTTTTGTACATTACATTAGGAGGAGTGGCTAAACCAGGAGCTGAAGGGACACACTTACATTCTTCAATTATTTGCTGACATAAATGAACAAGCTCTTCTCTTGAGTTCTGAGACTGTTAAAGAGAGCTGGAGGACCTGCTGCAAAGAGGTTAATAACTCCTGCGTGTGCCGATGCTACACCTACGCTGCTCTCTCTGGACCTGGAACTCTTAACACTTCACACCTCCACCTTATCACCCTCGGCACACAGGGAGGGCCACTCCTGTTCCTGTCCAAAAGCTGACAGGGGGCTGCCTTTCTACGCTTCTAGCACGGCGCTACACTCGGAACAACATTCCCTGAGAGCCGTCAGCTGAAGCCAGCCTGTAAAAACGATGCGAGGCGAGGCTGGCAGGGCAAATTCCCTCATTTTACAGCCCACAGGGCCTATTTTTGCCCACATTACATCTGCGTTTCTGAGGAGAACGGTTCTGATGAAACACACCGAGAGGCACTTTTTTGTAACTTAAATTATTGAGCAATACAGCAGAGTCATGTTGGGAGGGATACTTTGAGGCGGGTTTTGAATAGTTTATGTATTCGAGAAAAGATTCTCACACAAAAATATTATCAAACAGCAATACGCAGCACCATGGAGATCGCTCCTAAAAAGGCCAGTGTCAAACTCATATGTAGATTCCAAATGATAACTGAAGCAAGGATTAAAGTTCATGGCCATCCTTTTTCATTTGCAGAGTTCAAATGGGGGGGAGGGTTGCAGTGTATCTTGGCCTTCCACATGCCATTTTTCACTCTCCGAGTGTAAGTGTTGTGTTATCTGGCAAAGAAGCTTTTGGAACTATGCAATAACCATTACATAGCGTACACAGAGTACAGAACTCCTCTAGGTGCCGCTGTAGAGGTAAATTATAACAGACTATTATTACTTGTAATGTAATGGACTGAAAAACAAACATCAACCCTGTTATTAAGGCCGGAACCAAAGTGAAATCTTAATCGTACAGAGGAATAAATGTTAACAAGAAGGCTATTTCCTGCATTCAGTCAGAATTCATTTCATTTCTCAGGTGATTTTGTTCTTTTCATGGAACTGGCTGCAGGCCTCTAAAAGTTTTTTTCAGTCAGGTCCATTCTAACACCTGGAATGAATTCCTTTTTCTTCTTTAGCCTCGGAAATATTCAGAGACTGGACTTGCCTTCACAAATTTTCATGGGTTGCTATCACAATCTTTTGGGATTTGAGGCAATTTATAACTTCTCTGCCCTTTTAAAAAAGAACACATTTTATGTCTGTTCTGCAACTCAGTTCCAGGAACTTTGAAAAATTTACGCCACAAAGACACAGTGGAAGGGCAGGAAGGGGGCTTATGGGACAGGACGGAACAGTCTGTGCAGTGCTGTGTCACTGCCTTTGTGATGCATTTCCTGTCAAGGTCCGAAACCTCCACAGCTTACTGTTAAGAGACACGCATACACCAAAAAACACTATCTCCACTAAAACGGATTGTATGAGGTCGGCATATTCTAGAATTGATTATGCAAATCTGACAGACATCCACAAGCAATTCTGGTGACAAACTTCATGTTAGCTGTTAAATTGATCAAACTGATCGAATGAAATTTATCGTTTTACTGAAATGATATTTATTGGGTTTTTTATTTTATTTATTTTTTTTTTACAGATTTCATTGTTTTATCATTTTTCATTGTTTATTTTTTGTTTCATTAATTTCTTTTGTTTTAGAGCCTTTAAACTGTGAAACTGCAATTCAGTTTGGCAGGGCTAGAACTGGTGTTGGCTGTGCGTGTCCTCCAGCTGTAAAAGCTGTAAAACTTTGGGTGTTATGGGATGTTTATCTTTTTGTTTTCTCTGTGGCTGGCTGACATCCTGCTTGTTTTGGGGATGGTTTAGTGATGATGAGGGTCTGCTCGGACCATCCCACGACCTGCAGGTCCCCGTGCACTGCCACGGTTCATGTCCTGTTGAAGCTAAACCACCAGCGCCTCAGGGCGAATCACTCTCCACGGCTGTGCAGGCCTCGTCTAACAATGCCAGCACTGTTTTTACTTTGTTTGCTATTTTCATTTAGTTTTGCCCCATAATCCTTTCAATAACTTTGTGACGGGTTTCCTGTGACAAAGTCCACAACGAAACCTCAGTCTTACTGTGGAAGGTGTTGTACTTGTTGAAAAAATTAGTTTTGATATGATATTTACATGTTGTAGAAGTTCTGAAGAGTTTTGGGACTTTACAACTATCTCACCTTTCAAAAATCTAAGAATCCAAAATATATTTTCATTAACGCCTAAGAACATACTTTGAAATATACTAAAAAACAAAATATAACTACGCGTATAAAAAATATCACTTTAATTTTATTTCATGAATGCCTTTTATTTTCTTCTGTCTTTCCATGCAGTTTTTCAGCAAAGAAAGTTAAGTAACCCTCCACACACAAAAACACAAAGTGTGATTTTTCCTCCTTTTCAAGACCAGACACAAGCAGGCACATTCAGGGTCACATGACCTTGAATATGGCACCTCCGCTGTGATGTGTGGGATTATACCCCCCACCCTCCCCCACCCCCCTCACCAAACCTCCTCTTACTGAGTAGAAGTCTGTCTGAATCACAGCGCCCTTGCTATGCCCCGTCTAGTTTGCATATTGGGTAAACTCATATGAAAGCGAACCAGCATGTGCTATTTACCATCTGAGTTACTGCAATTTTCCACAGATGTCCTGACCGCTTCGTGGTATGTATGAAAACAACACGCCAAACGTTAGGCAACACAATGACGTCCATTCCCACAGGCTTGTTTGTAAACTCACGAGCGAAGGCACAGGGGACCGATTAATATCTGAAACCAGGTTGAAAACATCACGTCTGTCACTGTGATGGACAGTAAAATACAGCACTGGCAGACAGATAGGGGTTTGAGGTCTCGCAATTAAGCGCAGGGGAGAGATGACTGCCAACACAACCTTAAAAAGCTGGAGCATTACAAAACTCCCCTACTATACGTTCCTGAAAGTTTTTCAACATAAATAAAGACCAGAGGCACACTGAAGAATACATATAATAATGGTCTCACTGTACATTCATAACTCTAAAACTGTGAAGTCCACAGGAGTCTCATCCATTACTGGTGTTTATTCATTAAATTATTTAAAACCCGAAACTGAATCACACATTGCTCACTCAGGTCCTGGTTGATATGCATTGCTAAAACCCTGAGGACTGTGTACGTCCAAGACCAGGAGTGGACACTACTCCCCTAACATAGCACTCGTGTTAAGTGTATTACAGAATGCTTAGAATATAAGAGAATTTGTGTAGGAAAACCAGAGAACAGATTGCTCAGCTGTACAGAACTGTTCCTCTGTTTTCTCTGTTGTCAAACTGCCTCATGGATCTACCACACCCCACAGTGTGCTCACTCTCACGATTAGGATGATAGCCTAGTGTCCCAGTCTAGTGTCCATCAAATGAGAAATGGAGAAAAAAGAAAAACATCTCCACACACAACATAAAATTCAGTCATCCTCCTGTGCAAATGAAAGTGGCCACCTAACAGATGTTCTCAATCACAGAGAAGAAGACATTTTTCTGCATTTTGAATGTAAGCAGACAGACAGACAACACTTCCTGTTTTAGAGCAACATCCTCTGAGATCTGGGTTTCCACATTATGGAACATGGTAGGGAATTCATGTGTTAGGTACAACTGGGTTTAGACAGAAAACATTTTGGAATATGAACCAATGGAATGGACTTGAATTAAATACAGTGAGAAAATGAAAAGATATGATATGAATGAAGAAGGATTCTTTTGATGATGTTTTTGCTGTATTATATGTATTGTACCCCTGCTGTTAGTGTTAAACACCTTGCAAATGAATGTTCATTGAAAATTATGCTGGACTTGCATGGTCTTAATTTAGGTTGGAAATACTGAGATATACCGTGAGAGGGAAAAGATCCCTTATCACAAGCTAATTGTGCCTGGGCGAGGATTCGTCATTAATCAAACTGTCAAAAACCTCCATTAGGATAATTTTCCAAAGGCAAACACTGCACACCTGTTAAGTTAATATTGACAGTATTAGTTAATCACCCTTTAAGAGGTCAAAAGAATGTGAGACATAGCAATTAAGTCTCGTACTGTAACTCTAAAAAGTGCGGGATGAGGATTTGTAAAAACAGACATTCTGTGAACTGAATACCAAAACATAACTCCACAAAAAGTGTTTTACATAAAAGGTAAATGTGTCTGTATTCTTTATATAAGACCACAAACAAACAGTGTGTACGGTGTCTCTTGACAAAGGAATAAAAATCCATCTCTTTCATGAAGCATAGCAGATTTAAATATGGGCTTACGCACACAGTTTCCTATGAACCCCATTGCAAAGCAAGCAGCATTCTCAGTAGGGGACACAGTGGCAGCTGGTAAAAGTAAACCAGTCTTTGGAAATAAAGAGAATGAGTAATGACTGAATAAAACCTGCCACTTAACGAGGTGCACACAGCCAGACATCTGAATACACAACACGCTACAGAAACACTATAGCTTTAACAGGTTCATGGAAATAAACAGTGTTATTGATGGCTGAGTCCCCAGTCATTGCCTAGCCTAGATCCCACATGGCCTGTGCTTAGACTAAGCTAACTGAACCTCAAAAGCAGCTATAAAATATATTTGAAAAAATATACCTACAACCCAAGTGCTCATTTCCTGGCTTATTCAGACCTTATATATTACAGGTGCAAAATATAAGAGACCTCACTGATTTTACCAGTGAGGAAAAAAACAGTAGAAACAAAAGTGCATAGCTTGCCAGTCAACACTAACCTTGTCCTAAACCAATACTGCAAAATGCTTTTTGTTAATAAAAAAGAAACCAGTGTGTAAAACAATAACTACATCCTCTGTGTTCATGTTCAAAGCCAGGAAGCCTAGATAAACAGAGGTACTATGAACCTGCCAGCCTCCATGCCAGCAGTTCTCACGGCACGTGGCACAGGCCGACATGGAGCATTTATAAGATTCAGGACTGAGGTTCTTCATGGAAGCAAAATCCAAAAGGAAAACAATGGCTCCCCAAGGGAGAGGAGTCTCTCTGGCCTCGATACAACATCCACAGCTTGCTCACCAAAGGAACATGCATGACAGTCTGTTTATCTGAGAGCCCGTCCCTTAAAATCAAAATAATTTTCCACCTCCTTCATAAAAATGCACACAATAGGCAGAAAGCCACCATGATAACAATAGTGATGCAGATTTTCCCCCAGAGGTGTCATGTTCCCTGGAGCATGGCCATCCCCAGTAAAAGCCTGCCTAGATCTTACATACACATCTGACTTATTATACATTTATTTTTTATATTTATTACAACATTGTGTTCCACCAACAAAATTACATTAATACCCCTTACGGAGAGAACAGTCTTCTTCACCTCAGATGTAGCTCAGAGGTAATTTAACTGCCCTGTGCTTCATCATTGAAACGCCATTACAAGAGCAAATTTCCTGAAAATGTGTTCAAGTTTGGACAGCTAAAGAAATGGCCACAGTTAAAATCACACTTTAAAACACCATTGTGAAACAAGGAGGGGGTTGAGGAGGGCATGACACCACTGAGAACTGCTGGAACATGTCCTTCTAAACAACAACGAAACCTCACCGCTCTAGTGAGGTCTAACCTTATTTTCACCTCCACCCACCCACCCACCCTCCCATAAAGATGAACAGTGTATCTCATTAACGAAGAAAGAAAACTCCACTTACTAACTGCAGAAAAAATGATGTTTCAAACAGAACAGCCGCCTACACAAAAACACATTCTGCACACACCTAACACATCCATTTACACACATTCACATAAAAGCTGCAATTTTCTGTTATGAGAGAGACAAAATCACAATAAATACATGTGTTGCTCGTATTATCACTACAAGGGATGTGTGCTGTTATTAATAACTCCATATTAAGCACACTGAACTGAACAGTTCTGCTTCCACTAAGTGGATGACTGTTTATTCTAACAAGGCTCTGTATGTCATGAGATGACTACTGCATAGAATAGGCCTACTGCATATCAAAGGCACAAGAGTCAAAGCTGAAAAGATATAACTGAAAATAGCAGTAATTGTAACAAGCATGCATCTCCATGGGTTAGTTCCATGGCTTCAGGGCTTGGTACAGAGGCAGATATTTATATGGGGACAAAGCAGAGTGATTGAGCAGATGTGGGTCTGACACACCAAAGTGGCAAGCTTCCACACTTCTCCCTCTCCACAACAGGGGACACGAAATCATTTCTGTCAAAGTGGAATTAAACCTTTCAACACTGGCACACGTACAAGTTATTTCAAATGCCTTTGTTTTCTGGAACTGAATGTGAAAACGCAGTCTCTTCTAGCCTTAATTGGATTAGGCCGTGTTCCTTGTCCTTGTATCACGTACACCATTGTATCACGTGCTGGCACTGCAGTCAAACAAATGACAAAACGCTTGGAATTTGACACTTTGCTTGGTTTCGTTTGGCTGGTTGTTTTGTCACAATAAACACTTTAATAATGGCCTTAATAAGCAGTTGCTCCAGTGAACAAAGGTTTTTGTGACGATGTGTCTGCATGGCAACCTAAAACATTAAGACACAGGTGAGCGTATTATAAAGTGAGGAGGACAGAGAACTGAAACACAATAGCTATGGTACTGTCTGCCTTTCTCTCCCTTAACCAGCTAATAACGACTGAAATGGCGTCATGTGCTGTCTGAATATATGACATTATCAGCTGCGACTTTAAAATACATTGTTATGGTTGTAAATGAGGAATAAAGGCAATGCCATAATAATGCCACATAGCAATTAGCTACAGGTCACTGATGAGATAAATTGTTAATCACTGATCTACTACGCTTATTTTTTTTGATTAGCTAGTTTTCCCTTTACATTTAAATGAACAGATATTCATAAAGTAAAAATGACTGCTGTGTTGGCATACACTAAAATGCATGACTGAGTTCATGTAGTTTGCTTTCAGTGCATGTTTAAGTGGGAAGACTACATGCTGTCTTAGTATTTACTGATGTTGAAACCACACAGACTTTACTGATAAGAGTCTGAATTCATATTACTTGAAGTGCATAGGCTATTGAGCCTGAGCTTAACCCGGGGCAAAACATACGCACACAGCAAACCTGCGAGATCTGCCTCTCAAGGCTATCAAGTGGCATTGGCCTTTTGGTTTTTCATTTCATTATCGAAATCCTCACTTCAAACAGAGATCTGATGTGAGCCGTTATTGCTATTCCAGACGTGCACTCAAAGGCACTCTCCCCAGTGCTTTCCCCAAGGGGAGCGCCCGTGGTTCCAGGCCACCCCAGTCATCTGATACCTGCACATGATTTTAGCGAGAAAGCACCGTTTTATTTTCAGCTTCTTTATTTAATAACACTTTATAGTGTGTCAAAGGCAAGGGAAGTGCGCATTCCCCGGGAAAGCCGCAGTTACACGCATTTAGCTTTCGAGTAACACCGGATGGAGTTGCCTTTGAGGATCCGTTACGAGTGTAAAGCGATATTGCAGGTAAGTGAGTCAGATCCGCTGGGGTTCAGAAGACTGACACAGACCCTCCGCCGCAGTGTTCCTCGAGAGATCTAAGTCCTTTGGACATTTGGAACGTTTTTAAGAGTCACTTCCCAAAGTTTGCTTTTTTTATTTCAAAAGGGGACTGTCAGCGCATAAAACATCAGCGCTGTGTAGTTTCACAGGTGAGCGAGTCTGCAGTTCTGCCAGTAAAGGGTTGGATGATGCCAACTGACTTTTTAACACAACACTTCTGTCCACCGTCTAGCGAAACACCACATGAAGATGACACAGAACTGGTGTGACGCCAACTGAAATTCAGACCAGTCAGGGAAGACCGAAAATATCTTTCTGAAGGGATACATGGGTTTGAATGGGCAAAGCTTGCCTATTGACCTAAGAAGTCAGTGATTTCCCACTTGAAGAATAAAGCATGCAAATTGTTTTATTTCTCCAAAAAACAGTTGAATGCAATACAGAGCTCGATACCCTGGCAATAACGCATTTTAACTCCCACAACCCATGTGCAATTTGTGTCCTATCTGTGCTTGGAATAACGTACGTTTTTTCATAGAAGACATCCTGGAGTATCCATTAAGTTAGAATAATGAACCAGTCTGTTTGAACTGCTAACTTTGGCAGTAAAGAGAGTTTTTTTTTCATATATCCTCTAACTGATTCTGCATATGAGAGAGCCACAAGTTCCCAGACTTCTAGGGAATACAATCTGAAATCAGAATTTCAGAGCCTCTAGCATGGTTGAAGCAATTAATCAAAAGAGGAGAACGTTAACAATGAATTACAGTACAATGGGCACCATTTGATTATGCAACAATATCGTCAAATTAAGCAAAGGCAGGAAAGGCTGCACTACAATAGGGCAACTCGAAAAGTAGAAGAGCACAACAGCAGCAGAAACAGACAGTATCTATTGCATATGGTGCAACAATGTAAGAAGCTGCAGCATACTTCCATACAAAGACATTCAAAGCAAGAAAAATAATGTTAATTCTTCATAATGATATAAGCCTTGAACAGGCCCGCTGGAGCTTGAGCATTTTTGGACCCTTTTGGGTTCATTTTATAAAATGGTGTGTCGTAAAACCTCTGAGGTAAAATAAATACTCAAGGCTCCAGGCTCATCCACGTCACACTTAATCTGCTCTACGCACTCACTCTATGCTTTTCACAGAAACGATTCACCCAGGAAGAGACCATTAAGAGTCGGTCATGAGATGCGCGCGTCTTACCCCAACCAGCGTAGCCCATCCTAGAGCACCGGAGCATAAACACAGAGGACACTGGACATAAGCGCTCAGAGTCACAAGAGGGAGAAAAATCACACCTCAGTCACTGAATGGACAACGAGAACCTCAATTCCACTCACAACGTGAAAGCAACTCTTCCTGGAGTAAATTAAAAATAAGAACAATGGATTCCAGTCATACAGCAGATTTCAATGATTGCAAAGAACCTATACTGATGGGTGTGTGTGTGTGTGTGTGTGTGTGTCTGGGGGGGGGGGGGGCTCACCACCACCCACCTGGGTATTTCACAGCAGACACTTTATGACAGACCTGACACTAAACATCAGCTGAGGTTGTGACAGCAATTCAAGCAATTAAACTGAGGAATCATCAGACGGCGATACTGAAAGAGCCTGATCTGGAGATCTGACAACGCAAATGACAGGCAGACACAGGGCTGACACGCACATAGGGAGGGTTAACCGTGTTGACAACCCCTGCAGTTAAGGACAAACATTATTTTCTCAGAAATATCTTCTCGAGAAAAAAAAATAGTTTCCATTTCCCTTTTACAGGCAATCTCGGGTTGAATGTCTGGTTCTTGTAGATTAACACATTCCCGAAACTCCTCCAGACATCGCTGGTCTAATGAGGTGAGATGACATCCTATGTGGGCTGTGCATTAATTCTATGCAGTGCCAAGATTAGCTCCCACAGTAAACGACAGGGGCATAAATCATTTCTATCATCAGTGGAAGTATACTCCCCATCTGTGTCCTGCTTGGCCGACAACATCACAGGCATCCACGGGAACAGAATGCATCTTTTTTCCAACTGGAATGATTACGGCTTTTCAGCTTTAGCCAGATACCTGTTATCATAGGATATGAAGTATGATAGCAACGGCGCTAATGCTCACAGCACTCACGCTCTTGATTTGTCAGGATTTCGGACTCTAAACCCTCACCAGCTCATTTCAGAAGAAGCGAAAATGACCCACGTAAGAGGTCAAACATAAAAGGAACGCAGGAAATAAATCATGTATACCACATTTAATATAGCAGTCTCTATCCTGTCAGGGGCAATACCAGCACATATCCAAGGATGGAAAGAACCTGCCACAAATGGATGAAAAACTAAATTAGGCCTGAAAACATTTACATGCACCAGGGTTTGTTTGTGTTGGCATGGCATTGTGTTATGGAATGATGTCACCGCTGTTCCATTTCAGACTGCCTCCACTCCATTCGGGCCCACCATACCCTCACTATGATGTCACAAAGGCCTGACAGCACTCTGTGGAACCAGCATGCATGCACCCATGATGCGGCTCACCTAGTACCACATGCTCAGACTGTCCACAAAGACATTGCCATGAGTGGACTGCACACTCTGTTAGTGAGCAATGCTTTTGGGACAGAGAGCCAACAGTATTTTTATTTTCATAGTATATCTTAGTACCATAGTATAGTATAGTATATTACATTGCAGTATGTTTTTTTTAGATTTTCATTGTACATCTGTACCCTTGAATTGTTATGATTCAGAAAACAAAGGAAGCAACTGCATTTATCACTGTGTGTAAAATCAACACTCACAGTCATACTACATCTTTGACTGATGTTTCTCCCAGGAAGATATTTGAGTATACATTTCAGCTCTAAAGACACTCCGCAATTAATAAAACAGTTAGAGCACAGCCATCTTAGGAAATTGTTTACAACACCTGGGCCTATATTTCCAAACTGAGCACACGATTAATCTGCCGGCATCTATTACCAATGCATTAAATGCATTCCCAATGAAGATCACACCACCTTCTCTCCTGCTGCGCAGACTATGCGTGAGACTTCATGCATATGCAATCACAGGATTATCACTTCACGTTTATGCAACATTGCAGAGGTGCAAAAACACAGAAGGAGCTCATGCAAAGTGACGTGTCGCAAAATGTAAGGGGATTTACCATGGCGGGCAATCACTGCGTACGGCTCCCGCTCATTCCAACAACAGGTGCAGGCGCTTGAGACAGGACCATCCCAAAATCAAAAACGCTTCAGGAGAAAAAGCTGCTAGCTGAATATTGCTTAGCAATTTCCATAAGCCTAGAAGGCCCACTGTACAGAAGATTGTCTGTCACGAATGAAAACACACAAATAAATACATATCCATGAATCATGTATCCAATGTATCCAGTTATTGTCTACATAAATTTGTAGATACATTTATTGATATGTTTTTCCTGACTATCCACAATACTGTTCACAACAATTGCTCACTGGAACAATGTAAAACATGATGCTCATTGTCCCTCCTGTTTTTATTGCAAACTGTAAATTCAATTACAGCATCAGAGTAAAAAGGCACTCAGCTCAGCCATTCCATGATCAAATATTTGTTGTCATTTTTGTTTTGCTTTTTTAACCAATAGTACTATTCAGCCATTTATGAGTACATTAACTTGTGTGCGTGTGTGTGTGTGTGTGTGTGTGTGTGTGCGTGTGTGTGTGTGTGTGTGTGCTCTGATGTGTTTTCTATATTTATTTCAAATTAAAAGACACAAAAATCAACTTATTGCAAGGGTTGTCTAAATGAAGAGCAGCAAGGGACATTTCAATGGGCAAATTACGGATGACAACATTTACACATTTAGTAATATTGTGAAGCCCACAATCATAAAATTATTAACATATATTAGATAATTAATTATCTAACGCTAATATTGACAGCAACACTCATGTTGGTCATATTAAGCCCTTGGTGTAATTTGTGCATACTGTATGTTTGGAGGATGGCCCCAGTGCTAATAAGAGGCACTTGTTTGATCATATAAACGTACAGGATTCAAACAGAACAGAAAAAGACATCCCACAATACTGGAAACATTTCCTCTGAAATGTCACTTTCTTTCTGTATGACTTGACAGCCTTAGAAGTCAATCATCAAGGGCTCAAAGTCCTGTTCATCAAAACAATATGTGTGGTTTCTCCAGTCTGATCTGTGAAAACGTCTGGCAGAAACATGGGCAAAGCCATTTTCTCTGTACGTGATGTATGGCTCAGCTTATTAGCTCTTCTGAAAAAAAATATTGATGAAATCAATTCAAAGACACACTGAACTTTTGCAAATTAAAAACAGAGGCCCATGTAAACACAGGTATGGAAAGTGCTTGTATATATTTGACACTCAACATGAGTCTCTGTCACCACGGTCTGCCTGGCCACTTCTTGAAAGCAGCATGGTCACTGATCCTTACTGTGAGAGGGCCAATTTTGTTTCAAGCTCCATTAAGCAACCACATGATTGTGTGAATCTAAACAGTGGGTAACAAAAGACAGCAGCCAGGGAAAAAATCTTCACTTAAATATGCATCTGCTTAGCTCATATGTGTTTGCAAACCTGTTTTAAAGTGACCTCCTGCTGCACTAATATCAGCTGGTGCAGAAAGAATAAAGATGTTGGATGAGGACACTGTTGAGCAGCTTTATCCAATCCACTTGCCCGACGGTTCTGAAGAGTCGGGTTTCACTTGCAACCAGTGAGAAACCTGAGCATGCGCCCTTTCTTGGTGTTCACTTTCTCTGTGGGAGGCTCTGTGTACTGCATATGACATCAGTTGAATAGTGCTAACAGAATAGCATTGACTGACAAGCACTTTTACTTTATTCATCCCTTTCCTGTCATGGGTAATGGGAATGGCTTAGACTGTGCAATTGCTGTGGAAAAGAAAATCATCAAGTCTCAGAAGCTTTGCCACAACCCAACCTCATCTGACACTGCTGCGATTCATATTTTTGTAAAGTGACGCACTAGCTTATGAATGGCTGGTGTGTAAATTATGAGCCAGCCTTTATTGATTTTGCAGATATAAACAGTTTGCAGATTTAATTGGTTTTTTTTTTTGGTTGTTTGTTTTTTGCAAGGAACAACAGCTAAATGTTTCAAACGGAGATACTAACGCACATGTTTACTAGATAGTGGAACCCAACCAATAAAGAAACTGCTATTGAGCCTCAGGAAAAAGTTCTCATGCTGTTATGAGCTTCTGTTTCCTGCTTAATGGAGGAATACAGAGTACCCACATTCCAAGAATGTCTCCTTTCCCTCATCCACACTGGGTTAAAACAGACAATGACCTCACTCTATGCAAAATGTATGAAAGGCGCATTGAAAAACCATCGCTTGCTGCAGAGTGAATATTCCAGCAATGTGCAAGGCATGCCTGGCAGTACTGCCAAACATATACTAAGTAGTCTTCTTTATAATTTGTCTTTTCATTGACTTGATTTTGCATCATATTCAGACTGTGCACAGCATGCCTCTACACACAGAACTTGCACGACAAGAATCTCTTTTTGTTTACGTTCACATATCCATTCCGTATACACAGAAGCAACTTTCAATGCACCATACTACACATAGCTAGTACTACATGAAATGACTTTTTTTATGTTTTTGTTATGAACGTCTGCAAACTGGGTCATATATTGTGGCATCTCTTCCATATTCCTCAGCTGTCAAGCAGGGAAAACAAACCCTAAAGAAAACAGAATGTAGAGAGTTTTTTTTTTCCTGTTTCCTGAATTTTTCTATCTCTCAACTGTTTATTGCTGACAGAGGAGTGTGACTGGCCAGAGCATATCATTTCAGCGTGTCCCTCTTTCCCCCCTGAAGTAATCTGGATAATTAATATACGGGTTGAGGAGACATTCCTGCTGCAAAAGGCAACATTCTGGCCCTCTGCCTAAACCAACAGGGGGAAAAACAGCCCTGACTGCTGGCCAAAGTGTGCCTGCCGACAGGACTGCCATGCATCGCGGGGCTGCTGGAGGGAGAGAGGAGAAGATTTCTGAGGACAAAGGGGGTTAGAGGAGAGAGGAAACTCAGAGCCCCGGGGAGGCACAGGAGGCGAGAGACGGCGTGTTTTTTTGCAGGGTCTCTCCGGGAAACTCACCGCTCTCGCTCTTCTCGATCACATCCACCAGCTCGCCGGCTTTGAGGCTGATCTCCGAGTTCTCCTGCTTCTCATAGTTGGCCACCACCACGTACTGCTCCAGCACCATGGGGTCCGAGCCGTCCCCGCCTGGGGAAGGGAAGAAGCAAGCCGTCAGCCAGCCGCCAGCCATGACTCCCCGCGAGCGGCCGCAAGCAGCAGGCACCCGATGCGCCATAGGCCAAACTGTCAGTGGACCTCAGCCAATCAGAACGCAAGCTCGGCTCAGTGCGTATTGCCAAGAGCTGGGCCATATAGCTGAGTCTTCCTCCAGCCCACACTGACAGGCAGAGGAGCATCTGAAGTTTCTGTCTTTTAAAAAAGGAAAGAACTTGCTGAATATTTTTTTTTGCAAAATGTCTATTTTTCAGGGAAGAGTTCAGTTAAAATTATCCCATTTTAGCTGGTGGATTCCCTCCATAGTCCAGCAGCCAGCAGAGAGAGAGAGAGAGAGAGAGAGAGAGAGAGAGAGAGAGGGAGAGGGGGATAAGGCTGGGGTGAAAGAAAAGAAATGCTTCCCATGGAAAATAAACAGTCTGCTAAAAGACTCCTTCTGCCTTCAGAGGCTGGAGTTGGACAGCGAGTGGGGGGTTGTATACGCCAATCATAAGAGTCTACACTACACTCCTTAAATAGAAACATGTGAGTGGGCTGGATCTTAGCAGAGGGAGGCTGGGCCTCTGTCTATATGAAACACAGGAGGAGAGCATTTCACTGGGGCTGGTTAGCACGGCGCTTTTTTACTATTAGGTCTTTAACTTGTTGAGTGCTGGCGGTGCCTTCATTTCAAATACCTGACTTCTGTAAGTCTCTGAAAAGAAACTTTCAACAAACAACTTTCCAGAGTTGTTTAGCTGATGATATGAGGATATTCAGCATACACACACACTTCTATAAAAACGTATAAATACACCTAAAAGTAAATAAGTTTGCGAATACCTAATCACATATTGTTTTTCTTTAATACTGTACTATACACATAAGAGGAAACACAGCACCACAAATGGCACAAGCGTTCAACCAATCACAAGGCATTCAGCGTGGGTTTTATGATAGCATGCCTTTTATCAGTGACATGCAAAGGTGGTAACCTGTGTAAGCTGTGTTCTGAATTGAATCAATATCTCGTAATTCTAACACACCTAAAACCGTAGCTGCTGTGAGGAGAGGGAGGTGAAGAAGGGCTGAAACCCAACTCCAGTATCAAATAACAGGTCAGGGCAACACTGTTTGTAGCCTGACAGGGTGTACTTATGACATTGTGGCACGAAACAACACACTGAAGTGGTACATACTGTATATATGACCTCCTTGCCTTCCATCTCATTTCAAGAGTGAGGCATATCAATTAAATCACATAAAGGTCACACTCAAAGCTGTACACATAAGACCCAATATAATCTGAGGGTAACACCAAAGATTGATGCTGGACCAATACAAAGAGGAAAATGTATTAAATTAACTGAGATTTCTGTATTTACAGTTATATAACACAATGCAAACATCTGGCCAGCCTTATCCAGTAGTGGTTTTCTTCTAGCTTCTCCTGAAGTGAACTGTTGGGGTTTGTGCTTTAAATGTGTCAGTGATGACTCACTAATCTTGCTTGCTAAATGGTGGCAACTGGCAATAAAAAGAGCTCTCCAAAAACTGCCCCATGGAACAACAAACAGGAAAAAATAAATGTAAAACGTTTGTCTGTCAGAATAGGTATAAACACAAGTTATAAGGTATAAAAACAAATGCAAACCCTTGTTGTACAACAGGAGTGACCTATCTGAAAAAAATAAAATAAAATTATATATATTGCGCAAGGACCAGTTGAGGAAAGGAAATCTGATTGCCTAACCCACTGGAACTGCATCAACATTCTTTGTGTACATATGTATGTAACTAGTAACTCTTTAATTTCTTTCTTTACTCTTTTAATGGCTTCTTTACGCACAGACACTGATATTGACAGAGCGAAGCTATAAAATGTGTTTTCTAGTTGAATTTGTTCAATTGAACCTCTTTAAGAACATTGGGAAAATAGGCTCCAGATGTGAAAACCTTGCTGATGGCGACGATGAAGCTTTTGTTTATTTACAGAGGGAAAAAAAAACACGTTTTGTGCAAACACACACAAGTGCCTAAATTGCCTAATCTTATTCTTAGCAGCAAACAATCAGCTCACTGGTAAATCTTTCCAGTCTGAATCGGTGTTCTCCACAATGTCAGAAAATGTAGCCTAATAAATGTAAAAAAAAAAAGTGTATGGTGCTCTGCTTTCTAGCGCTTTCTAGTGCTTTCTAGGCAATACGTGAACTTGGCAAATGCTGTGAGATCTGGCTACCAGACCCTGAAACAACATTCATTCACCCTCCTTCCACAGGGCCTCAGAACACCACTATGCCTTGTATCCCACACCTGCTGATTCTGGCACCAGCACACTGTGACCCTCTAAAACAGGAGAGTCAGACAGAAGCAATGAGCGTGCTGCTCTACCTTCTGCTCTTACTGCCTTTCTAACATGATCATTTACTTGGTTGTGGGATTCATTCATAAAGTGGCATGAAGTGTCTGAGCCTTGCAAGTGTGCTTTGTCCTCACATACTGCAGTGCATATTGGGAAATGTAGTTGTGCAGCTGCATTAAATCAGTTACACAAATGTAATTCCAATGAACAAATTCCAGCATGATCATTGGCCCTCCAAGCACCGGCTCGCATTTATACTCTGAAATGCTGGTGTGGTGACTCCAAATGGATGTAAAGATGATGAATGGGTATTTGGGAGTTAAAAAAAAACACACACACACACAATCAGGCAAAAAAACACACTGTGAGGATCAACAGAAAAGATGGATTTCGCATGCCGTCTGGATGCAAACTGGCACACACATTTCGGGCATGCTGTTGGTACCCGCTCACAGGAGCACGTAGACACAGGTGTACCTGGCACCTCTTTCTTTGGACTCTCTGCCAGCCCGTACATCCACACTGCGTGTCCCCAGGCAAGCGGAGAGGAGAGAAAAGCAGCAGTTATTCAACCCACCCCTCTCCCGCACCCGGACTGATCTCCACATCTCCGAGACACGCATCAGCTGTTTTGAAACGCTCTATAGGGGCTTAAAACCAGAAAGGATGTATTCAGTGTCTAATAGCTTTCCCCCTTATAAAGGCATATTACTGTGCAGTTCTGATTGCTTACATCAGTTCAACGGCTAAAATTTAAATTAACAGAGGTGTTTAGCAATAAGGGTTATAGCACAAAAACCAATACAAACCACGTTAGTCTGTGGAGCATCAGCCACCTCCACTCCATGCTGGATATCATGAAAGCGGAGCTACTGAACGTGTCTGCACCAGAGAATCAACATGGGTAATGTGGGAGGGAGGTGCTCACTATGAGCTGGAGCCTCAGCTGAACTTCAACACCAGCAACTAGGTGTTGGGAGGAAAAAAAATAAACACACACCTCGCTTAACTGCCTAAGAAAAGAAAGGCTGAGGGTCAGGCAGGCCGCACTGACCTCGAACACACAGCCTAAATGTCCTGGTTTAACCAAGTCTCCATTTTCAGTAGCACTCACTTATGAGTCATCCCTTCACCAGGCTCAGGATTCAGAATACGCAGGAACAGCGAGGGGAAAACGGCTTACATGCAACATACAGAAACAAACACTCAACAAATTTGGATTAATCTTTCTTTTTAAAAATCCTGGCACACCTCTCCTTCTGGCCATTTCATGTCCCGACCTCCACCTCCTCCCAGTCCCCACTGTGTCTCGGGTAAACACTGAACCCCGTTACATAAGCACAACACAACGCCTAAAGCCTTGATGGGGTCTGCAGAAACTCCAATCTAACAGCATTAGGCATTGTCTCTGTAGTCTTTTATGGAAAGTGTGTATGTGTGCATGTTTCTGTTTTAAGGCATATTGTTAGTTTCTTTTTTGTCCTTGGCTCACACTGCTCCATGAACAAGAGGAGTGGAGACTAATTTCTGATTCCTCAAATCTTGTTGCTTTTTGGGGGAGGGCCATAATCAGGTCTCATTTGCTACTTTCTCAACCTACTATCTCATGATTGGCTGACGGAGCTTAAACTCTTGCTTCCTGTTCCTGCCCCCTCACACCCGCCACTCCATACTCAGATCTGTCCAAGGGAGAAAACCGTTGGGAGCTTCGCAGGAATGCGTTTTTGGGAGGAAAGAGATGGGATGGGATTAAGGGATTTACAAAGGCTGTTTGTGTGTGTCAGGGACTGTTCCCCATGCGGATAAACTGCACATATTGGAGCCTACATTCATTTATACGTTTTGAGCTGTTTCTCTGGAAAACGAACAGTAGTTTACCCCACAGTTATGATTTAACATCAGCATCAAACCGGAGCTTGAAATCAGATTTAAGCTGTTTGGAGAAAGCGGAGACGTTTTTCAAAATTAACCCCAGGGGGTGTTTTTGTGGATGTACCAAGAACCCACCACATCAGTGACACTCACAAGACTGACTTGCTTGGTATGTCCAAACAAGCATTTTCTCTGAGCTTCTCTTTCTCACAAGAAAAAAAAGCCTGGCATGTTTATGTTAATGTGGCAAAAACAAGTACATGAATAAGCACTTCTGGCCATTTTAAATAGAGCTCCATTTCAAAATCTTGTGATCAAAACTGACAGATATTGAGTCATCAACCATTAATATAGGCGTATACAGAAGTCAAGTCAAGCTATTGAATATTTGCTGGTCAATCCAGCCTCTTAAACTTGTCACTAAATCAAAAGCTGCTCCCTTCTCAAACAGTTCTGCTTCCAAGAGGGGTGGTGCACATCAGAGATTAAGAGCTGCTCAAACAGCCACATAAAAATCTAATAAAACAAACAGGCTCTGGGTTAATACTCATATATTCATACGCCTGCGTATGTTTTAATGTTTCACGCATCTTATTGATTAGTCATCTGGTGCACAAATAGCCATTAGTGTCTCTGTTAAGCCATGACTCATGCTTGGAGTAAAACCATATAATGTAATGCCTGTGTCAGAATCCTCAGTGAGTCAGTGATCTTTCCTTTTGGACACTTTACACTGCATTACATTACATTATTTCATTTGGCAGACGGTCTTATCCAGAGTGGGTCACATAGGTTACAGTTTTATTCATTTATACAGCTAGATATTTACAGAGGCAATTGAGGGTTAAGTAACCTTGCCCAAGGGTCCAGCAGCAGTGCCCCAGCGGGGAATCAAACCAGCACATTGCTACCTTAAACACATTGCTATCTTAAACACTTATTAAAAATGATTTCATTCAACACAACAAAAAATAACTAAATGCATCATAGCCAGCTGTCCAGATCCATCTCTGACCATCAATTCAAAAAACCTAAGAAGCCACTGAGAACGTTAATTGCAGTTGTGACAGAAGAGGATGCCATTGTTGGGATCAGCAGCCAAGTATTTTCAGACTTCCCAAAGGGAAGGTCCATATAAATCTGTAACTAATTGCAAACTTTCTCTTCGTACACTGAGAGCTCCTTTCTGCCACAGCGGGTATGTAGGCCAGAACATCGCTATCTCTGGAAAAACCAGTACAAATACTGTAAGTGCGGGGAACTGTTTACCAAACGCTTAACTGCAAGCTCCCAACCGCTGCCACACGTTTTTATAATTAACTCCATTCCAAATCATCTTAATAACATACAAACCACCTAACGAAGTGCCTTACGCTCAGCAATGAGAACATCCATAGGGAGCATGTCATATAGAACTAGCTAATACTAGTCAATAATAGTTAATGCTGCCTCAGGAGGCTATTTCCTTCGGCAACACAAAAAGACATCTGCATGCAGAATTTGTCACGTGATGAAAAAGGTTTCGGTGGAATTTTTTATGCTCCTAAACAATCCATTGTTTTCTTGACCATTATCATTTGGCATGTGTTGTGACTTAAGAGTACGACTTGCCTGTTACTGTGTCTCTGTAGACAGGCACACATGCTAGCTGGTGTGGTGTGGTGGGCTTCAGGTTTGTATCCGTGTGACAGCTTGACATTTTGAATGGTTTACAGCGCGGTTTGCCCCGACGGTGCAGACCATGAGGAGGGACTCTGTGATTACAGTGGTGAACTGCAACTGTAACAAAAAAGCACCACGTCTCTTTCTGTATCTGACAGTTTGAAAATTGCCATTTCTGTAAGATTGCAGATTATTGCAGCCAGCTGTAGAGTCTCCCACCAGCTGCGGGAGTGATGCGAGACCTTTGCCTCACACCTCTCCCAGGAAAATCCAATTCTCAACTCCTCTGTGCTTTGGACCGCAGTGAATTCAAGCTTTCAAGCAGTGATAATTTTCAGTGTATCCATGTCTGAATGGATGGGACAGGATATCACGTTCAATTCCCTGGGCACTAACGTGTTATTGTCAGTGAGGGAAATACCGCTTTTCAGCTGCGCACGATAACCCACTGACCGGGATAGAGTAAGGCCGCTGCGCTTTGCCAAAGCGCGCTTGGGAACGTTTAAAAATTTTCCACTTTCACAAAAATGCGACGGGGATAAGTTTATCCAGGTCATTCAGGGAGATCGACACCATGAATGAGACCTTATTCTGTCACAGAGCTGTGCCATATCTCCACTCTGAGGATTATGTGTTGTAGCCTGCTGAGTGCATGTAGACTTGCACATCCCCAGCATTCTGCCAAACCATGGAGGAAGCACTAAACACAGTGCTAAAACTGAGCCATGCAAGAGGAAAAAGCTGCACAAATTAAGTGGAATGAGTCTGACAAACCAATTCTATAGTTTGTACAATATTAACCTTATTTTGATAGTGGTACTCCAGCTGTGAGTAGGGGTAGATTATTTACATTCCGAGGAGCAGAGACATAGTACCACAGCCAGCATAAATAATAATTGTTATTCCTTAAAACTATATTTTTCATCAGCTTTATATACAGCGATAGGCAGGATAACATTTATGGCAGGTAAAACTGAAGTAAGCATGGTCAGGTTTTTTTCATTTTTTTAAAGATGTGTGTTAAACAGTGGTCACTTGTTAGCTTCACTAGAGCAAACTAAACTCTGCCCCTTCACAGATGCCTCTTTCTCAAACAGGCCTGTATTTAAAAGGTGCTTATCACAGAACTCGGCTTTAAAAGCTAGAATAACCACTGGTTGTTCTGGTGTTTTCAAAAAAAAAAAAAGTAAACAACTTCTTTTTTCCCAGCCAAAATGTAGCCCCATCTCCTGAGCTGTACTGAACTGACCCGCCCCCACCCTCAGCAGACCCCTCCCCTGCGGTCCAGCCAGGGCCACTGTGAACGCTGCACCCCTGTATCCCGTTAGCTGGTCCTTCCGCTTGCCACGTAAACACCACCGCCTGACATCTCACCCCCCCCCCCCACCCCCCCGATCCTCTTTACATCTGGCAGTCACATGGTCTCTGCTCCGCGAACCTTCTGCTGTCTACCCAAGCTGCACAGCACAACGCGAGGAAGACAAGTTCCACTCAATAAAAAGCCCCTAATTAACACCCCCACCTCCCCCCAAGGGCAGGCCCAAAACTACCCATTTACGCCCCTTTTATTCAACCATTAATTTTAACCTGAGAGTCACCATAAGGAGCTCATTTTCAAGAGCGGCTCACAAGCTCCTGTCCTGAGTCTGCCCTGCACTGTGCTGCAAGGAAGAAATCAACATGTTGGCATTTCACTGAATGCAGGATTGCAGGGAAAAGCGGAGAGTAAGTCACAAAGCCACAGACTGCCACTCCAGCATGACAGAAAAAAAAAAAAAAAAAAACGGCAGACAGTACATTTTTCATGGCAGGTAGACAGTCTGCCCAAAGTATGACCTAACCGCCTTAAGTTTTGTGGCTGGTGGGAAATTCTCATGAGGAGGCACAGTTTCAGCACAGTCTGCTGAGAGACGAGCACCATGTAATTATCGGCATCTTCAGCTGCTGCTACAGCACAAATAAGCCACAGGTTTGCACACACATTCCCACAGCGCTGATTAAATAAAGTGCACAGATACTGCTCAGCCGTTAATCCTGTTTCCAGGGTGATGTTCTGAGGATGAAACTTAATGGAGCTCCCTTTTGACAAAAAAAAAAAAATACAGTTCACAATCCATACTTCAAGTGTGTCCGAAGTGACAAAAAAGTAATGTAACAGTAGAAGATAGGAAATAGCATGGAAAAATGAATGTGAAAACACTTTGTGGTCACACCGTCTTGGAAGTCCAGTCTCTTCATAACACAATAGCAACATAGTCACTTCGAACCAACTCCCACTCTCTTTAATTAATTGTCACTGGTTGAAGTGGCACCACCTGTTGACTATTCTACAGACACAATGAAATGAACAATGAGCCCCCCCAAGATCCCAATGGGCCTTTCCCTAATCCAGCAGTACAGCGCAACATAGCACGCAATTCCACTAGGGGGCTTATCACATTACGTTTGGTGATAACATCATGTGTCATAAGGTCATGCTGTGGACTAAAGTGGGTTTTACAGATGACCTTTGATTATATTTATTACCATTTTGATACTGATATTACCATGTTGATATTTGATTTCGATTTGAGTTTATTTTATTTAGCCTCAATATCTCTGACCTGGGTACTATACTGATTTCTTGCAAGTCATCACTGTGAGAGAGAAATTCCTTCTCAATTGGACCTTATGGGTAAATGAAGATGAGATAATTAAACTTTTTTCATATTTTTATGAATTACTTTCAACACCAAACTAAAATGAAAAGGTCAGAGATATCAGAGACGATATCAGAAACAGTAGATGAAAAATCTATTTTCAGATGAAAAAAAGGTCCATCCAACATGAATAGTTTGCTATAAAGAAAAAGGAAAAAGTGTAATGTTATCCTTCATTAGGGTATCTGTCTGCACCTAGCAAGCTAGTTGATTATCATATAGGCTCCAAAGCTAGCCTAGTGTATTTACTGTTACTAGCTGACTAGATAGACCGCTTTTTCCTAGCCAGCTACCTATCTGATGGTAGCTAACTAAGTAGATATCATATTGTGCCGACTTTAATCTTTGTGCAGCCATTTCACTATGGCAAAGAAGTAATGGCTATCTGAGGGAACATTTCCAACTTGCTACTTGGGATATAGACAGCTTGCTTGCTAGTTAATGAGACAGTGCTAAATATTAAGGCGATGCGAATTTATATAGCTACAACAGCTGCCACCCAACATGCTGGCAATCCAAATTCAGTGTATAGCTATCAGTTACTTTACCTGCATATTTTGCATATCAAAATGTCAATCATCAATCCATCACAGATGACTGGTGGCTGGGCAACCGGAATGTCATCCTCTGCAAGGATTTCTACT